>NC_142035.1:45739894-46042924 GCF_982192425.1 Myodes glareolus | reverse complement strand
GCCGCCGAGGTCTCCCGGTTCGCGATGCAGAAGTAGTAGCGAAGATCCAGAGGGAACAACTGGAGCCCGCTGTGCCCGCAACCGTTTAATACTGCCGCATCCTATGCGCGCGCTCTTCCCGTGCTCGAGGGTCACGACGTCACCGCGCTGCTCCACCCACCTCCCCTTCCGGACCAATCGTATCTGTGAATCGCGCAGGTCCGCCCAGCTGCGCACGCAGAGGCGGGGCTGCGGCGTACGAGCGTGGGTGGCGTGGGGCATCATGGGATCCGCATAAAATGTCGTCAAGGCCCGGCTTTGTGGCGTAGGCTTGGTTGCTTTTTCTTTCCTGCGATGTTTCCGCGCCACCGTAATGAAAATCACGTACGAAACGAGCTATGCGCGGCGGCCCGCCTGAAACCGAAGACTATACCTACTTAAAACACTACTGAACGCGTTCCTTTTCCTACTACGTAAGCGAAAACGCTGCAAAATATCGAGTAATAAAGAGGCCACCGCATCTTAACCCTGATTTCCTAACACTTCACAGTGTGCGTCGCTCGTAACTTTTCTCCCTAGAGATTAAGGAATACCTTCTTACCGTGAACACTTCTGTAAAAACCCACAAAGTATTACTATCTCTCAAGATATATAACCCATAGGTGCCACCTACTTTATTAAGTTTGCTCTTATTTTCTTAACTGTTGGTGTTATTAGTGTTTTTATTTTAATTTTAGGCTGGAGATGAAACCAGCCTAAACCTTATCTAAGCCGGGGATGAACCCAAGGTCTCGACAAAACATTTCGAGTTAGACGCTAAGCACCAATAACCTCATTTTAAAAATCTTTTCCCTTTCATGAAAACGTCAGCTATTACGGGTGGAGCGTCTTTCACTGTTCCTGGGCTGCTGCATTTTGTTCTACTGAAATTTCTTTTTCCTATTGATTATAAGGATGGGGAAAACTGAATGCAGACAATGGACACCAGCTACAAACGGATATAAGGCTAATTGTTTTCCTATTTCTAATTTTTTTTATTTTTGGTGATGGATAAAATATATTTGATGCTTAGTGTAAAATGTTAGTGTGAAACGCCACAGCTTCTATTTCAAATGCTTCTTCTAACTGTATAGAAATTCACTGAGTTGTTATAGATTTTTGGTGTGTGATGTTTTTATTTATTTGCAAGTTTTTAAAATAATAAGGCTTATAAAATTTCAAAAACTTTAATATTTTAGCTGATAAGAATGGTTTACAACTGTAATTCCAGCACACGGGAAGACTGAGGGTGGCTGGTTGTGGATTTTAAAGTTGGCTTTGACCATCTACCAAGACTGACACAAAGGGGAGAAAAGGAATATTTTACATTTTACATATGATAGTATTAATCAGGTATCTTGTTTGTGTATCATTTCCTTGTTTACAGCATTTCTCTTTAGGTCAGTCTTGTCTGTTTTTGCTTTTCCTCTCAGAGATCTAGTCAGAAAACTGCATAAGACCTCTTTATCATTGAGCTACAACCCCAATCTGTTAACAGTCTCTGTAATGTATTGAGGCATGCCTCAAACTCACTCTCTTGTCCAGGCCAGACTTGAACTCACAATCCAATGCCATAGACTCTGGCCTAATTTTTTAGTTGTCTTTAATATCTTAACGTGGCTTGTAGAATTCTGATGTGGGAGAATTGTCTGTACTCTGTCAATCATATTTTAATAAAACGCTGACTGGGTCAACTGTTCCTACTGGAGATTGCTCAGGTGGTCTCCCTTGGTCAAAGATGATTTTTCTTAAATCAGAATGAATCCACAGCCTCTCATTTTCTGTGGAAATAAAAGCAAAATCTCTTCTCCAGAGTAACATACCTTTTGACTTCAAAATATTGACTTCAAAATACCTATCTTGGGTTAGTTCAGCAGCATTTATAAACAAAAGTCTTTTAGCAGCTGTTTCTCCTTCCTCAGCATTCAAACAATTCAAAGAGAGCATAATAACATACAGTATCAAGATTCTCTGTGTATTTTCCATCTTTATTTTAACCTCTATTTCTTTTATTTTTACTTTTACTTTTTGAGACAGGTTCTCTGTATATCTTTGTCCTGGAATAACAGTGTAGACCAGGCTGACCTTGAACTCACAGAGATCCTTCTGTCTCTGTCTCCCCAGTACTGGGCTCAAAGGTGTGTGCTACCTACCACACCTTGAACTCAGAGATCTGTCTGTCTCTGTCTCCCAGGCATTGGGATTAAAGGTGTGTACCACCACACCCTATATCTTTCTTTTTTTCTTTTTTCTTTTTAATGACTTTAACCTTTTAGCCTGCATATATTTTTAAAACACTGTAAACCATTTAGAGGTTTTCTTTGTCTTTGAATCTCTCTTTACTGTATATCTCTCTTTTTTTGACCACATGAGTCTTTAAGGAGAGGACTAAAACTGTGGTTTTTACGATTGGAATTAGCCCATTCCTTAGCTTTACAGCCTCATGGCTGAGGTACCAACTGCAGCCATTTTTATTGCCACAACTCTATGGCGTTTCAAGGTCCTTGCTAGCAAGGAAGCTGCAGCATTCTGCTCACAGACCACATTCATTCAGACTGCCTGCCTCAAAGAGTCAGAGTTTGCCCTGGCAGGACAGCCCAGAAAGCCAGCATTTTAAAACAGCGCAGCTTTTTTCCTGCTACGACTGACTACCGAAAAACATGCATTCAGCTTTTCATCAACACAGTTTAAGTGTTTCGTGGCAGGACCTCTTAATGAGCTGCAGGGTTTTGTAGCTAAAGCTGAGTCAGGAAGCCTCTCTTAGATGAGAGCATTTGCTTGCCTCTAGCAAGCAGAGCAGACTCGAGAAATTGTTGCTACCAAGAAAACATGATTTACTCTATTCTTTCCCAAGCTTTGTCAAGCTTTTTGTGGATTCAGTTATCCATGTCTGGGCGCCATATGTAACATGAAGGCTGGCTTGTTGGGGTTTCTGACCCGCCCAGTACCCCAACAAGCTGGCAAGTCTCAAAGAGAAATCACACACAGGACTCCATAAGGTTATAAACTGATTGGCCCATTAGGTCAGGCTACTTATTAGTCCTTGTAACTTATATTAATCCATTATCATTATCTATGTTAGCCATACAGCTCAGTACCTTTCTCAGTTTGACAGCTTACATGTTGTCTCTTCAGTGGTCTGCGCAGGAGTGGCAGAGGAACCTCCCTGCTTCCCAGAATTCTCCTGTTCTCATTGTATCACCTCTACTTCCTGTCTGGGTTTCCCGCCTATACTGCCTGCCTGGCCAATCAGCATTTTATTAAAATATGATTGACAGAATACAGACAATTCTCCCACATCATTTCCCTCTTTTTTTTTTAAACAAAGGAAAATATCCATAGTCCATTTGTTGGGAAAGTGGGCGTTGTATTTCACGCTACTTCCTGCTGGTTTGGCGTGCTGATAATCTTATGGGGACCTAAAGAAAATTTAGAATTATCATCAAGTCCTGACTGGAGTATCCTGTGAGTCTTGATCATCTCAAGCAGCAGTCTTGAACCTGTTCTGGATGAAGAACTCTGTCATCTGTCTTTCATTGAATATATGTATGTCTGTATATGTCTATATGATTACTGTTTAAGTTTTCCACAATGAACAATGAGTTTTTCTTGCAGTGACATTTGAAGTTTCCAGGAAGAAGATGGGGCCCCATAACAACTCCACCTGGTTGATATGACGTCATGATACTGATAGCGCTACTACTAGACCTGTTTTGGGTACCAGCTGCACAAGCACATTCCAAGATGTGCTGAAATGGTGCACATCTTGTGCAACATTCTGGCCAGACCTCCACAAAATACTCAGAGACTATTTGCAATTTTAAAAGACATTGATCTTGAAATTTAACCATCATTTTACTTTCACAGGATCCCCAGAAAGAACGTCGCCCCCATGACAGCTGGAAGTAATTCTAGAGAACGACGTCCCCTCTCCCAGTAAAGTTTGTCCTTGGGTTTAGGGACATCATTTAGGGGTTGGTTATAATTAGTATACGGGGGAGGAATTTTATAAGCGTGGGAATCTTTAAAAAAAAAAGAGGGATAATTGGATTATGGGATAATAGATGTGTACTTGTGAGCTATTGTTTTTAGACAAACATATTGGTATCGATTCTTATATATTGATACAAAGTTAAATTATGTTGACTATTTTATGCATGCATGCTTCTACCTCTGTTTAAAACATTTTTATGTATTGGTATATATATATATTGTATTAATATATGTATATTTACCATATTGCATTGTACACTTCTACTTCTGATTAAGATACTTATATATTGTTTATGTATTGATATATATAGTTACCATATTGCAATGTATACTTGCATATTGTTTATATTTGGAGGTCACATTGTTCTCATTTATTGCACAGTTGTTTATTATCTCAGTCTTTAAGTTAGATAGATATTGAGAATTATATATATCAACAGTCATCTAAGTTTGTCATTTATAATTAGACTAATCAGGTTCTTTAGATACATAGAGATTATATTCAGTATAGATAGATAATCTTCAACCTCTTCAAAGAGCTGTAGAAAATGGCCTTTAATCTAATTCAGAGTTCTGTGGTAGGGAGACACAATCGCTCCTGGCAACACTGGTCTATTCCCAAGAGAATGTTGAGCACAAAAGACACTCCACCTGGAGCCTTTCTTCTTGGCAGAACTGGCCTTTGGGTAAAGAAATGCTCATACCTCAACTACTGACAGAGTTACAGAATATCCGTAAATGGATAAAACAGGACTGTCATATCCTGCCAAGACAGGGTAAGATAGTTTTGAAGTTTCTTGCCTTTGAAAATGGTATGTCAGTTACATCAGGCCTTAGCCAAAGTTGGTTGCTTCAATGCTGCAAACGTGACTTTGGGTGTTTGCCCAGGTAGCCAGTTGTCTCTGTGATTTGTTACAGAATTCCTCAGATTTTTTTTTTTAAACCATATGTCGGGATCATTCAGACATGTCAGTTTTCCCTACTCTATTTACCCCCCTCCAGCAAATCTATTAGAAGTATCTGTTTTATTGGATTTGGGATATGTTCAGTTTGATTCCCCCCCTTTTATTTTATTTATTTATTTATTTATTTATTTATTTATTTTTAGTGAGGTAGGGTCTCTCTATGTTCCCTGACTGTACTGGAGCTTGCTAGGTAGACCAGGCTAATAATTTTATCTATCTATCTATCTATCTATCTATCTATCTATCTATCTATCTATCTATCTAATATGTGTGGATATTTGCCTTCATGCATGTTTGTGAACTTTGTGTTTGCTTGCTTGCTTGGTACCCTTGGGGCCAGAAGACAGCGTTGGATCTCCTGGGACAGGAGTTAGAGATGGTTGAGATGGTTGTGAGTTGTCTTGTCTTGTGGTTGCTGGGAACTGAACCTGGGTCTTCTTTTTTCCTTTGAGACAGGGTTTTTCTGTAGCTTTGAAGCTTGTCCTCGAACTCACAGAGGTCTGCATGTCTCTGCCTCCCAAGTGCTGGGATTAAAGATGTGTGCCACTACTGCCTGGCTTCGAACCTAGGTCTTATGGAAGAGCAGACAGTGCTCTTAACCACTGAGCCATCTCTCTGACCCAGGATTTATGTCAAAACATGGGAGCTATGGATATATAGTGAGAGAGTGCTTGCCTAAGCTGTACAGGCCCTAGCAGGATCCACAGTGTCACAAGAGAGACAGAGAGGTGTTTGCACAATTTGTTTACATTCTTACATCCAGAATTTCTCACTCTGTTGATGCCACTACTGTTTTTAATGCATTACGCTGCAACAACTCAAGTAAAACAACTTCTAAATCCCTGCCATCCATTTGTAAGTTTTTAAAAAAATTACTTACTATGTACACAGTGTTCCACTTGCATGTATGTTTGCAGGCCAGAAATAGGCACCAGATCCCATTATAGATGGTTGTGAGCCACCATATGGTTGCTGGGAATTGAACTCAGGACCCCTGGAAGAGCTGCCAGTGCTCTTAACCGCTGAGCCATCTGTTCAGGCCCATGTGTAAGTTTTGATATTTGGTATAATGAATTGTTTTATTAACCCTTATTTATATGTGGTGTATGCATGCCGCAGCTCATGGATGGAGGTCAGAGGAAGACTTTGAAGAGGCAGCTCAGTTCTTCCACCATGTGGCTCCAAGGATAGAACTCAGGTTGCCAGAGTTAGGGGTAAGTGCCTCTACCTGCTAAGCCTAAGCCATCTTGGCAACCTGAATTATTCCTTCCCATATCAAAACATAATGTAGGGTGGGGTTTGAAGCTTAATATTACTTTGTGTGTGTGGTTAGGATGTTGGGTTAAATCTCCAGCACCACAAACAAAAATAAAACCCTATAATATAGTTACATATATCTGTGAGGGTTTTCTTTTCTTGAGTTTCTTAAAATCTCATTTGCTTTGCTAACTGTAGAATGTGTTCTGTCCTACCTACCATGGTATTGCTTTGCTGACAACAGCTGTGCATTTTCTGTTTCTCTGTCTCAGTGCAAGCTAAGCAGAAGCCCTGCCACTGAACTCACCCCATTCCCTGAAGGTATTTTAGATGGCACATGAACTCCATTGGCATGCTACCTGCAGTGTCCATGAATTAGTTGAAAACAAATACTTAGAAATAGCTATGCTGTATTTGAAAAAGGCCTGTCTAAGGAGGTAGCGTTTTACCAGAGATGCTGGCTGTTTTAAAAGAAGAAAGAGCATAATAGGCTGAGATAATAGAATGATTAAAGTGGCAGACATTAGGACTGGGGATGTAACTCAGTGGGAGAGTGCTGGCCGAGAGACCAACAGATAACCAGAAGAGAGACATGCCGGGAAAATGTACAATCAGTAGCTGGTGATGGAACTCAAAGGCTGAGGTGGCTAGAACATAATGAGCCATTGAAGATGATGCAAGTGAGAGAGGCAAGGTGGATTATGAGGTCTGTGTCGGTCCTTTGTAGTAAGTCCAAGGAAACGTTAAGACACACCCCTCCACTTTCAATACAAGGTCTCACCGTGGAAGTCAGACTACTTGGAACTTGCTACATAGCCTCACTGCTCATAGTCTAGCCTCAAACTTAGGACCCTTCTACAACATGTCTTTGAAATGATTCAATTTGCATTTTCAAGGGGTCTCTTTAACATCTAGGAAAGGTATAAATGAATTATGCACGCTTTTCTCTGATGCCTGGTTAAACTTGTAGAATAGATCTGTGGGCTTTTCCCGAAACCATTCCTCAAATTCCAGATGAGGAAATCACATTTAAGCTAAGCGTGGTGACAAAAGTTGGTAAGATGTAGAGAAGAGCAATTATTAGATACTGGTTATTGATTTATTTTGTGAAAGCACTGCTTGTACTGCTTGTTGTCAAACGTAATTTCACCTTGCTACCTAGAACAGAGGGACCTGGGCAAGGGCCAAAACAATTGAAAAGTCCCAGCCCAAGACAGTCATTGCCCATAGCAACCTGACCACAAAAGCATATACCTGTCAACCCTAACATATGCATTTGAAAAGCAAAGGGCTAATAGCCACTCATACTTCTGGAAGAAGTCCTGCTTGCTTGCCTGCTCACCTCAGCCTATGGTTCTAGAATATAAAAATGAGAATGCAAACTCAACTCAGGACTGAAATCTTTTGTTTGTTTGTTTGTTTGGTTGGTTTATTTATTTATTTATTTATTCAAGACAGGGTTTCTCTGTGTAGTCCTGGCTGTCCTGGAATATGCTCTGAAGACCAGGCTGACCTTGAACTCAGAGATCTGCGTACCTCTGTCTCCAAAAGCTGGGATTAAAAGAGGACACTACTACTGTCCAAAGAGGATCAGGAGTCTGAAGTCATCCCTGGCTACATGACAAGTTTGCAGCCAGCCTGAGCTACATGAAACCTTACCCCGCCCCCCCCTAAAAAAAAAACCAAACAAACCAAAAAACAAAACTGAGAATAGTGTGGGGACTGTCAAATTTAAGTTCAAATGAATGTAAATTCACTAAGAAAAATACTTTGATAAATTCTTATGAGATCTTGCTTCTGTTTTTCTAAACAAATATTCGATAAGACATGAAGAATGACATGACTTTTAAACTAATATTCCTGCCAGTCAGTGGTGGCACACACCAGGACAGGCTCCAAAGCTACAAAGAAACCCTGTTTCAAAAACCAAAAAGAAACAAAACAAAACAAAAAAAAGAGGGAGTTGCTGTGGTCATGTGTCTCTTCACAGCAATAGAAAGCCCAGCTAAGACAGAGGGAAGACTAATAAGCAGGGGAGAAAAAAAAAAGAAACCAGTAATTGAGGAAGCATAAGAGAATGTGAAGGAACCAAATTCTATGTCTGGGGATAGAGTCTTTTTTTTTCTTTTTTTTTTTTCTTTTTTTTTTTTTCTAGATGGGGTTTCTCTATGCAGTCCTGACTGTTTTGGAACTCATTCTGTAGACCATGCTGCCCTCGAGTTTGCAGAGATCTACCTGCCTCTGCCTCCCAAGTGCTGGGATTGAAGGATGAAGGTGTGAGGAAGAGGAAGATTTTTTTCCTTTTGATATTTTGTGCAATTAAAGAAAGGTATTAAAACTGACATAAAGTGCCAGTAGCATGACTTCTAAAACTGTCTGAGTAATGAATTCTTGCTCCCCACAATGCTGATTTTAGGTGTGAGTTCAGTTAACCTCACAAGTGAGTTCAATTCACTACTTGGTGTGATCCAGATAGGTCTGATGATGATAACGGAGAACTTTGTTCAGGTAAAATTCTAAGGCATTATCTAGTTGAATACATGTTTCATAACTCCATAACTCTGACTTATGTTAATTGTTTTCAGGGTCTTGGTTTATTTTATTTGATGTGTATGGGTATTTTATCTCCATGTATGTCTGTGTACTATGTGTGCTACTGGTGCTGTCAGAAGCCGGAAGAGGATATTGTATGCCCTAGGACTGGAGTCAAAGACATTGTGACCTGCCATGTGAATGCTGAGAGCCAAACCTCTGCAAGAGCAACAAGTGCTCTTAACCTTTGAGCCATCTCTAGCCCTGTATTTTGGTTTTTGAGACAGGGTCTCTCACGTATTCTAGACTGGACTTGAACTCACTATATAGATGAAGATGCCTTCAGACTTTTGATTCTCCTGTCTCTACCTTTCTCATACTGGTATTACAGATGTGTACCCTCATTACACCCAGTTTGTGGGGTGCTAGGGACTGAACTCCAGCTGTGTGGGTGTCATGCAAGCACTCTACCAACTGAGCTTCATCCCAGCCCTCTAACCTTCTTATATTAGACTGGGCTTGAAATGCAAAAACTGAGTTTGGGGCTGGAGAGATGGCTCAGAGGTTAAGAGAACTGACTGCTGTTCCGGAGGTCCTGAGTTCAATTCCCAGCAACCACATGATGGCTCACACCCATCTGTAATGAGATTTGGTGCTCAGAACACTATATACATAATAAATAAATTTAAAATAAAAAAAACCTGAGTTTGATCAATGCAACACCCTTCAACTACATGATTGGTACCCAAAAGGAGTGGATCTGGATAATAACACCTTTACTTGTCCCAAAGATGCAGTTGCTCTGAACTGATGCTCTAGTCCTTTAGATGCTCTGATAAATAAAGCAGTGACAAATGGTGTTGGTCCAACTGGTTCTCACACAGACTTCGAAGCATTTACAAACATTTTAAAATTATCATTGATATGTTGATTTTTAGAGACAAGAAAGAGCAGCTTTGGTGGTCTGAAGGCAGTGGTACTTTTTATCTGACAAAACAAAACCAAACCCCAAAACCAACAAAAACAACCAGCTGAACAAGAACACCTAAGTATTTGTGCAAAGTTGTTAAAAAGGAAACAAAATTCATAGTTCAGGGGTTCTGAAGTTTGTCTAAGTGTTATACTGCCACTTTGACTCCATTCTTCTTCTTCCTCTTCTTCCTCCCCTCCCCCTTCTTCTTTCAAGACAGGGTTTCTTGTGTAACAGACCTCCTGTCCTGGACCTCACTCTGTAGACCAGGCTGGCCTATGAACTCACTTGAGATCTGCCTGCCTCTGCCTCCCAAGTGCTGGGATTAAAAGTGTGTGCCACCACTGCTTGGCTCACTTGAATCATTTTAACAGGAACTGAAATATACTCACAGAGACCAGTATCATTTATTTATTTATGTCTTTTTCAGATACGTTTTGAAAACTCACTGTTCAGATCGAAATCGCTAAGAAGAAACTGGACCTCCCTGTTGCAAAGACCTCTTACTGTTAGATTATAGTATGTTTTAGGACTGGGATCCCCTGATTTTCACCAGGGCAATGCTGGAGCAATACCAGTGTTACTGAGTTCAGGCAGCTAATGGGAACAGTGGCTACAGTGTGATTTTTGGTAATAGACTGGGTTTTAGTTCTTACTATTTTGTAGCTGCCAGCTAAATACAAGTTTAAAATCTATTCATCAACTGCTTAGGCTATGTCAGGCATGTAGGGAAGCCATAGAAACGGTCCAAAAATCAGTTACGGGAGTAGCTTACTCGTAGAATATGTTAACATAAGCTAGGCCTGAATTCTGTCTTCAGCACAAAGCAAGACATAGCCTTAAAACAAGAAATTTGTAATACTTTGTGTAATGGTTAAGTAAAACGGTGCTGTTCTCTAGCGTGGCAGCAGTGGGCAGTGGGCACTAGACCATGCCGCAGGTCCCTGAAGGCAGCTGGTCCCGGGCAGGGAGCCCCAGAGTGGCCCACGGGCCATGAGTGGCAGTGGATCCCAGGCAGGGAGTCGCGTGGCGGGTGAGAGACCGAGAGGGATAGGCACGCCACACAGAGAAAGTGGGTATTTATTTATTTAGTGGGTTATGGAAAGGAAGGGGAGAGGGAGAAGGGGGGGAGGGGAGGAGAGAGAGAGAGAGAGAGAGAGAGAGAGAGAGAGAGAGAGAGAGAGAGAGAGAGAGAGAGATGGGGGGAAGGAGAGGAGCCACAGCAGCAGCTACCTCTTTGGGAGAGAGAAGGAGAGGCTCAGACTGGAAGCTGAAGAAAGATCGGTCTGCCTCTGTGGTGGACAGGGAAGGCAGTAGGCGGGGCTTGTCTTGTCTTTTTTTTTCTTTTTGGCAGGGTCTCATTGTGTAGCCCTGGCGCAGGCTACATAGATCAGATCCACTTGTCTCTTCACTTGTGCTGGAAAGAAAAAAGGCATATGATTTGAACGAGACAAACCAGCCAAAGCGATTTCTGAGCTCGGTGCCTAGACAGAATCAGTGCTCACTAATTTACTAACCAAGGCTTGGCAAGGCAACGTGAGCTGAAGTCTGGGTTTCACCTCTGCTATGAAGCCCTCTGTTCAGAGGTCCACCTGGTCTCTCCATCTGGACTCCAGGCTGAGAGCAGCAAGTGATGGCCAGTCTAGACCGCCGGGAGGCGCTGTCGTCTCCCAGTAACCGGCTACATCCTGCGCGGGCACACGCGGTAGGACGCAATTGCCCACCGCTCCGTTTTGCTCGCTTATCCCGCCCCCTCCCTGTCTTGTCCAATGAGCTTCATTTTCGCCTCGCACCCACCCCCTTCCTTCCCGCTGCCCCGCCCCCTAGCGTCTAGGCTCCCGGGTCGAGATGGCGGCGGTGCGCGTGCGCTCTGGCTCACATCTTCCCGGGAGGAGGAGCGAGCGGCCTCTGGGGAGGCAGCGGCTCCGCTCTCCGGGCAAGGGCGGCGGCGGCGGCGGTGTTGGGCGGGGCCGGGCTTGGGGCTAGCGGCGCGGCTGCAGGAACTGTGCGAGGCATTGCGGGGCTGCGAGGTGCTCGGGCCCGCGGAGAGGCCGTGCGCGCTGAGTCTACCTCCGCGGCCATCGCGCTGCTCGTCCTGGGTGACGTTGTGTCTTGGTCCCCAGCATGACCGAGCTACGGCAGAGGACTGTCCGCGAGGACGCACCGCCGGAGGACAAGGTAGAGGCGTCGTTGAGTGCGGGGGGCGCGCCGGCAGCCTCGTCCTATTACCTTTGTAGCGGCCCTCGGCACCGGGCCTGGGCTGCGCAGAGGGTCGGCGGGCGTCCTTCGCTCGTGGGGTAGCCGTCCGCGGGCGCGGGGAGTAGCGCGTGAGCTCTGGGGTAGGGGGGCCCACGCTTTCCCTAGGCCTTCCCGGTGTGGAGACACTGGACACCCCATAGACCTTGCCTGGGGCCCGGTGAGTGCGAGGTAGAGTCACCGCTCGCTTTAAAAATGCTGTCGTTAACTGGGGAGTGGGGGAGACTCAGCCATAACATTTGTTCCCTGGGAGATTAAAACCCTTTTTTGAACATGATTAAAACATTAAATCTGTTGGGGTCTATCGAGGAGGCGTCTTGATTCATGCGGTGTGCCGTCCGGTTAATGAGCAGGTGTGTGCTCCCAATGGTGGGTTTGTTTACTGCGCCAAGTGTGGGCATTGATGGGGTAAGGGAGGAAGGTAAGGAGGAGGCCATTTTGGCAGGGACACAACCAATGTGGGGAGCTTGAAAGTGCAAGGTTTGTGTGAAGTTGGGAAAGGTGGAGAGTGGTTATGTTACTGTGGACATTGTGTGGCAGCCTTTGCGCTTCTCAGCTTTTGCAGTGGTCAGGATCGGTGATGTGTAGAACAGACTGAGGGCTCCTGGACCAGAATGATGGAGACTGGTGAACTCAGGGATTGCCAGCTGGTGACCTGCAGAGATGCTTTCTTAGGCCCACAAGCTGATACGAAAATAAGGGTTCTTCTGACGGTTTCTAGCCTGTCTTCTATATTGCAGCATCTGCCGTTTTTTCTCTGATTAATAGTTGACACAGTTTAATATCTTTTTGCTTATTCTAGATAGGCTTTCTCTGTGTTGTAGCCCTGGCTGGCCTGGAACTCGCTCAGTAGGTCAGACTAGGCTCGAACCTAGAAATCCTGCCTTCCGAGTGCTGGGATGAAAGGTGTGGGCCATCATGCCCGGCTTAGTATCACCTCCCCTTTCCGGTTTTTTTTTTTTTCCATCAAACCTACAACGTCCACTTTTGTCCTCTGCACTTTTGTTTGGTTTTAGACAGAATCTCCCCATGAAGCCCTGCTTGCTGGCTTGAACGTCATCCATCTTTCCTACCTGTGCTAGGCATGAACCAGCCAGCCAGCTTGTACCTTTTGACTGTTTAAATTGGTTAGAGAGGACATCAGGAAGGAAATAGGCATAAGCTTTAGTGACAGTATGCCAACAGTGATTTTACCAGGAAGAATGTTTCAGATGAAAGATAAAGGGCGTTGATAACTTTGTTACTACTGTAGACAGTGGTCATCAGAGGAGAGCTCTATTCTATCCCTTTGGAGAAAGTTTAGGGCTGAGGTCCAAATTTCCAAGTATCTTGCAAAGACAGAACTTACAAATCTCTAATCCTCCCACTTGAGTATGGTAGATTGGCCCTGGGTCCTTGCTGGTGAGTTTGAAGGCTACACTGTGAGCCCCTGTCTAGTCAGTGGGGGTTCTGGACCCAGGAGGTGGGAGAAGTGGGAGAAGAAAGGGCGGAGTGTTGTGCTGCACCCTTCGGTCCCAGCAAAGGCAGAGGCAGGTGGAGCTCTTGAGTCCTCTGAGTGAGGCCAGCCTGGTCTATGGAGTAAGTTCCAAACAGCCAGGGCTATATAGAGAAACTTTGTTTTTTTTGGGGGGTGGGGAGCCTAACACTGCCCCTCCCCAAACCCCCGTTAACTATAATAACTACATAAAACGTTGGTGATGTTAGCGGGTGAAACAGTTTTTATACTCACTGCCCAGTTTTTTGTCTCCATTCCCCAAGCATTAAGTGTCGGTTGATTCTTCCATTCACATCCTTATTTTACATAGAGAAGGTCTGAGGAGCTGTCCAGCCTTAGTAATTACAAGTGCTTTTAAAGCACGTGTGTCGTGCAGGAGGCTTGTGGTTGTGAAGTCTGCTAGGTGTATGATCCCTAAAATATAGCAGTTATGCATTCTGTTCAAAAGATTGTTGTAGGCAATTAGCTCATGCAGGGTAATGATTGTTTATTATATCTAAATCATATATGGGATTTTAATAAAGTAAAATATATAAAAATTATTTTAATAGAATAAAATGAGATTTTAAAAATAAAAAATATTTCTAATAAAAAGTACATTAGGAAACATTTTAAGATACATTATTTTCTTTTGATGAATATATATAGTGAATTTTTTTTTTTTTGAGACAGGGTTTCTCAAACCCTGTGTAACAGGATGTCCTGAAACTTGCTTTGTAGACCAGACTGATCTTGAACTCACAGAAATCCACCTACCTCTGCCTCTGGAGTGTTGGGATTAGAGGCATGCACCACCACTGCCTGGCTTAAAAGATTTGTTTTTATTTATGTTTCTGTGCCTTTTTAAGGAAATGAATTGTGGAATTTGAACTCTGTTACTTCATATTGCAAGAATTCAAAGAACAGTTTTCAGGTCAGTTTTTTAAGGAGCAATCTTGAAAGATTCCTCTAAATGTTGCAGTTGCTAAACTGTGTTTGCAAATCTGTCTTGTTAATAGACAATCACCACTATCAAAATAATCTGGAGAATGTGTTTATAAAGGTCAGGAGGTATTTTGATATATTTAGCATCCTAGAATGGAATTCTCAAAGCCAGTTGCTAATAAAGGAAATGTTCTCTGGGATCTAGAGTCCCAAAGCAGTTGCCAAGCTAAGACCCCTGGACGTTAGCTTTAGCAGAGTTCTGTGCTGCCCGGTCATGTTTTCTCAGCATAGTTTAGGAAGCAAAAGGATGAAACCTGGACCGAAATACTGAAAACGATTGGTTTGTCATTTCAGGAGACTGTTGTTATGGACTTAAACGGAAGGCTCTGGGTTTTTGCTCGACTTAGATGCAAAATCATCTTGTAAAACGTAAAATATAAAAGCAAGTGAGGTTTTAGTGTATGTGTGAATGTGGGGGTAGAACTTTTTTTTTTTTTTTAAAGAAAAAATACTGCACTCCCTCATGGTCTAGTGGTTATTAGGATTTACACTTTCACCTCTGTTGCCTGGGTTCTATTCCTGGGCAGAAAAGCCTCTCCAGGCTGGGTGGTGGCGGCACAGGCCTTTAATCCCAGCACTGGGGAGGTAGAGGCAGGCAGATCTCTGTGAGTTTGAGGCCAACCTGGTCTACACAGTGAGTTCCAGGACAGCCAGGGCTGTTACACAGAGGAACCCTGTCTGGAGAAACAAAACAAAAGAAGAACAAACAAACAATAACGAGAGAGAGAGAGAGAGAGAGAGAGAGAGAGAGAGAGAGAGAGAGGATAATTCTCAGTCATTGCTTCTCTGATGTATATATTTTGAAGTCCAGCCCTGAGAGTAGCCACTGGGGCATCTTTGAGTGGAACTCCCTGTTTGGCTTGGCCACCACAGAACTCCATTCAGGGCAGTGTGTGAGGCTTAGAGCAAGTGCTGTCCAGGCATGACGAAGCATCAGAACTATGTGGTCTAGCATCGTCAGTCATCAATGTCAGCAGGTCCCAGAACATTCTCTCTTCAGTCAACTGTGTACATTGCCTGTGACTCTGATATACTTCATGACTCTGGCTGAGGTTGATGTCAGTATATGTGGTCATGTCTATAATTTAGTTCCAGTGGTGTACTCATGCTCACAGGTGGGACTGGAACCCAAGGCCTTGCACATGCTAGGTAGATTGTCTACCAACTTACCTATTTATGTCATAGACTCTATTCCTATTTGTTTTTCAGTGATATTTTTTCCTGATTTAAACAATTGTTTTTGTTTTTGGTTGTGCATGGTGTTAAACCCAGGCCATAATGGTTGCTACTTCAAATATTCTATATTGCTAACCCTTAAAAAAATTAAAAATTATTGTGTGTGTGTGTGTATGTATTCTATACCCCTAGCCCTTAAAAATTCTCTCTCTCTCTCTCTCTCTCTGTGTGTGTGTGTGTGTGTGTGTGTGTGTGTGTAGGTTGGGGGAAAGTTTTGTGAATCAGTGCTCTCATTCCACTTCTCTTTGTGTTTGAACTCAGGTCACCATCTCTCAGGTCAGGTTCTCGGTGTTTTGAGACAGGATCTCATGGAATTCAAGCTAGCCCCGTACCCTTGATCCTTCTGCTTCTGCTTCCTGAGTGCTGAGATTATGGGCATGTGTCGCTGTCCCCAGATGGAAAACTCGAAGTGAATCTTTGTTGTACATTTCACAGTACAAATAATCATTCTTTGGACTGTTTGAAAGCATCTCGTCCATGTGTGTAGTTTTCATAATTGCTTGCCTTTCTGGTGTTGTGTAGCCTGAGCAGACTCCTTTAGAGCTTGTTTACCTGCTCCTGTGCTGTGACAGCTCTAGTCCCCCACTGGTGCAAGAGGCTATGGGGTTAAAAAAATACAGCCACTCCTCCAGTTTGGAAGGACTGGGCTCTTGACTATTAAGTTTGCCAGAGTCTTGTTAAATGAATACTGATTTGTTCCTGGCATTAAGCAGAGTTTCTACTTTCCAAGTCTTGCTCTGTAGTAGCTGTTTGTGGGGAAGTGGTTACACCCCACCCCCACCCTCAATTAGCTACCTTATTTGTGCCTGTCGCTGATCTTTGACCTCGTGTTTATCCAACAGTAGGGATGGCATTGGATCCACAGAGCTGCATGACCTCAAAAAGAAAGTTAAATTTTATCGTGTTATTTTAAGTGGCAGTACTTGCTGGGTCAGGATTTGAGGGAGGGGTTACTGTGAGGCTCCTTCCTCCTGCCTGATTCCCCAGAGACATACCCCCTTCCATGGTAAGCTGTAGAGCTCCTGAGGGCTGGCACCTGTGGAAAGGCCATGACCTGTCTTGCCAAGATCAGATATCCTTTTGATTTGGTACCTGTGGCATCAACCTCTTCGCAATAGGGTCTCTCCAGAGTCATCTCGAGTGTTCCTGAAGACTTGAGAATTTGAAAAAGTCTTTGGGTCCTGGGATCCACGGATTGTTTTTGAATCTCTGATATGGAAAGATGCCTGTCATGGACTCTTCCCCACCCCCACTTAGTGACTCTTAGAGCTGTGTCTTCCCCCTCTTGTTTCCTAATTAGTCTTGTGGTTTCACACACACACGTACGCACACTAAATTATTCTAAATTATTAGAAAGAAATCTGTTAGTCTTGTGTATCTCTTCTGTTCCTCTGCACAATTCAGGACTCAGGCTCTAACCAAGCGTTTCCTGGATTTCTTACCTGCTGCCCTGGCGCATTTCCAGTAGTTTGGGACTTGAAGCCTTTACCTTTGTAAACTCCCACTGAGTCTCGCCTCGCTCTTCAGGATGGGCTCTCAATGCCTGCTGTTCTAGTCCAGCTGCGCTCGGCATCTTCTAGGCCTTCTGAAGTTACCCTGTGAATTATGGAACAAAGGCATAGACTCCTTCCTGTCTCCCTGCTGGGTGCCTCTGTGTCACTGATCTTGGTCCTTGGTTCCAACCTCTGAAGTATCTTTTGTTGTCATCTTCTGCCACTTTGTCTTGTTTAAATCCCACTTTCTCACTGGAAATGATCCAGGCCGATACTGTAGAAACAAATGAATGTGCACATGTCAGAATAAAATCTGTGAGCACATGAGAGACCCAAACATGGTTCAGCCCCTGTGCAGTAGCTGTGACTGAACCAGTGGCCATGAGTAATTTGACAGCTTTCCTCTTTGTGCTCGTGGAAGCCAGTGCCCTTAAGGTTCTTTGTAAACAGTGTTTCAAATGTATTCATGGCTGTGAAGAAACAGATGAAGGTAAAGATACTGTAGAAGCACCAAAAAGAATGACAGAAAAGCTCTTAATTCTGCTGATTAGGTACCACTGTTAATATTCTGATATATTATGTCATTTCATTTTGAACATTTTACACATTCTTGCATTCTGTGTATACAGCTGCTTTATGACCCATGGTTTCCCCATTTTTCTAAAAATAGGATTTGAATATTGGGATTTTTAGCTCAGTATTTTTTTTTTTAAGATTTAGCTAACTTGTTTATTTTTGTGTGTGGTTGCTTTGTCTGCGTGTATGTATCTGAGTACCATGTGTGGGACTGACACCTGCAGAGGCCCAAATGGGGGTCAGTTTCCTTGGAACTGGAGCTACAGAAGGCTGTGAGCGATCATGTCAGCTCTGGGAACTGGACTTTACAAATAGTTTTTATTATATATTTATTTGTGTGTATGTGGCAGAGGTCAGTTTATGGAACTTGAACCTTGTTTTTTTTTTCTTTTGTTTTGTTTTTTCCCTTTCTCTTTGTGTGGGTTCTGGAGACTTAATTTAGGCCACTAGGCTTGGTGGCTGGCGCCGTTCCTTTATGAGCTGTCTTGCTGGCTTTTTTTTTTTTTTTTTTTTGAGACAGGGTTTCCCTGTAGCTTTGGAGCCTATCCTGGTACTAGCTCTTGTAGACCAGTCTGGTCTCGAACTCACAGAAATCCACCTACCTCTGCCTCCTAAGTGCTGGGATTAAAGGCGTGCGCCAAAACCGCCCGTGTTTTGTTTTTGTTTTTGTTTTTTTAACTTAAAAAGATTATTATTTTTATGTGCATGTACCTAAATAAATTTGTGTAGGAATTTGCAGAAGCCAGAAGAGGGTGTTGGATGCCCTGAAACTTGAGTTATAGGAGGTTATGAGCTGCTATGTAGGTGCTGGGAACCACACTCAGTCTTCTAGAGCAGGATGTACTCTGACCACTTAACCATTTCGCCAGTGCCAGCACCCATCATTTTAATAGCGATAGGCCATTGTGCTGTGTGCCGAGCTTTAGTCTGTTAAACTAGTGAATAATTTAAATTGTTTTTAAATATTTGGCTATTGTAAGTCATGATGTATGAGAGCTGTGATTAAAAAAAATACAGCACTAAACTCTTATTCTTGCATGATCTCCATGGCAGATTCTTTTGTTTAGAATTACTGACCCAGAAAAGGATGTCCATTGTTTAAGCTTTGATACAATTGAATGCATTTCCTTCTACAGGAAGTTCGTAGTTTGCACAATGTGTTTGTAATCTTTCCTTCACTTGTTTCTTGATTTTAGCCTAGCAAGGACAGTGCAGACTTGGGGGTTGGCTGGCCTGGTTTGTACTGTAGTGCTGTGCTAATTTGCCATCTGAACAGTGGACTGGGAATGGTGGCTTATTAACTGTTCTGATGCATTCTTTCCTTCTCCACATGAAACATACTTTAGAACAAGCTACCCATTTTCTCCAGAGAAATTTTTACCTGACTCTGGGTATATAGGTAAATAAAGTAGATATACAAATCAAACATTTAACCAAGTTCATAAGTTTATTTTAGGGACAGGGACATCCCTAATAGCTTAACCATCAATTTGCTAGCTATATGAGCACAAGGAACTGAGTTTGGTACCCAGAACCCATCTAAACAAGCTAGACATGGTGGCACATCTTGTAATCTAGAGCTGTGGAGGCAGACAGATGACTCTGGAGCCAGCCAACCTAGCTTACTCATCAAGTTCCAGGCTTTCGACTGACCTGTCTCAAAAACAAAGCAAATGGTTCCTTAGTAATGACACTTGAAGTTGACCTCTGGCCTTCACATATGTATATATACACATGCAAATATATATAAGCCACCACACTAACACATGTATATATGCATGCACATACAAATTTTATTTATTTTTTACATTTATGTAGGGCTTGAGCAATGGTATATATATGATCATAGATCACTTGCTGAAATCAGTTCTTTCTTTCCATCGTGTGTTTTTCAGGGACTCAAACTCACACTATCAGACTTGGTAGCAAACACCTTTATCCACTGAGCCACTTCCTCAGCTCCAATAGTTTTCTTTAAAGTTTCTATATGTATAATTTTTGTTCATTAAACACAAAAGCACATGTATCTGAGTTGGATGCTCTTATTTTTTTTTTATTGTTTTTCTTGAGCTTTATATTTTTCTCCATTCCCCTCCTTTCCTCCCCCTCCTCTTCTGCCCTCTCCCGTGATCCCCAAACTCCCAATTTACTCAGGAGATCTTGTCTTTTTCTACTTCCCATGTAGATTAGATCCATGTAAGTCTCTCTTAGGGTCCTCATTGTTGTCCAGGTTCTCTGAGATTGAATTGTAGGCTGATTTTCTTTGCTTTATGTCTAAAAGCCACTTATGAGTGAGCACATATGATATTTGTCTTTCTGGGTGTGGGTTACCTCACTCAGTAAGATGTTTTCTAGATCATCCATTTGCCCGCAAATTTCAAGATGTCATTTCTTCCGCTGTGCAGTACTCCGTTGTGTAAATGTACCACATTTTCCTTATCCATTCTTCAGTCGAGGGGCGTTTGGGTTGTTTCCAGGTTCTGGCTATGACAAATAATGCTGCTATGATATGTACACATGTCCTTGTAGTACGATTGAGTATCCTTTGGGTATAAATATACCCAAAAGTGTATAGATGGGTCTTGAGGTAGGTTGTTTCCTAATTTTCTGAGAAATCGCCATACTGATTTCCAAAGCTGCTGTACAAGTTTGTACGCCCACCAGCAATGGAGCAGTGTTCTCTTTAGCCAACATTCTCTCCAGCATAAATTGTCACCAGTGTTTTGATCTTGGCCATTCTTACAGGTGTAAGATGGAATCTCAGAGTTGTTTTTCATTTCTCTGATGGCTAAGGATGTTGGGATGCTCTTATTTTTATAGAGCTAAATCTTACAAAAAGTATTGTTAAGACAGATGTGGTGATACGCTTTTAATCCCAGCACTCAGGAGTAGGAAGCAGGCAGATCTGTGAATTTGAGGTTAGCCAGGTCTACATAGTGAGTTCCAGGATAGCAGGAGCTACGTAGCAGAGAGATCCTATCTTAAAAAACAAACAAAATATTATTACTTTGTGTGTGTGTGTGTGTGTGTGTGTGTGCGCGCGTGCATGTGTGTGTAGGGAGCGTGGTGCATGTGTGGGTGTCAGAGGACAGCTTTCAGGGTTGAGTCTTTGATCATGTGGGTCTGGGAGATCAAATTCAGGTTGTCAGACTTGGTAACAGTTGTCTGTATCTGCTGTCTTAGTTTTGTACCTTACTTTCTTTTAGGTTTTATTTTTGTGGGGCCTGGAGTGATGACTCAGCATACTACTCTTACAGAGAACCCAGGTTTCGTTCTAGCACCACTATGAAGTGCCTTACAACTGTTTATAATTCCAACTACTATGGATCCGAGGCCTCTGGCACACACCTACACATAGATACATCTAAGCAAAGTTAAAAAACGATAATAGGAGATCTTTTTTTTTAATTGATTTTTATTGAGCTCTATATTTTTCTCTGCTCCCCTCCCTGTCTCTCCCCTCCCCAGCTTCAATCCTCCCTGAAGGTTCTCATGCTCCCAATTTATTTAGGAGATCTTGTCTTTTTCTACTTTCTACTTCCCATGTAGATTAGATCTATGTAAGTCTCTCTTAGTGTTCGCATTGTTGTCTGGGATTGTGGTTTGTAGGCTGGCTTTCTTTGCTTTATGTTTAAAAACCACTTATGAGTGAATGCATGTGATAATTGTCTTTCTGTGTCTGGGTTACCTCACTCAAAATGATGTTTTCTAGATCCAAACATTTTCCTGCAAAATTCAAGCTGTCATTCTTTTTTCTGCTGTGTAGTACTCCATTGTGTAAATGTATCACATTTTCCTTATCCATTCTTTGATCGAGGGGCATTTAGGTTGTTCTCAGGTTCTGGCTATGACAAACAAAGCTGCTGTGAACATAGTTGAGCACATGTCCTTGTGGCATGATTGAGCATCCTTTGGAAATATACCCAAAAGTGGTATTACTGGGTCTTGAGGAAGGTTGTTTCCTAATTTTCTGAGAAATCGCCACACTGACATCCAAAGGGGTTGTACCAGCTTGCACTCCCACCAGCAATGCAGAAGTGTTCCCTTTTCCCCACAACCTCTCCAGCATAAGTTGTCATCAGTGTTTTTGATCTTGGCCATTCTTACAGGTGTAGGATGGAATCTCAGAGTTGTTTTGATTTGCATTTCTCTGATGACTAAGGATGTTGAACATTTCCTTAAGTGTCTTTTATCCATTTTAGCTTCTTCTGTTGAGAGTTCTCTGTTTAGGTCTGTACTCCATTTGTTTTTTTTTTTACTGGATTATGTGTTCTTTTGGTGTCCAATTTCTTGAGTTGTTTGTATATTTTGGAGATCAGACCTCTTCTAATGTGGGGTTAGTGAAGATCTTTTCTCGTTCTGTAGACTGTTGTTTTATCTTGTTGACCGTGTCCTTTGCTTTACAGTTTCAGGAGGTTCCATTTATTAATTGTTTCTCTCAGTGTCTGTGCTGCTGGGGTTCTATTTAGGAAGTGGTCTCCTGTGCCAATGCGTTCAAATGTACTTCCCACTTTCTCTTCTATAAGGTTCAGTGTGGCTGGCTTTATGTTGAGGTCTTTGATCCATTTGTACTTGAGTTTTGTGCATGGTGATAGATATGGGTCTATTTTCATTCTCTACATGTTGATATCCAGTTTTGCCACAACCACTTGTTAAATATGCTTTCTTTTTTCCATTTGATATCTTTTGCTTCTTTATCAAAGATCAGGTGTTCGGAGATGTGTGGATTGATATCCAGGTCTTTTATTCGATTCCATTGATCCTCCTGTCTGTTCTTATGCTAATACCAGGCTTTTTTCAGTACTGTAGCTCTGTAGTAGAGTTTGAAGTCAGGGATTGTGATGCCTCCAGAAGTTCTTTTATTGTACAGGGTTGTTTTGGCTATCCTGGGTTTTTTGCTTTTCCAAATGAAGTTGAGTAGCATTCTTTCGAGGTCTTTGAAGAATTTTACTGGGCATTGCGTTGAATCTGTAATTAGGGCTCTCTTACTGTCATTAAATATCATGACCAAAAGCAACTGGGGAGGATTTATTTCTGCTTGCAACTCTGGTCACATTCCATAACTGAGGGAAACCAAGCAGGAAATCAGACAGAGCAGGAATCTGGAGGCCGGAGCTGATGAAGAGGCCTTGAAGAAATTTTTCCTTCTGGCTTGTTTGGCCTGCTTTTGTGTATAGTACCCAGGACTTCCAGCCCGGGAGATCCTTGTTTACAGTGAGCCGGGCTCTTCTGCTTCAGTCAGCAATCACGAAAATGCACACAGGCTTACCCACAGGCCAATCTGACGGAGGCATTTTCTTTTTTCTTCTCTCTCCCTCTCCCTCCCTTTTCTTCTTCCCTTCCCTTCCCTCCCTCCCTCCCTCCCTCCCTCCCTCCCTCCCTCCCTCCCTCCCTCCAGACAGAGTTCTTTGTGTAGCCCTGGCTGTCCTGGAACTAGTTCTGTAGACCAGGCTGATCTGGAGCTCACAGGGATCCTCTGCTTCTGTTGGGATTGATTAAAGGCGTGCACCACCACTGCCTGGCAAGGGGGCATTTTCTTGATTGAGATTCCCTCTTCCAAAATGACCTAGCTTGTGTCAAGTTATCCTAACACTAGTCAGCACATTGAACCAAATAGTTGAGTAGGGAAAGTTTGTCTTTATAGGAAGTGGCAAAGGAGTGATAGAGTATTAAGGACTGTGGAACTATGTAGATCAGTAGTCAGGCCCTGGGTTCAATCTCCATTATTACCAAAACAATAATGGAGCGGTCTCAGCCTGGATTGAATTAATGGAATGAGATAGTAATTGTGCTCTCATAGAGGTAGCCAGATATACTCTGTAGCTTCTGATGGGGGAGTGTTCTTAGAAAAGTCCTACTTGCCAGTGATCAGAGCTTTTTGTTGTAAAGACTAATTGACAGGAAATTGAAGGACAGAAGAACATGCTGTAAAGCCCGACTGGACTAATGGCCTGGGTGCTTCTGTAAATAAATGCTCAGAAATGCACTGCTTCCCCCATGAAAACAGGAATAAGACAAGGTTGTCCACTCTCTCCATATCTAGTCAGTGTAGTTCTTGAGGTCCTAGCTAGAGCAATAAGACACCAAAAGGAGATCAAGAGGATACAAATTGGAAAAGAAGAAGTCAAACTCTCCATGTTTGCTAATGATATGATAGTTTACATAAGCAACCCCAAAAATTCTACCAAGGAACTTCTACAGCCCATAAACACTTTCAGTAATGTAGCAGGATACTAGATTAACTCAAAAAAACCCACGCCTAGAGTTCTTGAGGCTTGCATACTGTGGAAGCGGAGCGTCCTGGGCCAGTGTGAAATGATGTCCACAGAGCCCAGCCTCCTCTGTCAAACTCTCAGGACCCTCCAGCCATTTCCGTATCATCTTCCCCTGCTCCTGTGGATATCACTGTCCACCTCTCCACTGAGTGGCATCTCCTGCCGTCTTCTTAGCACATGGTCTCAGGTTTGCCTCCTAGATTTCTGCAGCCGCCATGTGTGTGTTGGACTAACAGGCCTGGCTTTCTTGCAGACTCGGTCATGGACTCCTTTCAGATGGCTGGACCCAGTATCAGGAGGTTGAGGTTGGTGCTAAATCAGCTGTGGAGATTAACAACTGCTTGGGCAGTGAGAACCAGGCCTGGGATTTAGGGAGGAGTTAGTGAGGAAAGTGGTGTGAAGCACAGAGAAAATTGGCCTGTCAGTGTTTTATTTTAGCGCTGAAGTACCAGGTAAATATGTGTTAATGCTTCATTAACACATCGAGTATTTTATTTAAAAGTGCTTAGGAGTTAAGAAATAAATAAAATCAAGCAGTTCAAATATTCGGTGTTTGGATATGCCGCAGAATAGTAATTAAAAACCCAAGTTGATAAAAATGTAATTTTGTACATTCTTCCTGGGTAGGTTAGTAGGTAAAATATAAATATTATTTTTAATTAAAATTTACCAAAATGTCCCACATTAACTGAGTTTATTAAATATAAATTCAAAACATAGAATTAAATGAAATGCCCTCTTAAGATATGCATCAGTGGTGACATTGACTTCGGTATTTTTGTTCACTCCATGAGGAGGGAATGGTGGGACCACTAAACCGCCACTCTTCCTCTTAGCCTGACATTGCTCCGGGCTCCCCTGTTGTGTGCTAACTTTGAGGACATTGAGGTCATGCTGACTGGCCCTTAGTTGCTAGTAATCTGGTTTATGTCTCCAAGACAGGATTTCCCATTTGTCTATCATTGATGCTCTTTAGTCTCATATCCTTTTTAGAAAGTCCTTGAACCCTATTGAGAGTTAGTCTTCAAACAGAACCTTTGCTTTATTGGTTGGTTTTCTTCTGAGGATTATTCAGGGAAGTAGGCTTCTAAAAGAGTACACTTGGTACAGGTGAGCCTCACAGTGAATACAGGCAACGGGAAAAGCTGTTCTTCAGAGTGTATCATGCAGGGGTGTGGTGCGGTGCTGAAGGTGACACCCAGGGCCTTGCACATGCTACCCGAGTGCTCTTCCACTGAACTATACCCTCAAACCCAAGATTTTCATTGTTAAAAGGATGTCTTCTGTCTGCCTCGTCACTCTTGTTGGCCCCAACACTTGGATTTTCATGTGTGTGTGTCAGCTTCCATGTACATGTGATTTGGGAATAAAAGCTTTACAAAACAATACTTCACTGGCTGTCCTGGAACTCTCTCTGTAGACCAGGCTGGCTTCGAACTCAGAGATCTGCCTGTCTCTGCCTCCTGAGTGCTATGATTAAAGGTGTCACCACGTCCTTGCTACAAAACAGTAATCTGTCTGTGAACATGTCAAAGTTTGCTGCTCTTTGATTTTATCATATCTATTCTTTCTGTAAATCTTTGTTGAACAGACGTGCAGAAATGTCCACACACGGTAATTTCACAGTGACTTTTCATAAATTAAGCACATACCTTAATCAGATCAACCAGAACATCCCTGGTCCCTGGGGAGGGGGCTCCTGTGTGATGTCTTCTGTTCACTCACTTCTCTCCTGGAAGCCACCTGCCTTCTGGCATGTGTGGATGTGTGGCTAGTTGTGACCCACTAAATTAATTTCAAGACCTAGTGAGTTTCAACGTGCTACTTGAAAAAAATATAGCCATATTTTATCTAATTATTCTTGAAATAGAAATTTTCTTTTTTGTAGATGAAAAAGATGAAGTCCAAGATGACTTGATTTCTCCCAGGATCATGGCTTGTGCTGTTTGTCTTGTTCCCATGTCGTCTTCTTCCTGAGATGAAGAGTGTCTTGTTTAGAAGGTCAGTTGTAGCTGCTTTGTTTTATGCTCAGCTTGTCCTCTTAATGTGCTTACAGAATGGATGCTCATTAGGAAGAGAGTTTTAGTGAGTTGCCAATATTAGCACTCTGAGCATGAGTCAGGTCCATGTGCATGTTGTTTTGGAAGCTTTCTTGACATTTGTCCTCTGGTCTCAGGATAGCAGGAAACTACAAGGCCATAGCTGGCTTCCTTACATCACGTGTCTGTGGTGTTTTTGGCAGTGCTTACCCGTGCTGCATTGTATGACTTCACTGTAGCCTTGGTTCTGAACACAAGACAAATGCATTTTGCAGTGTGCATACTGTTGCATCATGCATTATGATTTGACATTCTGCTTGAAATGTTTCAATGCAGATTTCAGACTATCATATGTTATGTACTGGTGTGTTTCTGTTGTTGTTGCTTTGTTTTTGTTTGTTTGTTTTTTTTCTCCCTGTACACATAGTTTTCTGCTCGTGTAGAAACATAATGGCTCAGGTTAAGAGGGGATACTGCTTGTGCAGAGGACCTGAGTTCAGTTGCCAGCTGTTGGGTGGGTTATAACTACATAGTAATTCCAACTGTAAGGGAATCCAGTACCCTCTGTTGCCTCTGTGGGCATTGCACCCACATGGTGCATACTGCCTCCCCTCATCTACCCATAGTTGAAAATAAAATCTTAACAAAAAAGAGACATGATGATTTAATTGTGGGAAACAAAGAATTTTAAACACCTTCTGTGTTTTAACAAAAGACTTATTTTTAATTATGTATGTGAGTGTGTGTGTATGTGTCTGTCTGTCTGTATATGGGTATGTACATGTGAATGCAGGTGTTCCCAGCAGAGGCACAGGATCTTCAGGAGCCGTAGTTAAAGATGGTTGTGACCCACCAGACAAGGTTGCTGGGAACTGAATTCAGGTCCTCTGGAAGAGTCTTGAGGTGCATCATTAGGTTGTTTGAGAACTCACTAGTTTTTAAATATGAGCTCTCATTTAGAATGGCTGCAAGAGACAAAGCTGGAAATTTATCCAAGATCGGATCCTAAGGGAGTTTGAAAGGATTTAGACATAATACTTGGAGACTATGCTACTCTGCAAGAGGTCTAGGGTGGAGGAGCATGTTAGTACCTTTCCTATTCCTGTGATAAAACACCATGATCAAGACCACTTACAGTAGAAAGAATTTATTTGGGCTTACAGTTTCCAGAGGGCTAGAGGCCATGATGGTGGAGTGAAGGCGTCACTGCTGGAGCAGCAGCTGAGAGCTTGCACCTTGAGCTGCAAAAAGGAGGCAGAAGAGTGAACTAGGAATGGAGTTTTTAAACTCCCAAAGCCTGCCCCCTAGTGACTTACTTCCTCCAGAAAAGCCACTTCCTAATCATATCCAAACCTCACCAACTTGGACCAAGTATTCAAATGCCCGGACCTAGGGGAACATCTTATTCAAACCACCTCAGGGAGGGATGAGGTTAGCTGTTCTTCCCTTGCTGCAGAGTCAGAGTGGGGAAGAGTGGGTTCAAGGCTGGAGGAATGTAGCTAGTTGGGCTGTTGACGTTATCAGAGGAGGGTGATGATACTAGCTTCAATTCAGGAGTCACAGAGGTAATAAGATAAAGTGTAGCCAAGTCTTTAATCCCTACACTCAGGAGGGAGAGGCAGGTGGATCTCTGTGAGTTCAAGGCCAGCCTGGTCTACAAGAGCTAGTTCCAGGGCAGCTAGGACTGTTTCACAGAGAAACCCTGTCTCGAAAAAACAAACAAACAAAAGACCAACAATAAAAAAAGATGAAGTGTAGCTGAAACCAGTTTGGGAGGTAGCTCTTACAAGTTTAGTGATAGGTGTAAGGATTGTGGGAGAAGTCACATTTTACACTAGGAAATTCAAGGTGAACACCACCATTTGCTAAGATAAATTGCACGGTAGGAGGAGGGGGTTGTAAAGGAACTGGTAGATTTGGTTTTGGACACGTGGAAAATTTTAGGTACCTGTAGAGACCTCTGAGAGGTGTTTGGACATAAATGACTGGAATATAGCTTAGTGGTATAGAAAGCTTGTGTAGCATGTACAAAGCTCTGGGTTTGGTCTCCAGTAATCTCCCTCCCCACTACCACAATCCCCCCCCCCCCCCCGCCAAAGGAGAAGGACAGTGAGGCCTGATTTGAGTGAGATTACTTAGAGCATGTCCAGTGGTAGAACAACTTCCCGAGGGATCCCCAAATTAAGGGACAAGCTGAGAAAGAACTGCTGAAGAAAAGGCTGGCTGAGATAGCCTGGCCAGAGAGGCAGATGGCAGACCAGGAAACTGTGCTGCTTGGAAGCCAGAATTTTTTTTTTTCTTTTTAATAGCAATATCAGAAGCTGCTGAGCTGAGGATGGAGCATTCAGAGGATTCAGTGATGGTTCTGTTGATGACGGAGCTGCTTAGTGGACCGGGCTTAGATGAAGTTGTCTTGCTGCGGTCTGAGGAATGGTGCAGCCAGGGACTGCTTTTCCCTAAGGTTTTCTGTGGAGTAGGGAAGAAATTGCATTAATTGGATGACCTTTTAGAAGTTGTGTATTGTTGAGCCTGCTTAGATGGCTGGGAGGAAGTGGTGAGAAGAGGGAGGAGGGTAAGCAGTGGGGTGAGGTAGTGGGCCAGGCAAGCGCCTGGCAACCGCCCAGTGTAGCTTTCCGGGAGCCCTAATGGGGTACATGGTCATCAGTGCTGTGTCCTCTGCAAACATCCCTTACCCCTTTGAAATAGTTTTACCTGGATTGATGAAATGGTTTACAGCCAATTAGGTTTTTAAAAGTTGAATCTGCACACCCTCCCCTGCCTTGATGTTTTCTCTGAGTGCTTTTGCTGGTAAGGAGAGCCTGTAATGACTTTCATCTCGAGAAGCTGAGTGTACTTTCTGTAGGTCTCAGCATTGATTGAGACTTTTAGGAGGCAGGGCATGCTGTGGTGGGGGTGTCTCTGTAGGGCTCAGAAATGATACCCCAACGTGTGTTTTTAACTAAGTCTCAGAACCAGCATCTTTTGGTGCTTCTCTCCCGTGGTCACTCCTAACTCTCCTGACACCCAGAGGAATGCTCTTTAATGTTCTGGAATGGCCAGCAGAGTTGCAGTTATAACTTTTCTTTTCCCAGATTCCTCAGCAGCGAGCTGCTGAACCACATCACAGGAAGAAGGACTTGACTCCATGCAGGATAGACTTGGTCAGTTAGCACCAGCTCTCATTTCCCTCAGAACTGCCAGCGTGCTCATGAAGAGTGTAGATAGTAAGCTTCTGTTCCCTGGGGTCATGAGTGTTCACTGCCCTGTGATTGCCCCTCCCTCGGGAGGTAAAATCTATGTGCCGCTTTTCCTGTTGATCTGTGTAGGGCAGGGAGGAAGTTCTCTTTGCTTCCACAGGTCCAAACTCATAGTAAACTCGTCTTTGACCTTTTCTTCAGACATATGAACTTGTCAAATGGGATTAGTATTGAAAAGGGCTATAAGTATTTCTTTGTTCTCCCTAACAGTCATCCCTGCCGCCGCCCATACAGTACACATGTAAGCGGTCATCTTTCTGTCCTGTAAGAGCTCAGATGGAAATCTACTGGACTTTCCCATAGAGGACATGGGGATCCTGACATTCCTTAAGCACCCTCTGTCTAGCAGTTTCTCTCCTAGGGTCTTGTCTCATAAATGGGGGAGTTGATTGCCCTGGCAGCTGGCCAAGGCTTCTTTAAGATGGTAGGGCTAGGTCTTTGCCCCAGGCAGAGGCTTGCAGTTTGGCAGTTTGTGAGTTGTGGAGTCACTTCAGTCGTGAACCTATGGATTGGGACCCAGAGAGAGGGGAGTGAGTTCCAGTTACCTGGGTCCCCAGTCCACAGGGACTTCTGTCTTCCTGGGCCCCAGTCACACTTCTTTTAAAAGGTCAGAATGCCACATGAGGAGCATCAAAAGGTTGCTGCTTTTGTGAGCCCAAGGCAGTCCTTCATGAAATTCTGAGAATTGAGTGGGAATGAGAAGAAAGTAGGGTGTAAGTCAACAACAGCGGTTCCACCCAGAAAGCAGTAGCAGGCATGAGTTAGCATAGGCTGTTGCGGGCTGAGTGAGGTTCCACCACAGCAAAATCCAGACCTTGACATGGGGCTTCCTTGCTCATCCACTGGCGCTCTGCTTCCTTCTGCCATCTCTTTCTGTTGGAGCCAGACTTCTGTGCTGTTCTGAGACTTGTGTGCTCTTGGGCTGGGGGTGAAGAGTCTGGAAGGCTGGGCAGGGGCACTTTTTGAGTAATAGCTTCTCCAACAATGACAGTGTCTTTTTGCTTGGCTCTTGGTGTCCAGGACTCTCCCTGCGTCCTCACTCTAAGTGCTGCCGCTGCTCCCTGAAGGGTCTGTGTGAATCTAGAGGGGCAGAGCTGTTTCCTGTTTACATCAGTATCCCCTCTCCCCTGGGACTGGCTCAGGAACTGTGGGAGGATGGGTGGAGGCTGAGGGGCTGCTCTGCTTATCCTCTGCTCTGGGCTCTGGGGAGTAGAAAGGAGGAAGGCTCTTGGGAAGGAGGAGGGGCCCCGGGAGCAACCTGTTCCTCATACACTGACCTGTGCCCATCCAGGAAGGAGGCAGGAGTGGGTTCCAAGAGCACTGAGTAGCAATGGAGGCAGGCTAGGTGTTGTCCATGTGAGATGGGAGTTGGTGAGGGTGCTGTAGAATAGAATAAGGTCTTGAATGTGGGTTCAAGAGGAACACTAAGATGTATTGTTGGGGGCATTGAGTTTATTTAAAGAGTTACTAATTCATGGACAGACAGAAAACAGCATTGCATGGGCTCTGAGGAGAGCTCAGGCCCCAGCACCAGACAAAAACAACGTGGTGGGCCTGAGCAGACCAGTACCATCAGTGGTCCTCTCAGATACCCCACAAGCATGTTACTAAGACGCTGACTCCTAGTTACAAGACTCCCGGGTGTCAGGATCTCATCTAGGATTTGACACATTAAGGGCATTGCTATCACATATCCTGCTTCCCATTCCCTGCCTCCTGCCCGGGACTCTGACAACCTGGCTGCAGCTTGTGCTAGGAAACCACCCATTCTTAGGAATGTATGAGAGACCCAGGGCCTAGAAAAATGGCTCAGTGGTTAAGAGCGTTCACTGCTCTTCCAGAAGAACTAGGTTCATTTCTCAGCACCCACATGGTGGTTCATAGCCATCTGTAACTCCATTTCCAGAGAATCCAACTGTAGCGCAATGCCTGCTCTATGTGCTAAGTTTTGGTTCACGAGGCGGGCAAGGGGCTGGAGCTTGAAACACACATACAGCCACGTGCAGAGACACAGGTCATCCTTGAAACAAGAACGCCAAGAATGCTCCCTTGAGTCAAGAATGCCCCTTTATTGTGTTCCAGGGCAGGTTATATAGGATCTCCTTGGCTAATGGCCACGCCTTAACTCTCAGCTGCAAGCCCACCAGAAACCACTCCCCTGTCTTGTGCTCAGAGCAGCTGCAAACACAGGAAAACAAGTTGTTTGCTCAGAGCAGCTGCAAGCATAGGAAAATAAGTTGTTTACAGGAAATTCAGGGTCTGGGGGTCCGCAGTCCCCAACATCCAACAGCCTCTTCTGGTCTCCAAGGGCATTAAGCATGCATATTATGTACATAATGTATGCAGAGAACAAAACACTTATATGTATAAAATAAAATAACAAATCTGTAGAGGAGGAGACCCTCATTTCTGTATTGTGTACATTCCAGTGGAGAGTGAGCACATACATGTATTGTTGCTTTAACAGGTGGCCTGCATGTGTTAGAGACTGCACACTGGCTTAAGGAATCTTAATTTTTGTGTGTGTGTGTGTGGGGGGGCTGCCTATATGAAATAAGGAAACCCTGCAGGCAAATGCTGCATTCAAATAATTTGTTAGTTCTCCAGCCCAATGTTTTTCTCTCAACCCTTCCTCCTTTGTGTGATGTCCAGATTGGCTGGGTGTTTAAGGTTCTCTTGCTTCTGAACTGTGTGTTTTGGGTGTGGGAGAGACTGACAGGGTAGCCATAGCAGACTCCCTCCCAGCAACGTGTGAGGTAAGGGAGTCTTTTCCCTATTGTAAAACCAGAGAATGAGATGCCTGCTAAGTGTGACGAACATGAGCCCAACCTTGCTTCCCAGACTGAAGCTGCCACCTCCTGTGGAAGGTTTTTCTGGGCTTCTGTCTTTCTTGGTATCGCCTGGAGTGCAGCACTTTTGAATTTTTAGTTTTTAAATTATATTTATTTACTTATTGGGGGTGGGGGCATATGTGGAAGCCAGAGGACAACTTTTATGGAAGTCAATTCTCTCCTCCCACCTTGTAGGTCCCAGAGATTGAACTCAGGTCATCAGCTTGACAGCAGCTGTCTTTACTCTCTAAGCCTTCTTCCTGGCTCCACATCTGATTTAAACAAAACAAAACAAGAAGCAACCAACCCAAAACGTTAAAAATCTTCATGTGTGTGCTACATGTGTGTTGGTCCCTGGTGAGGCCAGAAGAGGGCATCAGACCTCTTGGAGCTGGAGACCCTGGGTCCTCAGGAAGAGCAGCCAGCTCTCTTCACTGCAGAGCAACTTCTCCTGGCCCCTCCCTCTCATTTTTCTCTGCAAAATGTGCTGCTTTTATTCTGGGCCAGGATTTGGCTACAGGTCCCTGCCTTCTGCCCACTGGGGAGTTGCTGTGGGCACTCCACTTCTCTGGTGTCCACACGAGCAGCTGCTTTCTTGAGTGGGAGGCCTTTGCCTGTGGGTTGAGGAGAGGCTAGAAAACCTGCAGGCTCTAGGCTCTCACAAGTTTCTGTTCCCTTGGTGAATTTGGTCCTGAGCTCCATGCTTGGGTGTGAGTGTGAGTAGCTGGAGAGGTGCCAACTTCAGGGCTCCCAGTTGTTGCATAGGAACGTGGTGTCAGGAATGGTTGTTGGCCTTTCATCTAGCAAGTACTTCTAGGTGGGCCCAAGGTGTTTCCAGAGAGATCCTGAGGTTGCTCATTGGAGGCAGGTGAGAACCAGGGAGCCTTCCTGCAGGCTTGTTCCTTCTAGACCTACTCCATTTCTTAGTCCCTCATCCTAGTCACCCGGGGTCTTGGGACTAACACAGTCGAAGAACTTTATCTCCTTTTACTGACTTGTATTTCAGAATGCCTCTTCTTCTTCTTTTAAGGGGAAGTAGAATCAGGTTTGGGAAAGTGTAGTATCAGGCTTGAAGTTCATAAAAGGCCCATGGAGACTTATTCTGTTGTGTTTTTTTTTAAGATTTATTTATTTATTATGTATACAATATTCAATATTCTGTCTGTGTATATGCCTGCAGGCCAGAAGAGGGCACCAGACCTCATTACAGATGGTTGTGAGCCACCATGTGGTTGCTGGGAATTGAACTCAGGACCTTTGGAAGAGCAGGCAATGCTCCTAATCGCTCAGCCATCTCTCCAGCCCCGACTTATTCTGTTTTTGAGACAGTTTTACTATGTATTCTTGACTGACTTGAAGTTCCCTGTAAGCCCAGGCAGGCCTCAGTCTCAGAGCAGACTCCCTGCCTCATCCTCCTGGGCTGAGATCTCAGGATTGCAGGCAGGTAGGTGCTGCTCTGCCTGGCCAGAGAGGTTCTTATCATCCTCTGCTTGCTTCTCCAGCTCTACCTCTGTTTTTGTCCTTTTCTGCCTGGGGACCCAGCAGTCTTTGTGAGTCTCCTTGACAACAGGATAGATAAGCTAAAAATAACCTTATGCTGGGCTTTCTCTGGTGCTTGGCTCAGTTCCTGGGCCTTCTAGATGCTCCTAGAGTATGTCAGTGAGTGGCTTACAGGGTGGGGGTGCTCATGTTTGGAAGCCTGAGGTCCAGGAATCAGAACTAGATAATACCACATGGCATTGTTATCTTGTCCTCCTTACTAGTCGGTGGCCAGTGCTGTGGGAGTGTAAATGTTGAAGAGTGGAAACTGACGTTGGTGCCAGGACTTGGCATCCTCGGAGGGGACCAGTAATGGAGTTAGTGTCTCTGTGACAGTGGAGTAGGACATAATCCTGGTGGGGTTTGCTTCTCTCTCTTCAGGGAATACTATACTAGACTGGAGGCTATAGATCAGTGGTGGTTAGGTAGTGTGCCTGCCTAGCATGTGCAAGGCCCTCGGTTTAATCTCCATGCTGTAAAATAAAGCAAAACAGCACACAAAAAGGAACTCGCAAGGATGAGGAGGACCTTTCCTGAGCCCCTTTCATAAAATGGAAATAAAGGATTCAGAGCCATCTGGGTCAGTGGTGACAAGCTGTGGCTTCTCCTCACTGTGTCCGTAGGTCCTTTACCAGAGCCAGCAGCTGTCTCTTCATGTCAACAGTCCGTGCTAGCCAAGGACCCCATGTCAGGGCTGACCACAGTTGTAAACGGCTTAGCTGTAGCTGTCTTTCTTAGGGCAGTGGCTGGGTCTCTCTGTCACACCTGGGATTAATCCCCCTTCCTTCCCTCCCCTACCCATGGCATTTTACTGTGGACCAGGCACGAGGAAATGAGAACAAGATGTCAGGGTCCAATGTTTCAAAGTTGCCTGGGAAACAGTTTTATAAAAGAAGCCTCACTGTGAGCAGGAGGGTCCCAGGGTGAGGGAGAGAACATGTCTGTGGCAGAGTTCTTAAATAAAAAGGGTACATTTTTAAACATTCTGCAAACTAATAAGACAGAAAGCTCAGAAGAAAAAAACTTACCAGTAGCTTGATAAACATTTCACAAAAGATATAACACTGGTCAATAATCATGAAATTATGTATGGGAGAGAGTAAAATTTATTTAACTTTTAAAAAGTGATGGTTTTTGTGTCATATTTCACAAGGTTTTGAAGGGTAAGATGGTTTTGAAAAATCTCTTGCCTGTTAAAAATAATCTGTCAGTTATTCTAGGCCTTAGTCAAAGTTGGTTGCTCCAACGCCGCAAACACGTCTTTGGTGATTGCCCAGGTAGCCAGTTGTCTCTGTGATTTGTTGCATGTTTTGGAAGTTCTTTGATTGCACTTCATAATTACTCAGGTAACATTATTTCCCTTCTTGGATCTTCTATGGGGTTGAAGACTAGATAAATGTAGCTACTTTGCTCTCATGACTTGGCCAAGTTATTTATTATACAAGACTTAAGCTAGTTAGAATAGGATATTTGTACTTATCGTATATAATTTTGTAGGTTTGTATTTACTGTATATAATTTCATAGTAGGCTTAGAACTCTCTTACTTAAGCAAAAGGGGGAGAAGCTTCTGCTCCTTCAGCCAATAGCCGCTGAAAATACCAGCCCACTGGGGCGTGGTATATTTCTCTTTTAAAAAGAGCCGCAAGTCTCGGCTTGGCCTCTCTTGGTTCTGGCGCTTGTTTCCGGCTCCTGCTCCAGCGACTAGGCTCCTTTCCTGACGGTTTATGTGTATGTAAATTTTACCCCCCAAAATAAATACCCCTTTAAAACCTAACTGGTGTGGGATTTATTTGGCTGACCAGATTGTTCTTGAACTCAAAGAGATCTGCCTTCCTCTGCCTTCCAAGTGCTAGGATAAAAGGTATGTGTCACCACACCTTGAACTCACAGAGATCCATATGCCTCTGCTCCCAAGTGTTTGGATTAAAGGTGTGTGCCACCAAACCCAACTACTCTCTTTTTTTATTTTAAGGACTTCAATCTTTTCTCTCCCAAGCCTGCACAAATTTTTAAACACACTGTAAACCGTTTAGAGTTTTTTTTTTCATCTGAATCTATCTTTACTGTGTATCTCTCTTTTTCTGATCACATGAGTCTTTAATTTGCTAAGTGATATGGCTAGGATTAAAGCTGCGGCTTTGACAGCTGGATCCACCCCATTCCTTAGCTTTCTGAGAGTCTAGCCTCATGGCAGAGGTACTGGCCAGAGCCATGTTTATTGCCACAACTCTATGGCATTTCAAGGTCCCTGCTACCATCAAAGAGCATACAGTCAGCTTTTCATCTGTCATTTTTAGTTTTTTTTTTTTAATTTCTTGGTGAAGAATAAAATGAATTCCAGACTGAAAGAAAATATAGTGGAGTAAGCATGTTGAAGTTAGAAGAGGTGGGTTAGTATGGGACATTGGGCCAAACAGGCTTCCCAGAGCCCATTTCTTATTTGTAGACAGGGCTGACTGTGTCTCCTTTCCTCCCAGTCTGCTCTGAATCTCACACTGTGTTGGGTTGGGGACAGTCCACAGATTGCTAAGAGGTGCTGTTCAGTTCTAAGGGATCTGATTCCCCCACTCTTCTCACAGCACCTGGTCCAGTTGCTCCCAAGAAAGAAAAGATCTGGGAAACAAGATGGTTTGTAGGAGCAGAATAGTCTGTTGCTGGTGCTGGGGTAGCGTTTGTGGCTGGTGTGCTTTTGTTCCTCCTCTCAGGCAGGGGACAGGTCAGTTCTGCAGGCGTTTCCTGGAGGATAATTCTGTACGGCAGCGCTGCGAGTTCCATTGCAGAGTTTGCTGATGGCCAGCCTCGTGTGTGAGGCGGAGGGAGGTACCCCAGTTCTGGCTAGAGCATTGACTTGAATGGACCAGAACGTGGGGCTTCTACTCTGGTTGTGGCAGCTCTCACAGTGTATTCTTGTGAGGGCCAGAAGTCTCCTGGGCTTTGGGGCATGGCGGTATTTACTAGTCTCTGGGGACAAAAAACCACAACTTTGGCTTCTTCTGGCCACTCTGGAACTTATGGGAGTCCACAGCATGCCATGGCACAATAGGGGCTGCTCTCAGGTTCAAGTGCTGCTGGAGAGGGGTCTTCAGAAGTGGATAGCTGTTTCTGGGTGCTTGTACCCTGACAGGGATGAGCCTGGGATACTTAGATAATGGCAGGCTCACGGGCAGGCCCTCAGGAAGTTAGTCACAGTCTCCTCCTTTTTGCATTCTCGGGATACAAGTGAGCTATGTCTGTCTTCTCCTCCCCTCCCCCATGGTGTGCATGGCACAGATGCCCCTTCTCATGTCAGAACACTGTCAGGATTACTGCGTGCCACCTGCTCTGTCACCTCACTGTCCAGGTGCTCTTTGAGCTCTTTTCCCGTGGGCCTTCCATGATGACCACACACTTCTTAGTAGTTAACCCAGCATTTTTGACCTTTGCTCTTCTGTTTTTGCCATGTAGGAATCGGAGTCAGAAGCGAAGATAGATGGAGAGACTGCATCAGACAGTGAGAGCCGAGCAGAAGCAGCTCCCCCACCAGCCTCCATAGATGATACCCCAGAGGTCCTTAACAGGGCTCTTTCCAACTTGTCTTCAAGGTAACCGACTTAGTGGTGCACCGAGCCAATTGCATGAAAGGCTGAGGTTGAGGTTTTTAGGGTTTCTGGTTTAAGATTATTTTCTCTCCACATATATCCGCTGTAAACATTTCTTTCAGTTCTCCAGGGAGAACTAAGAAGTGTTTCAGCTCAAGTGAATCAGGGGTAAAACTCCTGACTCAAGAAAACCAGTCCCCTAAATACCAGCTGCGTGTATGAGAAGCACAAATCATAAGACTCCAGAGCATTCTCTGAAAGTGTTTGTGTGCCTTCTGTGGGTAAGGACATCATGGATCTGGGTTCAAAGCCCAGTTTTCCATTAGCTTGCTGCAGGATCTGTCCCCCCCCCCCCAATTTATTTGTATACAGTGTTCTACTTGTAGGCAAGAACAAGGCACCAGATCCCATTACAGATGGTGTGAGCCACCATGTGGTTGCTGGGAATTGAACTCAGAACCTCTGGAAGAGCAGCCAGTGCTCTTAACCTTTGAGCCATCTCTCCAGCCCCCTGTTTCCATTTCTAAGCATAATATGTACAAATATTATATGCTGATTTAAAAATGCCAGTTGAAATAAAACCTATTTAGACTGTTGTGTTGAGGGTTAAGTGGGTTAATACATAAAGTTCTATAGATATGCCTGTTGCATGTTTGTGATAGTTGGTACTCTCTTTGTCTAAGACAATTGCTATCATTATGATTTCAGGGCCATGCCATGTAGAAGCCAGCTGTAGAAAAAAAATGATTTTAGCCTTAGAAATGGCTATGAAAGCCATCCATGTAGACACAGGAGCAAAGGACATTGTCTTATCCGCTGACTCTCCCCACACTACCCTCAGACTTTGAGGTGTGTGCTAGTGTGACTTCTGAACCAGCTGAGTTTGGCTGTGAGCTGGCATCCTGCCCTCCCCAGCTGCGCCTCTGCTGAGGGGAAGGAGCTGCTCCGAGAGGATTACTACCTGCAGGGTCCTCCAGTCTCACTCCTTTAGGCTTGTGTTCTGGTTCTCCCTGGGCTCCTGATGGGACTTTCTTTCTCGCCTAGATGGAAGAACTGGTGGGTGAGAGGCATCCTGACTTTGGCCATGATTGCATTTTTCTTCATTATCATATACCTGGGACCAATGGTGTTGATGATGATTGTAAGTACCGGTGACAAGCCATGGTAGTGCTGCATTCAGCTTTACCTCTGGGGTGGGCCATCTGCAGTGCCTGCTGCCAATTGTGCCTTGTGTAGGCTTGGTTCTGGGAATCCTCGGAGCCCCAAGTTTCTCAGAAGCTTGTGTCATGGAGCACTGTAGCCCCCCCATTTCTCGTGTGCTGGCTGTAGGGTCACTGGCATGAAGGGCCTTGGCTGCTGGTTTGTGTGAGATTCCGGTTTTGTTTCTTGTTTTCCTGGGGCTTTACGCACAGACTCAGAACTTTCATTAAGAAGTTGCAGTCCACAGGAGTTCAATCTTCCTGCCTGTTTTAGTTTGGCTTTCTGTTGCTATGATAAACACCATAACCAAAGGCAACTTGGGGAGGAAAGGGTTTACATGTCCTGATCAGCCTATCATGAAGGAAGCCAGGGCAGAAAACTGGAGCTAGGAGCTAAAGCAGAGACAATGAGGAACACTGCTTGGTGGCTTGCTCCCCATGACTTGCACAGTCTGCTTTTTTATACATCCTAGGGTCACCTGCCCAGTGATGGCACCACCCTCAGCGGACAGGAAAATGCTCCACAGGCTTGTCTACAGGCCAGTCCAGTAGAGGCGTTTTTCTCAGTTGAGCTTCGCTCTTCTCAGATGTCGCTGGTTTGTGTCAGGTGGACAAAATGTAGTCAACACAACCATTCCAGACAGTTCTAGATGTGACAGCTGGATGCTGAGCAAAGCAGTGGAGGCCCCCAATGTATATATCCAAGCTCAAAGTAGGAAGAGGATTGATTGAGTCCTAGAAGGTTCTAGAATAAAAGGTTAATGAGGACACTAGGACTGTACATTTTACTATGAGAAATTGTGAAGTAGAGGTCTATATTACCCTGGGGTGGTCTGAGAGAAAGGGGGGGGGGAAGCAGAATCAGTGTAAGACGGAAACAGCTCTTAAGTGCCATGACTGGGCTGAAGGCCTGTGAAGACCCTAGGAAGAGCTCTCCCTTTTCTGTTTTTCAGGTGATGTGTGTTCAGATTAAGTGTTTCCATGAGATAATCACTATTGGCTACAATGTATACCACTCCTATGACCTGCCCTGGTTCAGGACCCTCAGCTGGTAAGCTTCTTGGTCCATGGGGCACCTTGCCTGATGTGGGTCATATGATTTATGGTAGTACTTAGAGAGTGATGGTGGAGACAGCCATTGCCACAGAATTGCACGGTATCTTTGAGCCTGTGTCTTTCATAGACTGGATTGTATGGCTGTCTCAGGAGTCTTCAGTAGCTGGTGTCTTCCCTAGAAGAAACATGTGTGTGTGCCTGAGTCTACCTCAGTAGTAGGAGTCCTTAGTTCCTGCAGCCAGGGATGACATTTTGCGTCCCCACCTGAGATCAGCGTAGTTTTATGCTGCAACCCAGCACCTCACTGGACTCATTGGGAGCTGGGAGCTGGCAGGTTCTGGTGTCACTGTTGCTGTCTCTGGAACTTGATTTCCTCATCAGTACAATGGATCATTGAGGCTTCATCTGTTGGAACGCTTCTTCCTCTGAGGAACTCAGGGTGCCAGCACGGTTATGATTTGAGCTCCTTCAGAGACTGTTTTTTTTTTCTTCATCTCCTAAAAAGGCTTGGCTGCCTAACAGAAAAGCTAAGTAAAGAACTGTAGCATGTATGATTTCTGAGCCCCTTCTGGACACACCTGCTGTTGGCTCCCCTGTTCTCAGGTGGTGCTATTTTAGCAGAGCTGGGAAGACTCACTGACTGTGCTGTTTTGTGGCTTAATGGACTGATGGTACTGATTTGTGCGTGAGAAACGTGGTAATGACCAAGGAAGCTGACTTGCTCAGCCATGGGTACACTCTTCCATGTGTTTGACATCACTCAACAGTACAAGCTGACCCTCAGCCTCCATCTGCCCTTGGGATTGCTCTCTGGGTCAGATGTTCTCTTTGTGGCTGTTCTGCAGTTAGCCAGCTGTGTTTTGAATTTTGTTACATACTCTGGAGGCCCGACCCTTGCTAGGGTCACTTTGCAAAGAAAATTTTTCCACACAATGGAAAATAAACCCAGTGTGGGGGTTTTTCATAATTAAGAGATGGGAAAGAGAAGATCTTTGGTTTCTTCTGTTGAGAGCTTGGGCTGATGCAGCATGATCCCGTATCCAGAAGCATAAGGGAGCTGTTGGTTGTGGCTTCCCCTCTTGTTCCTCCAGTTGAAGAGAGGATGCAAACAAATAATAGTTAATGCTAGGTGAAGGGTCTGCGTCACAGCCAGGCTTCCAAAGGAGGCTGTGTCTGGAGACGGAGCCCAGTTGCCTAATGAAGTCATTAGCTACTGCTTGCTATAGAAAATATGATGTGGTAATGGATATCAGGTTAGGCCTCATCTATCTACCTACCTATCTATCTGTCCGTTCATTCATCCATCCAACCATCCATCCACCCATCTATCCATCCTCTGTCTGTCTGTCTGTCTGTCTATCTATCTATCTATCTGTCATCTACTTAAAATGGTGTTGGAGCAACAAATGAAAACAGTGGATAGATGGAAGGGTGTTCCAAGCAAGGAAGAGATAAAGCAGAACAGACAGTGACAAGGTCAAGTGACAGAAATAGAGAGATCCTGTGTGAATAGTGGGAGTGACCCTAGGGAGGTGGGCTGAGGCACCCTTTGGAGGGTCCCAAGATTGGGTGTGGGAACACTACAAAGAGGGTGGGTGATGACAGACTTCCAGGTTTGTAATAAAGGGAGAATAAAATAAAATGTGCCATAAGTTTCTAGATCAGATCTCAAGGTGGTGGGCTGTTCTCCTTTCGGGGCTTTCTGACAGCCCATGGAGGAGGGGTGCACGCAGTTCCCTGGCACTGCGTTCTCGTCATTTCCAGGTACTTTCTTCTGTGTGTAAACTACTTCTTCTATGGTGAGACAGTGACGGATTACTTCTTCACTCTGGTCCAAAGAGAGGAGCCCTTGCGAATTCTCAGTAAATACCACCGGTTCATTTCCTTTACCCTGTATCTCACAGGTATGTATCGTGTGCTTCCCCAGTTCTCCTCTGGGCATGTGTTCCTTTGTTTCATTTGTACGAGTTGGTTAAAATTTTGTGATGTCAACTGACCACACTAGGAAGCAGGCTTACGACTTTGATTACGTTGGCTGTAAGCTAATTTTCCCTGTGGGCTTTGAAATCTCTCTACTGCTTAAGTTAGTCAATAGACCACTTAACTCAGCTAAAGAAAAAGAGAAAGAAATGCAGTGTGAGTCATTTTATCCTCTCTCCTGTCTCTAACTAGGGTTCTGCATGTTTGTGCTGAGTCTAGTTAAGAAGCATTACCGACTGCAGTTCTACATGGTAAGGGGAGTGGGAGTGGGAGGGGAGAGTATGAATATTCATTTTATGTGTGTGTGTGAGAGAGATTGAAGTTGATTTCTTGGTTTACTTGAAGATCTGCAGAAACTAACCAGCTGAGTTTGTTGGACTGATGATCTGTGGAAACTCATTAGGCCTTTTGATGTTTCTGTAACAAATCAAAACTTGATATGGCTTGTTCTGTATTCATCTAGAACCTAGAGCAGGAAGACAAGAGTCCTGCCGTCCTTCATCTACCTAGACCAGACTCTCAGCTTACACTTTCAGAGGTCTTTCCTCTGAAGGTGGGCTCTAGGGAGGGCCATACTGCAGCCGTAGAGGCACTGCTGCAGAGCCTCCATCTCATTCATTGTTGGTGCTGGCCATTTCTTGCCTTGGCCTGAGACAGTCTCTGTGAACAGGAAAATGAAATGTCCCAGGCTCAAGAGCGGGAAAGGACTCATTCACTAGTACCAGGCAGACCCTGCTGGTTTCTGTTGTTTGATTGGGTATGACTATGTAACTTAGACTGGTCCCACATTTACAGTCCTCCTGCCTCTGAAGCGCTCAGATTTCAGGCGTGCCTCACCCGTGTCTGACTTAGTCACTGGGAGGGGCTGTGCTGCTCCAGAGACTCGTTCTGTGCTTCTCCCTGCCCGTGAGCAGGTGTTACAGCAGGGCTTCCCTGGTTCTCGGTAGTTTCCCATTTGTCCCTTCCCGTTCTTTGAAGCTGCTTTGGCAATACACTTGGTAAGTAGAGTTCATTCCTTTCTCTTGCAGTTTGGCTGGACCCATGTGACCTTGCTTATTGTCGTAACCCAATCACATCTTGTTATCCATAACTTGTTTGAAGGAATGATATGGTAAGTAGTGACACCGGGACACTTTTTCCCTTCAGGGTTGGGGGTTCTCATACACAGGTAGGCTAAGGATCTCTGCCTCCGTTTCTAAGCTTCCCACCATGAGCACATCAGGATTTTCTGTAGGCGGTTTACAAAGTATAGGTGATTCCCATAGGTCTGGAGTGGCACCTAATTTAATTTCTAGTCCATTCCGAGGTGAGGTAGATGCTGTTGTTCAGAACTGGACTCTGAAATGCTCTAATCTAGATTGGCAGGTTCATTGAAAGTTAAAGAACCAAAGGTCAAAAACTGTGGCAGCAGACTTGATAATGTAGGCTAAATAATCATGATTTATTTCCTACAGCCTATAAACAAGGAAGGTAATGAATATACACATGGAGGTAGATTTTTCTCTCCTATCAGTCAGCTCCCAAATAACCACACGGAAAGCTCAGTTGATGGCTTAGGCCTGTTTCTAGCTCTTACAACTTAAATTAACCCATTTTCATCTATTTACTTCCTGCCTCCTGGCTTACTTACCTTTACTCTGTGCTGCCCATGCTGCTTTCCTGCTTCCTCCGTGCCTGCCTCATCTCTCCACCTTCTTCTTCTTGGCATTTTCTCCGCCCTGAAAATCTTGCCTAGCTATTAGCTGTTCTGGCTTTTTATTAAACCAATCAGTGTGACACATCTTCACAGTGTACAAAAAGATTATTTCACAGCAAACACATGTGAATAGGTCAGTAATTACAAGGAGCTTTGAAAACTGATAGTTCCCCATGTGGCAGAAGAAACAGGACCAGACAGGTCAAGAACTGATAGTTACCTGACCCCACTGAAGATCATACAGAGGGAGAAGGAGATGGGAAACTGATTTCCTTTATGATGAAAAATAAATAACATGCTGGAGAATTGTCTCTGGCAGTGGGTGGGTCAGAAGAACGGTATGCTTCTGTGTGATCTGATTTAAGGGCGTGGGAACTTGTCTGTTGTTATTCACAGGCTGACTGGAGAAGCTAGGTGCCCTCAGTGGGATGGTCAGGACACAGTGTACTGAGAGAGATAGTAAATGCTGTGGGTGACAAGCTCACAAGCTTCATCTCAGAATGTACTCACCTCTAAAAACAAGTGTAATGGCCCACCAGCTCCTTCCCTGTCTGGGTTTTTGTTAGGTATTTTTTAAGAGTGCTAAATTCAGGGCTAAGCATACCATGAGGATCATTTGTGGCTATTATTAGCATTTCTAATGAAGGCCTCATCTTAGTTCTGTAGAATAGAGATGGCTGGAAGCCTCGATGAAGGAAATACTGAGGAGGTGAAGAGCCCATCACTTTCAGCTCCCTCAGAGCAAGCCAGGAAATACCACAATTTCCATATAGCATATTACACTGTGTGAACAGAGGAGCTTAGAACAGCATCAGAGTGCTACTAAGGGGTAGACTGGACCAGTTCTGTTAGGAAGGACATATCAGCAGGGGAGGAATAAGGAAGAAGCGTATCTCTGAACCCTGAACTTGTTATAACCAGGAAACAGAGAGAGCAAGAGAGAGTGAGAGAGTGCTAATTTGAAATAACAAGTCTTTTTGAAACCTCAAAGCCTGCCCCCAGTGATACACCACCTCCAACAAGGTCACACCCCTAATCCTTCTGGAATAGTTCTACCAGCTGACAACCAAGTGTTCAAATCTGTGAGCCTTTGGGGGTCATTCTCAGATCACCACAGTCCACTCCTTGGCTCCTGTAGGCTTGTGACCATATCTTTGTGTAAAATGTATTTATTTGAACTTCAAAAGTCTTCATAATCTTCAGACTCAATAGCTTCACAGTACAAAATCTCTGAGATTCAAGGCAATTTCTTAATTATAATGCCTTGTAAAATAAAAAAAAACAAATTATATACTTTCAGCATACAGTGGCACAACAGTTGTATTACTATTCCAAGGAAAGAAATGGAGTGTAGTGAGGAAATACTGGACCAAAGGCAAGACCAAACCCAGCATGGCAAATTCCAAATCCTGTAGCTCCATGTCACGTGTCAAAGGTGGAGCTGTCTCCTCCCCGCGTTGCCGACTACAGCACACTTCTTTTCTTGGGCTTGTTCTACTTATTGTGTGCAGCTCTCCTTGCCTGGGTTCCCACAGTTTTGGCACCTCCAACATTCTGGGGTCTACAGTACAATCCAGGCCCTACTTTGACAGCTTCGTACAACGGGGACTATTATGGGTCTTCATTCAGGGACTCTCCTGCCACATGTCTGTCCTCAGTAGCTTCCCTTAACCTAGGGAGAAGATTCCAAAACCCCTTTGCTTCTGTATCTTTCATGAATAAAGCCAGAATCACTTGGTTGATGCTGAGGATGGAACCCAACCTCCTTGAATATCATTTGCATAAGCTTTGATTGTTGTTGCTCTAAGGAACAGGTAATTCCTTAGGCAAAACTTTTCACAAGTTGTGGGTTTAGCTGGGTGATCTCTTACCTTGAGGGCAGCACTCACTTTATCCATTTCTCCTCATCTCTCTCAGCACAAACCTTGGCTCCAACATTAAATTTCTTGGTTCTTTTTTTCTTCTCAAACTGAACATTTTCCATTTCTTTTTACCCCACTTCTCCTTTCCATTGAACATCTGCAGTAGAGTGATCACTAGTAACCACAGCAGAGTCAACTTTAGGCTATCCATCGAAGTCTCCTCTGCCAATGAAATTAGTCCAAAACTCCTCAATTTAGCCTCTGGCAAATTCTTAGGATGGGGCAAAAGTAGCCACATTCTTTGTGAAACTATCACAAGACCAGTCTCAAGCTCAGTTGCTAATACTGTTCTCTGAAACCTCTTGAGCTGAGCATCCACGGTCCACTCAGCACTACTAAGCGCCTATTAGGATGGCCAAGTTAGCCCTATTACAGTGTTCAACTACTTTCCTCGTTCACAGTCCTAAAGTTCCACATTCCTCCACAAACAGCGTGAATAGGCCTGTTACAACAATAGCCCACTCCCTGGTCTTTTGTTGGTCTTAGTTGCTTTTCTGTTGCCATGACCAAAACATGAAAGAAAACATTGTATTTGGGGAGAGTCCATGACAGAGATAGAGACACAGATGAACACACACACACACACACACACACACACACACACACATACACACACACAGAAATGGGGGGCGCTTAGACTTTTGAAGCCTCAAAGCCTGCTTCCAGTGACATACCTCTTCCACCAAGGCTACACCTAATCTTTCTCAAACAGTTCCACCAACTGATGACCAAGCAGTCACATAAATGGGCCTGTGGGGGCCATTCTCATTCAAACACATAGAGAATATTAGTGCTAGTAATTAACATGGGAAATTCAAGTATGACGTATATGATGTGTATTACTTAAAAACTAAAGATAATTATTAGGCAGAAAAAGATTTTAGGTTGCTGTTTTGGGGAGTAGTATAAAGAGTGGGGAAATAAGCAATGCCCCCACCGTGAGCAGTTTCTTATCTTGCTCATGTACTACTTTGTAGTGAAAGAGATTCAGATGGCATTTATAAAATGCTGTCTTCATTTGTTCAGTCATTCAGTCATGTGCCAGGTGCTAGAGACAACACTGGTGTGTGTTCTTCCACTGCTTTTCTTAGAGATGGTGTCTCTGTAGCCTGAGCCAGCCTTGAACCTAGAGCAGTCCTTTTTATCCTCTCCAGGTGGTGGTAGAGGCTTGTACAGCCATACCTGATTTACTTTCTTTTTAAATTTGTATTTATAGATAATCAACTAAGCTTAGTAATGTATTTTATTATGTTTTCATGTGTATACAGTATATTTTCATTACTCACCCCTTATTGCCCTCTCTTACTTCCTTTCCATTTCACTGATTCCTTTCCTCTTCCCATATTTATTTTCTTTCTTCTCAACCTAAATCTTAAAGAGTTACAAATACACCATGAGTTATTTTGGTGTACTGAATTATTACTGACATTCTTTGGTAGACTTCTGAGATCATCTTGGTAGAGTTACTTCTCTCTCGGATTTTTTTTCTAGGTTCATTGTTCCCATTTCATGTGTCATCTGTAATGATATTATGGCCTATATGTTTGGCTTTTTCTTTGGTCGGACCCCGCTCATTAAGGTAAGTGGGTCACCTTGATATGGGTTGTCCCGGTGGGTGGTAATGCTTTCTGTATGGCTTGTCAGTGGATTAGAGAAGAAATCTTGTTGGTGTGTATCTACTCAGTCCTGTCTTTTGTCACTCCAGGGATATGTAAGAGAAAAAAAAGCTCAAAGAGACATAGGCAAATACTTATTTCCAAAAACCTACCAAATAAAATATTTTTATGTAGACATACTTTGGGGGCTCCAGTCTTTGATTATTATTATTAATGTGTATTTTTATAATACAATAAATGTGTAAGTCACTAATGAACTAGAAAGAAAACTAATCTGAAGAACATAGGATAGGAAACAAGAAAAAACATTTTTGGGGAGAATTTTGAAAGTGATATGATTAATTGAAGAGGGATTTTATGTAGCAATACTTCCTGTTTGTATGGTTTTGAGATGGTCTTACTGTGTAGCCCTGGTTGGTCTAGAACTCACTGTGTAGACCAGGCTGACTTCAAAGAAATCCTTCTGCCTCTGCCTCCTTAGACCTGTGATTAAAGGTTTGTGCCATCACACCTGGCTGGAAATACTTTTCCTAAGTAACCAAGCAACAACTGAAGTTACAAACTTATCGTTTGCTGACAGTGTGTTTCTGTCTGCAGCTCTCCCCGAAGAAGACCTGGGAAGGCTTCATTGGGGGCTTCTTTGCCACTGTGGTGTTTGGCCTTCTGGTAGGTGATAACTACTGTCTGGATGGGGAGGGTACAGGGCCTGACACTGTCTTCAGAGGCCTGTGCAGGAGTGGAGAATATGTCTTGTCTTTCCAAACCAGAGACTCTTTCCTGCCCAGTGCTGGCCTTGCTCAAAAGAACACATTTTGTAACTGGCATGGCAGCTTCCAGTTTTCAGGTAGTTGTGTAGGGCCCATGCATACCCTGTATGTCCTCTTATGCCCAGGCACCAGGTAGTAAACTAAGACTGGGGTGGCGACTGGCAGCTTGGATTAAGGGGTGAGGTAAGAAGTGTTGCTTCCTCTCAAGGTTTTCTTCTGCATATGACTTGTTCAGGAGTACAATCTTCTAGCCGTTTGAAGACACTGTTCCCTGCTGCTGATTCTCAGTCCTTCCCTTTTCTAGTGTTGGCTGGCTGTCACTGTACCCTCCCCACCACACCCCAACCATGGCTTCTCTGTAGCACTGACTTTAGAGATTCTTAGCACAATGGGACTGGGCTCCACAGGTGGGAAGAACTGTCCTACAGCTCTTTGCTCAGATCTTTCCTGCGTTTTTTTTCAAGGTTTGTGTTTGGACATACATGTGTGAGTCCCCAGTGAGACATATGAACCTTTTTATTTTTATTACCTTTTTATTTTTATGTTTATTACCTTTTTATTCAGGTAAAAATATACATGTAGTAAAACACAAGACTTTCTTTGAGCCCATGGCATCCAGTGAGCAAGGTGGGAGGAACTCTGAGAATCATGGTGCTGGCCATTCAGGCTGGATGTCTACAGCTGATGTTCCTGCTTGCCCCTCTGCTCTCCATCCCTAGCTCTCCTATGTGATGTCTGGGTACAGATGCTTCGTCTGTCCTGTGGAGTACAACAATGACACCAACAGCTTCACGGTGGACTGTGAGCCATCTGACCTCTTCCGCCTACAGGAGTACAACATCCCTGGAGTGGTCCAGTCGATAGTGGGCTGGGTATGTGCCACTTAAATGCTGGGTGGCTGCAGGGAGGGGTTCCCTCCAGAGATACTAGCTCCCTCTCCTCCCAGAGCTCTGAGCTCTGGGTCAGGATCAAGATAGAGGAGACCTTTCCCCAACTTCATGTCACTTAGAGGAGTGGTTCTCCTGCTGTGTGGGTTCCTAGAGGACCCTGAGATCTTTTTAAAGGGGTCTGTGAAGTCCCCTGGCTGCTTTCTAAATAATATGCACCTCTTTCTCTGGGTTGACATCTTCTGATGATACAGAATTAGTGGTGAAAATTTGTGACACTTGGGTATGAGTGAAAACTACAGCCCTGCCTGGACCAGCTCCTGATTGCTTGCTTCATGCTATACCTTCCTGGCAAATGTAGACAAGACAGTTGCTCTTGTGTGTGCCCTTGATGGAATTCTAAAATTAGTAACTTCATTAAAATATTTCCGATCCTCGACACCATTTTAATATTCTCTGTACTGAAATGGAAAATACACAGAAAGTATTTCTGCCAAGTACTGAAGCATAGTGTGTCCTAAGGAAAGAAAGGTGCACAGTTGTGTGCGTCGTGAGCTCAGCTAGCTGCTGAGTTCTTGGCAGGGAGTTTTCATTTGAAGAGACTTGGGTGTAATGGGACATTTTTCTTGAGAAGAGTGAAGTAAGCCTGTTACTTCAAAGAAACTGACTGATAGTTGTTACCAATGATAAAAATCCACATTTCAGGTGAAAATGAGAATTTTGAAAACATGCACCTGTCATTGTGAACATGGTGGCTTTCTGGCACTTCAAAACTGTCTGACCTCACATAACAGAATGTGCTCACATTTGCCTAACAGTTGCATAACAGTAACCTGGTGTTTCTTAGATGTTGGTATATGGTGTTCACAGTCATGTCTGGGTACATTGTAGACCAATGGATTTATGTGAAAAAGCACAAAAAACTCATTAGGAAGACTTCAGATTCCACACTGTACCTAACTTTTTTTTGGCTTTTGTTTTTGTGAGGCAGGATCTCACTATGAACTTGAAATCCTTCTGCCTCCTTGTGAGTGCTGGGATTGTAGGTGTGTGCCACCACCTGGCTCTCAGCTATTTTTCTTCTCTTCCTATGTGTATGGTTGCATGAATGTATGTATATTTTTAGGTGTCTGCATTCATACATATGTGTGTGGAGGCCTATGGTTGATGACAGAAATCTTTCTCAATTGTTCTTCTACCTTATTCTTTTGAGGCAGGGCTTCTTGAGTTAATCATGAATTTAGCACTATGCCTTCTTGCTAGCCAGTTTACTCTGGGATCCTCTTCAGAGTTTGGAGTTATAGCTGGTTGCCATGCACACCCAACATTTCCATGAGTTCTGGGGCTCTGAACTCTGGTCCTCTTGTTTGTAGGGCAAGTACTTTAACTGGTGAACATCTCCCCAGCCTTCCCCTAAGCTTTAAGAAACCATACCTGTCAAGTTCTAGTGAAAAGTTAAAGAATGCCCACAATTCTCTAAGAAGACTGCTGAAATACACATCTTTTTAAAATTATATTCTCTGTAAGGCTAAGGCTGGATTTCTTCATATATTGCCTGCAAAACATCATAGGAAGTTGATTACTTCTTTTGTTTGTTTGAGACAAGTTCTTATGTAGTATAGACTGGCCCTAAAGTCTCTGTAGCTAATGGTACCTTTGAACTCCTCATCCTACTGCTTCTGCCTCCCAGTGCTGGGATTATAGGCGTGTACCACCTCAAGGCCAGAATAGTTTACTGTCTACCATTGGGCCATATGTTAGAGACTTTAACTAGGGCTGTATGTGTGTGCAGTGCCAGTGGAGGCCAGAAGAGGGCGAGAGATCTGTTGTGGAATTTTTGATCACACCATGAACCCTGAGATTATGTTAATTAAATAAAGTCAACATTGAGGCTGAGCCAGCAAATAGTTGACAGGAAGTAGTCCTAGAGAGTAAGAGAGAGTCAGGAAAACGAATAGAGCAACACACAGGAAGCAGTAGAGAAGGATTTTGAGTTTGGCAGCCTTTTTGGTTTGAGATTGTGGAAGAGAAGCTCTCTCTTTTTTGAAGTTGTCTAAAGAGGAGGGTCAGTTGGTTGGTTGCTCCTCGACTTCTCTGAGCTAGCAGGTTTTCATCCCAGCATCTGACTCCAGAGTCTTTATTGATAGAATCATAAGATTGAGATTTGGTTTAAAAATAAAACAGATCTCCTTGAACTAGAGTTATGGGTGGTTGTAGGACTACCATGTGTTCTAGAAACTGAACCCAGATTCTTGCAGAAACAGCAGGTGCTCTTAGCTACTGAACCATCTCTCCAGCCCTTCAGTCTTCTGATTAATTGAAAAAGAGATACCTAGTTTTGTTAACTTGTTCCATTAATTGTAAAAAGCCAGACTTGACCATTGCTTGACTTGAATTTCACTCTCTTCAGAAAACAGTGAGGATGTACCCTTTCCAGATCCACAGCATCGCTCTCTCCACCTTTGCCTCTCTCATCGGTCCATTTGGAGGATTCTTCGCAAGTGGATTCAAACGAGCCTTTAAAATCAAAGTAGGGAAACGCCCCCCTCTATCCCTCACCCCTCACTTCCTGTTGCCTGTCCATGTTCCCTTCTCTGCCCTGCTCCGTCAGCATTTACCTCTCCACCATACCAGCTCATGCACCTTGTCACTTAGCGTCTGCTCTTCTTGACCCATGCGCTGGACTTGAGGGTCAGTAAGCGGAAGTAAAGTCAGTTTTTAGTTTGTTAGTTTTTTTCAACAAAAGAACATTTTGTAATTTATAGTTGTATTCTGTGACTACCTGAGCATTTGATTCTATACCTCTTTCCATCACCTTTTCTACCCAGCAGGGCTCTGGTTATGGGGTGGATCTTTTAGTCTGGGATTTGGTTGTTGTGAGGCCAGGCTCACCCTTCTTTTCTCTGCCTCCAACAGGACTTTGCCAATACCATTCCTGGTCATGGAGGCATCATGGATCGCTTTGACTGCCAGTACCTGATGGCCACCTTTGTCAATGTGTACATTGCCAGCTTTATCAGGTACGGTTACCCCCACCCGAACCAGATGAGCAGATTTCTTTTTTTTGTTTTTTGTTTTTCTCAAGACAGGGTTTCTCTGTGTAGCCTTGGCTGTTCTCTCTATAGACCAGGCTGACCTCAAACTCGGAGGTCCACCTTCCTCGGCCACCTGAGTGCTGAGATTAAAGGTGTGCACCACCATGCCTGACTGGATTTTTAAAGTATGATGATATCCTCAAATTAGTCTCCTAAGTTCAGTAAAATCCATCCTAAGCTTGAATGTGGTTTTTAGATGTTTATGTTTATGGATTGTCTGAGGTCTCTTCCCTCTACTAATAGTGAATTTACAGATCAGAGTTCCACTTGGATAACTGGGCCTGCAAAGTGACTGCCCCTGCTCAATCATGCTTCATGTTCTGTTGTAGGGGCCCAAACCCGAGCAAACTGATTCAGCAGTTTCTGACGTTGCGACCAGATCAGCAGCTCCACATCTTCAACACACTCAAGTCTCACCTGACTGACAAGGGGATTCTGACCTCTGCCTTGGAAGATGAGTAGTGTCCACCCAGGGCCAGGAGAGCCGGAGCAGGACTGAATGAGAGGGGCAGGTCACCAAGGCCAGCCCAAATGCTGTGACTTAGATAATGAAAAGCTAGAACTCACTGTCTTTTTTCCCTCCCTTTTACATTTGTGAGTTTTGTGTTTTAAAAATCTGTATATACAGTCTGTTTATAGTGTGGACTGTGAGTAAGTTATGGCTTTGAGTTGCAAAGAAGTCACAGGGGAGAACCATTTGGGTTTCTTAAATACAGGTATTGAACAACATGAAAGACAGTGTTGCCCAGCTCAGGGGGTCTGCTTGGTGGTTCTAACCCCCACTCGTCTAGTTTCCGATCTATCTGAGAGGTCATCCATTCATCTAACTAGTAGAGAGACTCTCCCACCTGGCACAGCTTCATGGCCTCATTGCTTTCGCTTGACACCTTTCATTGGGGCTTCTCCAGGCATCCCTGCCTGGGAGCCGTGGAGGGCTGCCCTCTGTAGACTTGAGGAGGGAGAGCCGTGGAGGGCTGCCCTCTGTAGATTTGAGCGGGAGGCTTACTGATCCAAGCCATACCCTACAGAGGGCACAGGAGCTTTGCTCCTGGTTTGCTTTAACCATACAGGCTGAAAGAAGATTTCAGGCTTCATTTTTCTCAGAAAGCGTGAAGAATTGATGAAGTCTGGAAAGAGAACCCCACACTGTCGTATTTCAGGTATATGCAGTAGAATGCACTGTCACCGCCTTCCCCACCACGCAGGCTCCAAGGACTTCCAGAGGAGGTCCTGCACACCGTGTCTTTCAGAGCTGAGGCCCTCACATTTGCACTGTGGGTTTGCTGCTGCTGAATTCGTCTGGGGACTCGTGAGGGGTGGGGCGCAGAGGGCTTTGGTTCACATACCCCTTGCTGGAAGCCCACTTGCGTTGCTGCTGTGTTGTGTACATAGTACTCTTGAGGTGAGTGTGTGTCTGTGTCTTTAGAAGTCTCTTGTTTCCTTCGTGGTTTCAGTCATATCCGGACTTCTTCACAGAGTACCTGAGTTCTGCTCAGTACTACGGCGAGGCTAATCTCAAGACTCATTGTACATTTTATGAAATGTGACCAGTGTAGATGTAGTTTATATGTTACTGGGGACCTCTTGCTGTTGTTTGTGTAAGCTGTGATTGTTCTTTTCCTTCCTAAGCATAAGCTGAAATTGCTAAGTCGAGAGGCTGGTTCTTTGTCAGGAGCAGGTGGCAGAGAAAGAACTTGTCCCCAAGCATGTTAACACCATGGCCGTGGTGTACCCACTGCTGAGGAGGGCACCATGGTTTGCTTTAAGCACATTGGTCTGTGCCTGTTTGTTTTCAAATTAGCCTTTCTATCTCCTCCAATAAACAGACAGCTTTCAGAGTGTCTGTCATGCGCTACTATGCGCCCCACAGGGAAGTGGGGTTGGAGTGGCTTTTTGGCTCTGAGCTTTGACTTCCACGTCAGCCTTGTGGCTTTTCTTTCTCGGCTTCCAGGGCTGCATTGAACCCCCTGATGCCTTGGGTTTGGGTTGTGTGGCCCTGGCTGGGAAGCTTTGCTCTCAGGGTTCTCCTTTTCTCACTTACCCTGGAAGTTCACCAATTCTGTAACTCTCCAGAGAAGTTCCTGTCACTAGGGCCCCTGTTGCTATTGAGTCATGTCTTGGGCACCCAAAAAGGAAATACACTAGGTGTATTTTACAATTGCTTTTAGGGTGAGTCAGTGTCTTCTTAAGATTTTTCAGTGGTACTTAGGAACGAGACTGTACTTTTCTGACTGAAAAATGACCTTGGATCACCAGACTAGATAGAGAAGGGCACTCCGATCCTCAGCAGCCAAGACTCACTCTTGAGCAGCAGCAGTTGAGGCTTGAGGAAGTAGTTGCTGGTGCCTAAAACACTGAAGGTCAGTGCTCACTAGAGCTGCCAGCCAGAGGTCTTTATTCTTTTCTGAGTTCCTGGGAAACAGGAGAATTTCCCAGTCAAGTAGCCAGGAGAGCAGTGCCACCGTGTGTCTGTCCAGCATGTTTGTCCCATTAAATAGGCAGGATCTGAGAGACTACTTTAACACGCACCGTGCAGGTCTCGGTGGCTCACATAACTTGCTTTACACTCATTTTGTCAGAAATAAAATTTTTGTGCCTTTCCTTGTCATTAATTTAGTGCTTGTCACTTTCATGCATGGCTTTATGTTTCCACTCTGTGATTGTAAGTATTGTGCGGTTTTCATTTAGAGGGTTGGTTTTCTGTTTGTGTGCCATCTATTCCTAGCAGCCTTCTGAGGCCCCTCAAATGAGAGCCAGGGGTCAACCAGAATACTGCATCTCACAGTTTGTTTGCGGGACAGGAATGCCTAGTCCTTGGCGTCCCCACACCTGAAGTTCTTCAGTGTTCCTTCTCTTAGGTCCCGGGGGCCTGAGCAAGGCCTGAGCCAGTGCTTAGTTGACTATTAGCTTGTAACTGGTGATAGTGGGGTCGCAGAACCCAGGCTGACAGAACAAGCCAGGGTGGCTCCCTGGTGAGTTTGTTCACGATTGTTCCCAGGAAATGGAGGCTTCCCTTTGTGTGTTATCCCCACCCTCTTAACCACCTCAGTGTGAAAAACAAAGTTCATGTTGGTATTTTACTTCTGAAAGTGAAGTCCTGTAAGGAAATTGGAGAGTGTACACACACACACACACACACACACACACACACACACACACACACACACAGCCTATTTCACAATCTCAGCCTTTTAGTGTGTGCTTTCTAACCCATTTAAAATGTATTTATTCTTATTGTGCTGTAGTAAACATGAATTGGTCTTCAGAGGTATTGAATCTAACATGTAATCTTACATAGGTGGACTGTGAAACTATTTTTATGATTATTTTGCCCCTGCTTGCTTTTCCCTTATAACCTGGCCTATATTACACAAGAAAAGTCGAGCAGTGTATTTCAGAAGAATCAACAAAGACATTATGGGCTAATTGCTGGATTGGCAAGAGCCAGATTTGAATGTGTCCCTGAGTTTACTGAGCCCATGGCAAGCTGAGGTCAGTCCCTGTTGAGAAGCTGGGTGGAGGAGTGACGTAAGGACTTAGGACAGGGTATCTCACACACAAGACTGTATGGCAGTCACTTTTCTTGTGAAGTCAGCCTGAGGTAGTTCTTCAGGGGAGACTTTTCCTCACTCCCAAAGTGGACTAACACAGCTAAATCTTCTTGTTAGGAACATCTGAGGCCATGTTGTCCTTGTCTCTCAGAGTATATCGTGTCTGTGCCCACTGTTCCTGCTCACTGGCTCGTGGGGAAGAGGGTGGTTTTTTTTGCCCAGGTCAGGATGAGGAGGGAGACCTGAGTGAGGGTGGGGCAGGGTAACTCTGACACAAGGTAGTCAGCTATGGGTGGACTCTGTCTGGAGCACAGGGTACAGTGGGTGCCCAGAAGAGGGGAGGCTAATTCTTGGGCAGCGCTTCAGACTCTCCCTTGTCTTGGGCAAATGAAACTTCCTTTCCCATTATCACACTAGTCAGCTGTTCAGCATCCTGTCTGTAAAGAGATTATTAGCGTCCACTTCCTGATTCAGTTTCCCTGGGTGAGGGGGGACTTACGGAGGGTAGAGAAGGGTCCTTATTTCAGGGCTGTGCTAGGCCCATCTGCAGCATCCTAGCCAGTCCTCACTCACGTTATTCCAGGGTGAGTCCATGCTTCGGAGCATTCCTAGCTGCTGACCTGTTCTGTTAGAGTGTGGTTCACCTTCTGCCTCCTCTAGCCTTCCTCTCTTCAAGTTGACTGGCAGGGACCCTACCTGGGCCCTGGGTTCTCCTGTGGGTGGAGACTGTTACCGTTGGGTTGCTGCTTCACTGGGCAGGCCACACTGTTGTTTTCAAAGGTCAAAAGACCATGATGTTGGGAGCAGTTTAGAGGTGTGCTTTGAATGCTGAAGTGTTGGGGTTTTAGGACATGGGAATGGTTTTTGAGACTAGAAGGGCAGAATATGCAAAAGCTAGAGTTTGATGACTAGTGGTCTTCAAATCCATTGGCTGTCTGAAGACTCTGTCCCCGCCCTTCCTCTCCGTCAGTGCCTGTCTGCCCGGCTCTTTATCTTGTTCTCCAGCTGGTGAAATGCAGCAGTGTGTTGTTAACAAATTGCAGTCATATAGTGCTCAGTATGTGCCAGGCACAGTGCTAAGGGCTTGCATGCGTTACCTCCTTTGATCCAGAAGACGCCCTGGCTAGGTGTTCTCCCATCTTAAAGATGGGAGAACTGAAGCTCTGTGTTAGAAATTGAGAACAATGTGAAGAAGACAGACTTGAGGCTCAGCGCTCCATCTGGCCAGGTTACAGGGTGCTGGCGGTCTTCACTTCCAACCAGCTGGCTGTGAGGATGCTTGTGCGGATCTCCTGAGCTGATGCATGTGTTTAGCAAAGTGACTGGCACATAGTCAGCACTCAATAAACAGTAGTTGCTTTTTTTATTTTGTTTAAACTGAGCTCAGTGAGTGGTTCGGCCCACACTGATGGGCTGCTGGGTATTCAGCTCCCACGTTCCCACTGCTTGCACGTAGTTTGCTGTTTGTGTCCTATAAAGTGACCACACTGGCCTCCCAAGAGGAGCACTTCAGCCGTCCAGTGGGAGAGCCCCGTGCAGCAGCTTGCTGTTTTCCATGGTATCGAGGCCACCTTGACTGAGGGACAATGTGAGGCTGCTTCCTCTTTTCCTGTGGCTGAGATTGCTCACAGGAAGGGTATTTGCTCTGACCTGGGGGTGCCTCCACCCCGGGCAGCAAGAGCCTGTCTTGCTCTGGACCCCACTTCCCCAACCAAGGCCTGCACTCTTGTACAGTTCAGGGATCCATGGTTCTCTCTACAAGTGTGCATTTTCAGGAATAGACAGGATGGAGAGAACAATTCTGCTGCTGAGTACACCAGCCAGAAGCCTAAATGCCCTGCCTGTGCTCTTGACACCACAAGCATTCCACTCTGCGTTTCTTTTAAAAGAACAGGTTATAGCAGGTGACCATTGAGGCCAGGTGATGTGTTTCAGTCTGTTCTAGATTAACAAAGGATCACATATCACATAATTATTAATCATGAATGGAGAAATGTTTAATCAGTTTTCTGAGTGGACATGGGGAGTTGGGGAAGGAGAGAGAGAGAGAGAGAGAGAGAGAGAGAGAGAGAGAGAGAGAGAGAAAGAGAGTATGTGGGTGTGTGTCTTAGACAAGCCTTCCCTTTGATTGAATGGCATTGGCTAACATGGCCCAGGAGATTCTCAGACCACACGAGTAGGAACCTCTGTTCTGACTGTGGAATATCCCAGGGTGTTAATGGGACCTGCAGGCCTGTTGCTAGAATCCAGAGCCTGGAGCTTCTCTTGCTCTTCTGGACTTGTGTTTGCCGGTCCTGGCCCTTCCTCCTTCACTGTGCCATCTGATGGACCGGGCAGTCCTTTATCTGGAGAGAGAAGTCCAGTGCTAACAGAGGTCCTGGGGACCTGCTTTCCTAGACCGTGGCCATGCCCAGCTCTAGCTCTTGAAGGACTTTGAATGAGTACAGCATTCAGAAGGACTCACCACACGGCCATCTACCCCAAGGGAAATTGTTCTCAGCCACCTCTGCCCCCTTACTAGAATTCCTTTCTCACCCGTTAGGTTTGTGTGTTGGTTTTTCTGGCTTTTATCAAAGGAACACTGATGTAGAGAAAGGATAAGAGTGTTTTTGCAGTGAGCTGAATGTGCACACGTGTTTGAGTTCTTTGTATGAAGTTTCTCTCATTTCTTGGTTTGTATGAAGTTTCTCTCATTTCTTGGTTTCTGTCTTGGGACACACTGAGCAGGTGTCGAAGGCTGAATAACAAAGCGAACGAGTGGAGGCCCTGGGAGGCAGCGACTCTTTGTCCAGTTTAAGGACTCCAGAGAAGTCACAGGTACAGCAACAGGACCGAGAGCAGGGGAGGGGGTGGGAGTCACACAACCAAAGGTGGACTCGGGCCAGTTCAGTGCTTCTTGGTGGCTGTAGGTATCAGAAGTCACCTCAGAAAATCTATCCTGGGATTCTTGGGCTCATTGGCCCCTTCTAGAGTCTGAGCTGAAGTTAACACTTTCCTGACAGCAGTGGGGATCACAGTGGCAGACGGCACAGAGCACCCTAGTTTCTTAGCCTCTTTTATTGTGTGGAGGGACCTGCTGCATCCAGTTGTCCTACACTGCCTGGCTGCTTTCCTGTCCTCAGACTAAGGGGCCTGGGACACAGCATTTGGCTGTGTGGCATCCATGTGACAATCCTTAGTTTTCTTAGATAGATATGTACGTGTGTGTTCCTGTTGGGTCACTTCTCTAAGCCAGGCTTTACTAAATCAGTGTTCTCACCATGCCCTGCCCTTCTCTCTGCACTTAGGATTGTATAGAACACATGTAGATTCTTCTCAGTGCAGTGTAAGAATGTGATATATTGTATATTGGAAAGTATTTACCTTATTTATATACCTGAATGTTCCTATTAAACAAATAAACATATCTTAAATTCTAGATTGTGTGTGGTTTTTGATGGGAGAAACCCTTTAAAAATTATTTTATGCATATGGATGTTTTGCCTGCATGTGTGTGTGTGTGTGTGTGTGTGTGTGTGTGTGTACCACACATGTGCCTGTTACCTACAGAAACCAAAAGAAGATAGATCCCCACCACTAAAATTACACATGGTTTTGGATTACCATATGGGGGCTGGGAATCAAACCTGGGTTCTCTAGAAGAGCAGCCAGTGCTCTTCATCTCTGAGCCATTTGTCTGTTCCCAAGAGGTTGGTTTCTGTGTTTTGTTTTTAAGACAGTCTTACTATGCAGCCTGGGCTGACACTGGATGTAATATCCTCTCACTTCTGCCTCTGAACAGGGGTCACACATATCACTGTCAGTCAGGAAGTGTATGCTCTTTTTGGTTTTTGTTTTCATTGCATGTATGTGTATGTGTGTGTGATACGCTTGCATGTGTGGGCACGTGTGTGGAGGCCCCCAGGTTGATGTTGCGTGTCTTCCTCTCTTTGTTTGCACTCCACCTTATATACTGAGACAAGGTCTCACGCTTTTCGATTGTTTGGTAGGTTCCCTGTCTTTGTTTCCTAGAGTATGGGATTACAGACAGGCTGTCATGCCCATTGAATTTTTATGTGATTCTGGGGCTCTTCACTCAAGTTTATACAACAAGCATTTTACTTGCTGAGCCATTTCCCCAACACTGGGGGAGTGTTGATTTTTTTAATATATTAAAACTTTAAAATTAGATTCATTCATTTTTTTTTTATGGGTGGATGTTTCCCCTCCTTGTATGTGTGTGCAATACTTGCACGCTTGGTGTCCAGAGAGGTCAGAACACGGCATTGTATCCCCTAGAACTGTAGTTCCAGTGGTTGTAAGACAACATGTGGGTGCTGGTTATCAAACCCAGGTCCTCTGGAAGAGCAGCAAGTGCTCTCAACCGCTGAGCCACCTCCCCAACATCCAAGAAGTTTTGAAGACCGAAGGTGGAACAGGAGTATGGTGACCTGGTGTGCTTACTTCCTGCAACTGGGGGTGAACACTGTGTCTAGCCAGTGTTATCTACCAAGGTCCTGCTCACCACCCTCGCTCCTAGAGACATCTCTGCCCTTGGTCTTTGTGCCAGCTCTTCTGGCAATCTTCCCGTCTTTTTGGGTACTTCTCAGCCTTTTTGCTTTCTAAGTGGCTCATCACTTGTCTATCTCATGGATGGGCACTCTGCCCAAGCTTCTCCGCTCCCCTCTAGTTTCCTAGGTGTTCTGTCATTCTGAGGGCCTCAGCCACCACGTTCCCCGTAGCTCCCGGGGCCTGTGCTTGCAGGTACTGCCTTCCATGACCAAACCCAAACTCATGGCCTTTTCTAACATGTTCTTATACTCACCATCTCTGCTCTTTAAGCCAGTAATATGAGTGACCTCATCAATAGTTGGATTAGCCAGTCTGCCTTCTGGCAGGAGCATGTTGAGTCAGGAGGAGACACAGGCAGCAATTGCAGCCCCAGCAACAACTGTACTCTGGGCAAAATGAGGTGCTGAGGGAGAGGGAGTTTTGACCTGTGTTGTTTGATCCAATGTTTCCAGATGGTCATCTAGCAGCTGCTAGATGACAAACATACCGCAGAGGGACAAGGGCGGGGGCAGGGAAACAGAGGAAGGAACGACAGCAATGTTGGAAGGAATACAGTGATAGACCAACAGAATCAGCCTTAAGATTAAATGCAACATGGGAGAGAAAAAGAAGAGCGAGGGATGGCTGTGAGATTGTCCTTGGCCACCAGAAGAATGGCGCCACCAGTTTTGAGCTGTAGAAGCTATGGAGCAAGGAGAGTGAAGATGAAGAGTTTGGTGTGGGCATACTTAGGAACGAGGATGATCCTCACGGGGATGTCTGGTCCAGGGGCATGGTCTTTTCAGCACTGAGAGAGTCTGGAGACTGGATAAAATCGCCAACAGGAAGTGTTGAGGTCTGTCTAAAGTACTATTTTCATGTAGTGCTGGTTTCTTCCCATCAGCTCAGACAATCCTGTGTTCAGGCCCAGTCAGGCTTGGTCCTGCCCGGCACAGAAGTAGCTGCTAATTTCCACCTGGGGAGGGACCGGGTTCTAGAAGTGCAGTGTTTTCGCCCTGAGGAGGAAGAGTGACACAGCCTTCAGTTTTCTGGGAAGGAGAAGAAGGGAAGCAACACAAGAGTCGTCCATGTTTGATGATTCAGAGCAGCCCGGGGGAAGGGGACCCTTACGGAAGGACTCAGTCATGGCATTCTGAGTCACAGCCCATGTCTCCCCATAGTTACCAAAAGACATTGATCGCCAGTTCTGGAATCAACCTAAATTCAAGGAATTCCCAAATAGAAAGCAAAAAACCAAAACCAAAACCCTAACCCTTTCTGAATGGTAGCAACAGTTGTGGGAGTGAAAGCGCATCGTCGGGTAGAGGAGTTCCAGGACGAATTCCATCTTCCTATGACCAGTAATAGGAACTCTCTCTGCAGCAGGAGGGAACTCTGGTCTTGACCGCACAATCCCCATTGCTCTTAGGTTCACAGTACCCTCAAGGTTGTGTGTGTGAAGACAGAGATTCTCAAACTTGGCTGCATATTAAAAATATCACAGAGTTTCCAAAAGTCCTGGTACCCAGATAACTGAGACCAGTTAAGTCAGAGATGCTGAGAATCAGACTTGTCCATCATTCTCTTGGAAAAAGCTCGCTTTGTGCTTCCAATGTACGGCAATGGATGGATGAGAGTGGTTGACTCTCCCTGCAGTGAATGCTGTCTTCTGACATCCTCCACAGTGGCTGGCCGGCTCTGCTGGAACATCGTCTAGTGTAGCCGTGCTCTTTGAGCCACTGGTGGCCCATAGTATAGAGTGATGTTTATCTCTGGTACCTCTGCTCAGTCCTGCCGCCTCAGACTCGAGTTTTTTGGCAGAGCAAATGTCTGTAACATTTTCCACCTGTTTCCTTTAGCTTCCTGGTCTTCTTGTCCCAAGTTTCTCATCTTTATTCTTCATAAAACAGACTGGTCCACAAGTCCCCCAACTGCAGTGCTGGCCAGTGTCGTCTGGATATATGTTTACTCTTTTGGGGTTCCCTATCAGTTCCTGTAGTTGTGTGTGTGTGTGTGGTGTATGCATTAGAGGAAATATGCATGGGTTGTGTGTGCGTGTGTGTGGGGTGTATGCATTGGAAGGGACATGCATGGGTTTCTGTGTGCCCTGAAGATCCTCAGAGCTGCTTACTGAGAGGCAGCTGTTCCCTCCTGTACCTTCAAGGGTCCGTTCACTTCCCGCCTACCATGGTGGTCACTCCATATGGAGTAGCCAGGCAGGAGCCCCATGGATGACAGGCGCAGTCTCCCGTGGATGCCACTGGTTACAAGAGAGCATGGCTGGTCCCTTCCTCAGGGGCAGCTGTTAGCCCTGTTGATTAGTTCAGGCTTCTAGAGCAGTTACAAGAACAGCATGAAGAACACCCTACATCTTTTAACCAAATTGCCCAAATGTTATTTTTTTGTCATATTTTTTGTGTTTCCTCATGCACTCTTTACATTTTTTTCCTGAACCATTTGAAATTGTGGGCATATTGCCCTTTTACTGATTTATTCAACTTTCATGTTATCCTAGTGTGTCCTTCATACTGAAATATGAATTTCTCTTTTGAAAAGTTAGAAGTGTCCCTGGGTGGGAGTGGATGGTTTACACATATAATCCTAGCAATTGGAAGACTGTGGCAGGGGAGTTACAAACTTAAGCCTAGCCTGAGCTACATAGTAGGACTGTTTTTAAAGAAAAAAAATGATTTTATTGCAAGCAATAAAATCCAGAAACACAAGATTCTCATTTTAAAGTAGAAGTGTTGCATCTTACAGAACTTTCCTATTACTGCACCATTCTTGTTGCTGTTAAAAAAAAACAAAAACCAATTTCCAGATCCCAAATAGTAAATGCACAACTAGTAAGCCTAAATAATTAGGGCAGCCCTAATTATTTTTCTAAAGTTTCACTTGTAGTAGTTTAAGAATTATGTATTTTTAGTGTGTTTGTGTATGTGTCTGGGTGTGTCTGGATGTATCTTTGTGTGTCTGCTTTTGTGTATGTGTGTTTTTGTGAGTCTGATTCTGTGTTGGTGTGTGTCTGTGTCTACATGTTGGTGTGTCTTTCTGTGCCTTTGAGTGTGTGTCTGTATGACTATGTGTGTCTATACATGAACGTGTTTATCATGCTTTTTTTTTTAAAAAAAGAATCTGGTTTTTTTTTTGCCTTTTGTTTTTTAAAGAGAGAAAGAAAGTTGTGGAGTTGGAAGGATGGGAAGTTGGGAAAGATCTGGGAGGAGATGAGGGGGAGCCATGATCAGAATGTATTGAAGGATTTTTGAAGAGTAACTCTTAATAGAAGCCATCTTGTAGAGACTCCTGTCTTCCAAAGGAAGGCAGTCTCTGAAGCAACACCTTTGTCTTACAGGGTGAAGTCTAGAGAAGACTCTGTTTGTTTTGTTCGTTAGATAAAGAGGAGAGGTCTGGGGGTGTCATGAATCTCCCTGGGAAGGGGAAATAGAATAAATTTTGTGGATGAACTGGTGGTGGGTGAAGATGGGGACAGGAGGAATCTGGTGGGGAGGGTGAGATGGAGGTAGAGAATACAGGGAGAGATGACTGACTAGGTGGGCATTTAGGGGGTGGTATGGAAACCTAGTGTACTGGAAACTTCCTGGAACCTACGAGGGTGACCCTAGTGAGGACTCCTCATAATGGAGGAATTGGAGCCTGCAACAGCCATTTTCTATGACCAGGCTAGGCTCCCAGTGCAACTGAGACACCAACCCAGCCACAAAACCTGGGACCCACATAAGTCCTTGCTTGAAAGGTCTGCTGGGGCTGGGGGGAGGGCAAGAGGGGAAGAGGGTAGGTGGGAGGAATGAGGGGGAAGGGAGGCTGTTGTTGGGGTATATTGTATAAGAGAAGAATAAATTTTTAAAAAAAGTATGAAAATACGTGTTTTTAATAAAAAAGAACAACTAGCATTCTAGATTGATTAATGATGATGAAAACTGGGCTCACTTTCTTCATGGTAATTAAAACCGAATCCCGACCCTACTGAGACTCAGAGAGACTATAGAGTTGTCTCCAGTACTCACCTGCTCTAGACAGCTCCTTCTCACTTCTTAGCATATTAAGCCCCTGTTTGATCCTTGCTGCAAAAACCACCTGAAAGACCAGTTTCCTGAGGAAAGTGGAAGGCAAAAGTTAAAACCTGATGCTGCAGAAGGAAAACAAAACAAAGCAATGCATGGGGCCGTGAATGGGGGCTGTGGAGACGACAGAGCCATGGGACAGCTGTGGTGCTTGCTTGTAACCAGCCACTTGGGAGGGAGAGAACGGCAGAGGGTCCTCAGTTTGCGCTCATCACTGGTTGCACCAGAGACCCTTTTTCTAAAAAACCAAGGACCGTTAGACACCCACTTTCCTGTAGAAGTAATATTCCTTTAGGATTTTAATGAACCAAATTTCTGTCTTCTTCTCTGTTACCAGGAGACATCAAAACCTTGTTTGGGGACTATACTTTTAGAGGCCTGCCCAGTAGTTCCCATGGAAGGTAGTTCGTGTGTATATGTCTTTTTCTGGAAAGTTGCCATCTCCCTTTCTCCCTAAAACACTGTGACCACCTCTAGTCCCTTATTTATAAATTTGAGATGACCTAAAACTTTTTATCATAGAGATTTCTTTAAAGTCGCATAGTTTACAAGTTGGCCCCAATAAGGCAGGTGTCTTCAAATGGCAAACCATTTACGCATTTCCACAGAAAGCGGTTAGTTCTGATTTCAATGGTTTGAGGTTTGAATACTTTTATTTTGTTGATAGTAAAATTTTGTTCACATGTTAAATGATTTCCTGATTATTCAGACAGAAATAAGGAAAGCAGGAACAGTTGTCAAAAGGAACCACCCAACTTAAAGAGGCACAACTTTCACACTGTGATAAGGGGAGGAATTCCAGCATGGGCTTCAAAGTGCCTGGATGCACAAGCCGTCTGTCTGTCTACCTAGCTACTTGGCTTATCTATTTGTAATAGTTACTTTTCTGTTTGTTGGATAAAAACCATGACAAAAGCAACTTACAGAAGAAGTTTATTTGTACTTATGGTTACAGAGAGATAAGAAGAGTCCAGGGTGGAGCAGAGACAGCAGGAGGCAGGCAGCTGGAGCAGAAGCTAAAGGCTCCCAAGTATAAAAACAGAGAGAGGGAATTGGTAATGGTATGGGACTTTGAAACCTTAAAGCCCACCTCAGTGGCATACTCCTTCAAACAACACCACCAACTGGGGACAAATATTTAAACACCTGAGCCCATGGTAGGCATTCTCTTTCAGGCCACCGTACTCTCTACCTATTTGTCTGTCTGTCTGTCCATCCGTCCATCTATCTATTATCTATCTATCTTCTATTTATCACCTACCTACCTACCTACTATCTACCTAAATACCCACACATCTATCCATCTACCTATTTATCATCCATCTACCTTACCTACTATCTACCTACCTATCATCTATCTATTTACCTACCTGTTTACCTAAAAATGTATCTGATTCTTAAAAGGGGAGAAGAAACCCGGAAACCCACGTAAAGAACCAGAACAACCCTGCTATGGTGAAGTGGCAGTGTTACACTATTGTACTTGTTTAATGATGTGGGTGAGTGTTTTACAGCAATAAAGGAATTGTCATTTTATTTTGCACAGAGTTCTTGCTACACAGAAGAATTCCTGGGAAACGGCCAACTTTAATCCTGATTATTCGCAAAGGAGAAGCACTCTAGGCAGCACTATCTCTGAGCTATATTCTCTCTTCTATATGTGTACTCTTATCTGGGGCAATTTTGAGGGGCCCCATAATAGGTTGGAGAACAAGAAATGCTCTCCCTGCTCCCTCTCTGACTGCTCCATATCGCCTTTGACGGAAACACCACTGATCCTGTCCTTTGCAGTTTGAGAGACCTTAGTAAAACACAGTACCTATTTAGAAACATGTATGTATAGACATATATGCACGTAGCAACAACTAATGGAAAAAGAGGTCGTGAGTTTGTAAGAGAGAAGTGAAATGTGTCTGGGAGGGTTTAGGGGAAGGAAAAGGAAGAGGGTAACGTATAAATATCTTAAAAAAAAAGGCAACCCCTTTTCCCCCTCAAAATCAAACCAAACCAAACAAAAACCCAAATCAGTCAACCAAACCAAACCAAAAAAAAAAAAAAAAAAAAAAAAAAAAAACCCGCAATACCCATTGCATCTCGGCAGTGCTGCCGTAGGCCCAGCAGAGGGCAGTGGTGGATCAGGGACTAGACTCAAGTGCTCTAGCACAGGACACAATTGAGTAGGATCCTGGCCCCAAACTTCACTGGCTTTTCCTCCTTGAAGAAAATCGCTCAACCACTCAGCCTCCTCTGTATGAAGCAGACATAACTGAGAAAATATGCAAAGCCCTTGTCCAGCTCCATTCCTAGCATCTAATAACCGTTGTGGCCAGAAGCTTCTGCTTGTAATGCCATCACTGTGGTCTGAGAAGTGAATTTCTCTCTGTGCGAAAGAAAGAAAGGGCGTCAGTATTCCAGGGAAATCGGGGTTGGATGCTGCAGCTGCGCGCGCCAAGAAGTTCAGTCGTGGAAACAAAGAGGGAAGCAGGTTCGAACTACTAGAGTTGACTTAGCTCGTGTGCCCTGGGGCCCCCTGGGACTGAAAGTACATGGAGATGTCGTTGGCTGACCATTTCATGGCTTTGTCCAGAGTTCCAGCCAGCGCTCGACCTCCCTCCGCAGACGTCCTAAGCCATCTGGAGAGGCGGAGGGATTCCGTTTCAGTTTGTCTGGCACCGGGCAGGTCAGCTATCGCGTCTGAGCTGTAGTTTTCTCACCGTATAACGAGCAGCGCAGGGTCCTCCTGTCGAAGTGACTTTTTCTCGCTGTGTAAGGCAGTGGTTCTCAACCTTGCTCATGCTGCTGCCCTTTAATACAGTTCCCCGTGCTGTGGCGTAAATATCTGATATGCAGGATAGCTGAAGTGTGACGCCAAAGTGGGTTGAGAACCACTGGGTCATGAAATGCAGTGTCCCCCCTGTATTAGTTGCAATTTTTGTTGCTGTGACCAAATACCTGCAGAAGCCATGTAAGGGAGGGGAGGGCTGTTTGGGCTCATAGCTTTGAGGGATACAGCCCAACATGATGGGGTAGACATGGCAGCTGCAGTGTGGCCACCTGCTTCCTGATGTGCTAAGACAGGAGACAGCAGAAGCAGAGACCAGAGGAAGTGTGAGATAGACCCTCAAGGGTCCATTCCCACGGCCTGCATGGAAGCACCATGTCCCAGAAGTTATCTAACCTTTTTACTATCAGTTAGGGACCAGGTACTCAAAACAGAACCCGTGGAGGACATTCCCCATTCAAGCCATAGCACCACTCCATGCAATGGTAAGGATTGAAGGAGCATCTGCTTGTAAAAGCTTACATAACCTCTGGCACACAGCAGATTTTCATAAACACTAGCTGTAGTCAATTTCATAAACCTAGCCGGCGGCAGGTGGTGGCTCATACCCGTTTATGGTATTTAGGAAGCTGAGACAAGAGGAGCCCGCTGTGTTCCAGGGTAGCTTGATGATGCTGAGCTCCAGGCCAGCCTGGGCTACATAGTGAGAGTCTGTCTCAAATATCCGAAAGCCAAAACCACTGCCTCTAGCGAAGCGCTGGTATTTCCCTTTCATTCCTTTGGTTCACGTGGAGAACTTGGCTTTTGCTTCATTTCTTTCTTTCTTTCTTTTTTTTTTTTTATCAAATAATGTATTTTTATTTGATGTGCCCTGGTGTTTTGCCTGCATGGATGTTTGTGTGAGTGTTAGATCTTGGAGTTATAGTTATTAGCTGCTATGTAGGTGCTGGGAATTGAACCCAGGTCCTCTGGAAGAGCAGTCAGTGCTTTTAATTGCTGAGCCATCTCTCCAGCCCCCTTAGTTTCTTTCATTTCAATGTCCCCTACAGGCTCAGCTTTTTGTCTTCTTCTCTCCTATCTACCCAGTCAGGGCTTCTGTCACCCAGTCAGGGTTTCTGGGTAGTCCGGTCTGGCTTGAATGCATCATCTTTTTGCTCTAGCATAGTAAGTATGGAATTGCAGCCGTGCACCCCACACTGTCATTAGCCTTCCCTGTCACCTTTGAGAAGGTCCTGTTGTGGGCAGGGAGTAAGCCCCAGTCTGGACCAGTGGGCTCCCAAGCAGCACTCCCATACGACAATACAGAACTCTTCGTAGTGGTCACTCTGTGTTGTAGGACCTTTGACCAAAGACTTTCTTTGTGTCCATTATGTGCTATCATAGATACAGAGGTGCCAAGGAAATGATAAAAAAGTCAAACGACTCCAAGACAGTAAGAAGAGGCTTCTAAAATGGGACATTTGTACTGTGGAATCCTGTAAAGATTTTTCACTTGTATTGGTTTAATAAAATGCTGATTGACCAGTAGTCAGGCAGGAAGGATAAGCAGGGCTAGCAGAATAGGAGAATTCTGGGAAGAGGAAAGGCTCAGTCTGCAGTTGTCACCCAGACACAGAGGATGCAAGATGAGACTGCCTCACTGATAAAAGGTACCAAGCTATGTGGCTAACACATACAAGAATTATGGGTTAATTTAAGATGTAAAAGTTAATAAGAAGCCTGAACTAGCAGGCCAACCAGTTTATAGTTAACATAGACCTCTGTATGTTTCTTTGGGACTGAACCGCTACGGGATCAGGCAGTACAGAAACCTCTGCCAACAAATGGTGCCAACATGGACAACTACAACCACATAAAACCTGAGAGAGCTTGGGAGTAATTCTAGACACAAAAGTGTTAAGCATGGCTTCTTGGTAGCAGCATTTTCTCAGTTGAGCTCTGTTTGCTAGAGGCAAGTGCATCTCATTTAAGAGAAGCTTCCTGACTCAGCTTTAGCTGTAAAAACCTTGCAGCTATTTCAAGAGACCCCATCATCAAGTGCTTAAATTGTATTTATGAATAGCCTACAGCATGTTTCTTGGTGATGGTAGGGACCTTGAAATTCAGAGACCTCTGGGGGCTGGAGAGATGGCTCAGCGGTTAAGAACATTGCCTGCTCTTCCAAAGGTCCAAAATTCAATTCCCAGCAACCACATGGTGGCTCACAACCATCTGTAATGAGATCTGGTGCCCTCTTCTGGCCTGCAGGCATACATGCAGACAGAATACTGAGAATACTGTACACATAATAAATAAATCTTTAAAAAAAATTCAGAGAACTCAAGAAACTAAACATCAAACTACCAAATAATCCAATTAAAAATAGGGTACAGGTCTAAACAGAGAATTCTCAACAGAAGAATCTCAAAAGGTCAAAAGACACTTAAAGAAATGCTCAACATCCTTAGCCGTCAGAGAAATACAAATCAAAACAACTCTGAGATATCATCTTGCTTTGATCAGAATGTCTAAGATAAAAAACACTAATAACAGCTTATGCTGGAGAGGATATAGAGTAAGGAGAACACTCCTCCGTTGCTGGTGGGAGTGCAAACTTGTACAGGTGCTATGGAAATCAGTATGGCAATTTCTCAGAAAATTAAGACTCTACCTCAAGACCCAGCAACACCACTTTGGGGCATGTACCCAAAAGAAGCATACTCACACCACAAGGACATTTGCTCAACTATATTTGTAATGATCTGCTCTGTCCCTTTAAGAGACAAGGCATGCCCACTCCTTACCCATCAGCTGAGGCAAGCTGATCTTCAGCTTCCAGCCTGAGTCTTTTCTCTCTCTCTCTCTCTCTCTCTCTCTCTCTCTCTCTCTCTCTCTCATTCTCTTCTCTCTTCTCTCTCTCTCCCTCCCCCCTCTCTCTCCTCTTTCTCTCTCTCTCAAAGGTAGCTTCTGTCTCTCCCTTCTCCCCACTTCTCTCCTTTCTCCCCTCTGTTTCTCTCTCTCTGCCTCTCTCTCTGCTCTTCTCCCCTTTTCCTCCATAACCCACTAAATAAATATCCAACCTCACTCTGCATGGTGTGCCTAGCCATCTGTCTCTCTTCCACCGGGTGGCTCCCTGCCCAGGACCAGCCACCTTTGAAGACCTGTGATGACTTGTGACCTGGTCTCGTGGCATGCCCATCATCTGTCTTTCCTCATGGGACTGGCTGCCCCTTCAAGGTTTCTCACCCATCACACCTCTCTTTGCCTGAGCTTCACTGCTTCTTGTGGACTGCTACAGCTACTTGGGGAACTGCACTGTCCCTGCCTGGGTCTGGCTGCTCTCAGGACCCGCTGCCCACTGCCTGCCGCCATTTCGGGGACCTGTGGTGTGGTCTCATGGCCTGCTGCCCACTGCAGCCATTCAGGGATCTGCAGCGTTTTACCATTACAATATTCATAGCAGCATTATTTGTAATACCAGAACCTGGAAACAACCTAGATGCCCTTCAACCGAAGAATGGATAAAGAAAATGTGGTATGTCAGGGACCAGCCTCAATAAAAATACCTCTTGCCAGGGCAGAGGCATGGAGATTTAGAAACTATTAGTAAAGAATATGAAGATACAAAAGAAAATAATAAAACAGAGAAATATATAAGATAGTATCGGGAGGGAATTCCAGTGAGTACTGAAATTTGCCCACATTTAATTTCCAAGTGCTTAAAATTCCCCTGATTTCTAAAGGTAGGAGCAAGACAAAAAAAAACTATATTAATGTGATACAAGGAAATGAACACACCAATTGAAGGTCGCAGGCTACACCTGCCATTAAACATTCTGTTGCTAGAACAAGACAAGTTACATTCACACCCTAGACCAAACATTCTGTAGGAAAACCACTCCCTGGGAACTGGAACTTAGTTGGATCCTTCTTAGACTTCTGTTTGAGGTAGGAACACATCTTCTCTGTTCCTGAAGAACAAGGGCTGGCTATTAGCCGTACCTGTTGACCTTGAGCAAGCAGAACTCTCTGACCCACTTCTAGGTGGGACCTTTGTTTGAGGTAGAAGCACAATCGTCTCGAAGGAACTAGAGGTAAATTCCAACTCTGACCTTTGGTCAACGTGGAAATAGGCTCATAGTTTTGGGCCTTCATAGTGGTACAGTTACTCAGTGGTTAAAAACGATGACATCTTGAAATTTTCAGGCAAATGGTCAGAACTAGAAAAAGCCATCCTGAGTGAGGCAACCCAGATCCAGAAAGACAAATATAGTAGGTACCCACTCATAAGTGGCTATCAAACATATACCAAAGGATAACTAGTCTGCAGTCCACAACCCTAGAGAAGCTAGAATCCTCATCCAGAAACAGATGGAAGCAGATACAGAAATCCAGAGTACAATCGAAGAGAGGAATGGACGATAATATGAACAAAGGGGCCAAGACCATGATGGGGAAACCCACAGAATAAGTTGACCTGAGCTAGTGGGAGCTCACTGACTCTGGACAGAAAACTGGGGAACCTGCATAGGACCAAACTAGGCCACCTGAATGCAGGTATCAATGGTTGGCTTAGGCAGTATGTGGGGTTACTGGCAATGGAGCCAGGATCTACTCATAAGGCATGAGCTGGAGCCCATTCTCTATGGAGAGATACCTTGCTCAGCCTAGGCATGGAGGTGGGGTGGGGTGGGGGTGACTTGGTCCTGCCTCAGTGAGGTAATGGGGCAGACTTAGCTGACTTCCCAGGGGAGGCCTTATCCCCTCTGAGGTGCAGATGAGGGGTGGAGTGGGGGAAAGGTGAAGGGAGGGGGAGGAGAGGAAGGAGAGGGAACTGGGACTGGAATGTAAAAAAAAAAAAAGTTTTAAAAAAGTATGACCTGACCTATCAATCAAAACAGAAAACCAACTCCACGTGCTCCTTAGTAACCAAGCTTGTCTTTCTCTTGACCCTATAAAAAAGAGGCCTCAAACAATGGCTGGGGCCTTGGGTGTCCTCACCCATGTGTCCTGGTGCTCCCTTGCAGAGTCGTCTGATCTCTCAGTTGCTTTGCTTTAAATAAAGTCTCCTGCTGCTTTTGCAAATCTGTATGGACTTTTATTTCAGTTCCTTAAGTAAGAGGTCAAGAATATGGAAGCATATTATTGGGATAAAATACCCTGATGGAAGTGACTTAAGAGAGAAGGGACTTATTCTGGCCTGCGGTTCAAGGATACAGTCCTTCCGGGTTGGGAGGTAAAGGTGCTGGAGCTTGAAGCAGCTGGCCAGTCACATTCACCATCAGGGACAGAGAAAGGTGAGTGTGTCCTAGAGGTCCCTTCCCGTCCTCCACTCACACAGTTCAGAGCTCCATCCAATAATGGTCCAGTCCCATGGGTGAGAATTCCCACTCAGTTAATACAAGAAAACACCCCAAGTCCAAATCAGAGGCTGGCTTCCTGTTGATTCTAGGTTCTGTCAGGTTGGCAACACTACTCAGCCAAGTGATTGAGCAATGAGAAGCCTGGTGGGAGGAAGAAACAAGGCTCTCCTGTGAGTCACCAGCTGAATCCTGTCATCAACACACTGAGGTTGGGAAATTTCAGTCGGTGATGATGCTGATTCTGTGTCCTGGGGGGAAGGGAGGGTAGATGTTTCTGAGAACACAACCTGAGGCATTTAGGGAAAGGGAGAAGCTGCTGTGTAGAATCTAGCCTAACTGTTCGCTGGGTTTAGAGGTGGTTTCTCTGCCCTTCCCTCCCCTCCCCCTCCCCTTCCCTTGCCTTGCTGTATACCCTGGATAAGGTGGGTATGAGGAGCCTTGGTCCTCAGGCAGTGACAGGAGTCAATGGCCTGGAACTGTCCTTTCACTTAGGAAAATAATAAGCAGAGACAAATAAGTCATCCCTTGGCTCTTATTAATCAGAAGAATAGCTGGTCAAATAGACCATCATAGGACTGGGATGTAGTTTAGTAGTAGAATGTTTGCCCCGCATACCTGAGGACCTGAACTGATAAAGTAATAATTGTCACCCATTCCAGCACTGTGTGGGAAGGTTTATTAGTAGGTTCAGTGCTATTTTGAAAACTCTCTGCAATGAACCTTACTCTGTGACTAAGAGTCTATTAGCACCGTTTTGTTTACTCCCTATAGCACCTCTGAAAGTGAAATGTGACATTATGACATTGAGTCAGAGGGTTTAGTTGTTCACTACCCCAAGACAGTCCTCTGGCCTGGCCCTTCAATCGAATATCACTTGTCAGCTAGGGGTGGTGGCTCACGCCTCTGATCCCAGTGCCTGAGAGTCAAGGAAGAAGGATTGCTATGAATTTGAAGCCAGCCTGGGCAACAGGGTGAGAGCCTGTCCCAAAAACGAAACACTCAAAAGCAATGGTTGATAATTCTTTTTTTTCCCCAGAGATCACTTACAAAATTGGTTCCCTTCCTGCGTGGATTGAGTTGAGATTGACAGGCTTGGCCGCAAGAGCCTTTGCCCGCTGGGCAATCTCACCTGTCAGGAATAATTGCTTTTTTCACTGCCCACACTGTCGCTCAGGTTGTTTAAAGCCTGAGGCTAGTTAAAATTCTGGCTGATGTGATTGTAATGATTCTGACATGATTGAGTACTGTTTGAAGTTGAAGTATGATTGATTTTTTTTTTTTTGTATTTTTTAGGGCTGTGTGATTAAGGAGAATCCTTGGTAGCTATGCCCCAGGGCATTATCTCATCAGTGCTATCTCCCTGCAGAAAAAAAAAAAAAGAGACTGCAAATAGAACAAACCCAATGGCTGTCTTTTGTAAAGTCACCTGAGGCACTGGAGAAACACCTGCCCGTGTGACAACCGCATCATGGATTGTGAAATGAAAAGAAAGAAATCACAGGGGAATTAGAAAATGCTTCAAGATGAAGGAGAACAAGAACAAGGAGCGAAGTCAACCTAAGTTAAATGGAAAGAAGAGAGCAACAAACATTAGAGAGGAAAATGGAGGCTAAAAGAACACCGGGAGAGCCAGGCGGTGGTGGTACATGCCTTTAATCTCAGTACTCAGGAGTCAGAGGCAGGCGGATCTCTGTGAGTTCGAAGCCAGCCTGGTCTACAAGAGCTAGTTCCAGGACAGCCTCCAAAGCCACAGAGAAACCGTGTCTTGAAAAACCAAAAAAAAAAAAAAAAAAAAAAAAAAAAGACTACTGCATGTCAGCAAGTTAAATAACAAAGTAGAGGGGGCTGGAGAGATGGCTCAGAGGTTAAGTGCATTGCCTGCTCTTCCAAAGGTCCTGAGTTCAATTCCCAGCAACCACATGGTGGCTCACAACCATCTGAAATGGGGTCTGGTGCCCTCTTCTGGCCTGCAGGCATACACACAGACAGAATATTGTATACATAATAAATAAATAAATATTTAAAAAAAATAACAAAGTAGATAGATTCATGGGAAAACTCTCAGACTATTGGAACTTACCCCAGAGGAAATAGAGAATCTGAAAAGACTTGCAACAAATAAAAATTTAACTAGTAACTCTCCTTCCCATGCTGGAAAAGACCTAGATTAAAACCCTAGCCTTCCACAAAATAGAAGACAGAGCATTTCCCAGCTCATTCTGTGAGGTCATTTTTGTGCTTCTCTAAAACCAGAAAAATCAGTATGAGAAAAGAAAACTATCAGCCAATAGCTCTTATGAAAATAGATACAAAAATACTTAACCAAAGTGCTAGCAACTTAAATTGAGTATCATACAAAAAGGCTGTGCAGTCATGGATTGCTTAACAGTGGGGGATACTTCTGAGAAATTCATTGTTAGATGATTTTATCATTGTGTGAGCATATTCAAGGTTCAGGGTTCAAAACAACAGCAAAACTCAATTGTGTGTGTGTGTGTGTGTGTGTCTGTGTATACATATATAAAGACAGGGTTTCTCTGTGTAGCCATGGCTGTTCTGGATCGAACTGTACTTTTGTGTACCAGAAGTGAACTGTCAGAAAAGATATTTTTTAAAAGTCCTACTTAAAACAGTAAAAATAGGTTTTTTTTTGTGTGAGAGGCTTGTACACTGAAAGCAACAAGTATTGATGAAACTCCAAAAGATGTAAATAAATAGGAAGACATCCCATATTTATGGATTAGGAAACAGTCCTGTTCAGATGTCTGCACTGTCCAAAGTTGTTTTGTTTTTTGGTTTGTTTTTGTTTTTTTTCAGATTCAATGCAATCTCTAGCAAATTCTCAATAGCATCTTTTTTTTTTTGTTGTTGTTGTTGTTGCTTTGAAACAGGGTTTCTCTGTAGCTTTGGAGCTTGTCCTGGAACTAGCTCTTATAGACCAGACTGGCCTCGAACTCACAGAGATCCACCTGCCTCTGCCTCCCGAGTGCTGGGATTAAAGGCATGTGCCACCACTGCCTGGCCTCAATAGCATTTTTAACAGAAAGATTTTAAAAACTAAAATAATGTCTATGGGATATAGATAAGCTGACTAGAAAATGAAAAATGAAATAGGGTCTTTATTGCTCCGTCTGGTGAGGAGACCTTGGAAAGAACTTGACAATACCAACCTTGGACTGCTATGTGGAACTCAGCCATCAGCGTCTCTCTCCCTACTATTTGGCCAATCTCAGAGTAACAAAGGCTGCTATAATGTTAGATAGGAGCTCTGAGCACAATCCTGAGGAGGAAAACATATAACTTTTAGGCACGGACATGGGAGTTCACTAGCAGAGATTGAGAGGCAGAAGTGAAATTTATTGAGTTTGGAAAGCATGTTAGAACCAGGGCCAAGGGAGAAGACCCACTGGGAAGCACTTAGGTTCTTGGGTTTATTTTTCAATGATTGTTGCATGATGTTTTACTCTTTTGACTTTTTGGGGGGACCCACCACCAAACCCCCAATAAATGATACATGGAGGCTTAGTCTTTTTTTAATTGTTTTTATTGAGTTATATACTTTCACTCCTCTCCCTTCCTCTCCCCTCCCTTTCTACCCTCTCCCATGGTCCCCATGCTCCCAATTTACTTAGGAGATCTTGTCTTTTTCTACTTCCCATGTAGATTAGATCTATGTAAATCTCTCTTAATGTCCGCATTGCTGTCTAGGTTCTCTAGAAATGTGAATTGTAGGCTGGTTTTCTTTGCTTTATGTCTAAAAGCTACTTATGAGTGAGTACATATGATATTTGTCTTTCTGGGTTTGGGTTGCCTCACTCAATATAATGTTTTCTAGATTCATCCATTTGCCTGCAATTTTCAACATGTCATTATTTTTTCTGCTGTTCTCTATTGTGTAAATGTACCACATTTTCCTTATCCACTCTTTGGTTGAGGGGCGTTTGGGTTGTTTCCAGGTTCTAGCTATGACAAACAAAGCTGCTGTGAACATAGTTGAGCACATGTCCTTGTGGCACGATTGAGAATCCTTTGGGTATATACCCAAAAGTGGTATTACTGGATCTTGAGGAAGGTTGTTTCCTAATTTTCTGAGAAATCGCCCCACTGACATCCAAAGGGGTTGTACCAGCTTGCACTCCCACCAGCAATGCAGAAGTGTTCCCTTTCCCCTACAACCTCTCCAGCATAAGTTGTCATCAGTGTTTTTGATCTTGGCCATTCTTACAGGTGTAGGATGGAATCTCAGAGTTGTTTTGATTTGCATTTCTCTGATGACTAAGGATGTTGAACATTTCCTTAAGTGTCTTTTATCCATTTTAGCTTCTTCTGTTGAGAGTTCTCTGTTTAGGTCTGTACTCCATTTTTTTTTTTAATTGGATTATGTGTTCTTTTGGTGTCCAATTTCTTGAGTTGTTTGTATATTTTGGAGATCAGACCTCTTCTATTGTGGGGTTAGTGAAGATCTTTTCTCATTCTGTAGACTGTTGTTTTGTCTTGTTGACTGTGTCCTTTGCTTTTCAGTTTCAGGAGGTCCCATTTATTGTTTCTCTCAGTGTCTGTGCTGCTGGGGTTCTATTTAGGAAATGATTCCCTCTGCCAGTGCATTCAAAAGTACTTCCCACTTTCTCCTCTATGAGGTTCAGTGTGGTTGACTTTATGTTGAGGTCTTTGATCCATTTGGGCTTCAGTTTTGTGCATGGTGATAGATATGGATCTATTTTTATTCTTCTACATGTCGATATCCAGTTATGCCAGCACCATTTGCTGAATATGCTTTCTTTTTTCCATTTTATGTTTTTTGCTTTTTTTGTCAAAAAGTGTTCAGAGATGCGGATTGATATCTGGGTCTTCGATTCGGTTCCATTGGTCCTCCTGTCTGTTTTTATGCCAAAACCAGGCTGTTTTCAGTACTGTAGCTCTGTAGTAGAGTTTGAAGTCAGGGATTGTGATGACAGAGGCTTATTCTTAATTATAAATGCCTGGCCTTAGCTTGGCTTGTTGCTAGCCCGCTTTTCTTAAATTATCCTGACTACCTTTGGACTGTGGCCTTTATCTTTCTTTATTTCTGTATACCTTTCCATACTTCTTTCTCCATGGCTTCTGTGTAGCTCAGTGGCTGGCCCCTGATGTCTTCTTCTCCTTGTTCTCTTGCTCCTCTTATTCCTCGTTTCTCCTCCTATTTATATTCTCTGCCTGCCAGTCCTGCCTATGCTTGCTTCTCCCTCTTCTCCCTTACTATTGGCTGTTCAGCTCTTTATTAGATAGATCATTAGGTGTTTTAGACAAAGAATTACAGCTTCATACAGTTAAATGCAGCATAAACAAAGGCAACACGCTTTAAAATGGTAGTCCCCAGAAATGCTTATGGAAAAAGAGCATACCCACCCTCTTCTCTCATCTCTGTCTCTTTCAAGGATGACTGGCCTCAAACATAGTCTGCTAAAGCAGTGGTTCTCAACCTGTGGGTCAGGACCCTTTGAGGGGAGTCAAATGAGCTTCTCAAAGAGGCCACCTAAATCATATTTACATTATGATTCAAAATTAGCTATGAAGTATCAATGAAAATAATTTTATGGTTGGGGGGTCACCACAACATGACCTATATTCAGGGTCGCAGCCTTAGGACAATTGAGAACTACTGCTCTAAACTGTACCCACAGGCTTTGTAACTTCATTCTTAAATACTCCATTGATAACAGGAGTCAGCTGTAAGAACAAATTCTTATGTCTGGAGCAAGCGTAAAGGGATTTTTATAGAAAACCTAGTGCTTGCAAAAAATCACTGAACAAACCAGAGAACAGCCCGTCAGTTGAACTCTATTGCCACTTCGCAGAAATTGGCATCCGAGAGAATGTCTGTCTCCCATAAGCAGGCAACTGTTATCCAAATACCTAGCTGTGGGACAAACACCCCTACTGAGATGAGCAGGCCTTTGCTGAAATGGTGCAAGCCACCTGGAGGGCTCGTCCTGCACCTCAATTCAAACCAAGTTAGGGCTCAGCACTGGTACATCACTGATGTAGAAAAACCATCTCTCCAGAGGTGTGTTGGCCAGTAGAAACAAGTTTCAGAAGTAGGATTTATCGTGAATCAGGGTCCCATGCCTCATAGACTAGGAAAAGGAGTCTTCAAATTCCCTTTGCAGAGAAGGGCAGAAGCAGCCATTGACATGCAGGAGATATTGTAGCCCTCTAGAATGGAGGCTAATGGTGGCTTGGAGCAGGCTGGCTCAGCTACAGAGAGGCAAAGATTCCCTGGACGTATTTTAGATAGAGAGCCCATGGAACTTGCCAAGGAACTGGATGAGGGTGGTGAAGTAAAGAGGTATCAAGAACCAATGTTAGTGAGGTGTGATGTGCATACCTCCAATCCTAGCATCCGGGAAACAGAAGCAAGAGGACTACATTGTTAGCCAGGCAGTAGTGGCGCACGCCTTTAGTCCCAGCACTCGGGAGGCAGAGGCAGGAAGATATCTGTGAGTTCGAGGCCAGCCTGGCATACAAGAGCTAGTTCCAGGACAGCCAGGGTTGTTATACAGAGAAACCCTGTCTTGAAAAAAAGAGACAATCTTGTTGCAGGAATTTTGATCACACTCGGAGACTTTTAAATAACATTTACCTTGAGTCAGGTACAGAGCTAGTGACTAGCTGACCTGAATTGGCCATAGAGAAGCCAGCAATTTGGATCGAAAAGATGTCCAGGAAGGAAAGGGCAAGGACTTGGGTTTGACTCTTCCTTTTGGTTTTGGAATGACTGAAGAGATATGTCACTTGCTGGCTAAAAAGCAAGGTCAGCTGGTTGCTTCTCAGCTTCTCTGATCTAGCAGGTTTTCACCCCCACATCTGACTGCTGCATTTTTGTTGCTAAGTAGAACAACAGAGACTTACTTTAAACCTACATAAGGCGGCCTTGACCAGAAAGCCCTCCAAGCTGCGACCTGAGTGACTGGTGGGGTGTTGACTGTGGGACTGTGAGGCTGTGGGGCCACAGACAATTAAAGTAGCATTAGATCCACGTGCAGCTGGTAAGCTGACAGAAAAACAGCACTGTCTTAAATCCAAGACCAGCAAGTTCCAGGCCAGCTGGGCTACAAGGCATTTCATGAGAACCAACCAAATAAACAGAAAACTCAAGTCAGAAAACACTGCTAAGTTGTTTCCTAGCCCCTGGCAGGTGAATAGGGCACCATTTTTTTCCTTACAAAGTTCTTGTGCTTCATTGAGGGTTGTTCTGGAGGTAGGGATGGTCTACAAGGGTGTGAGCCAAGCTGGGTGAAGGCGGTGAGGATGTTGGAGAGGAAGGATACAGGAGGAGGGGAGGATGCTTGCTTCTCCCTTTTTTCTCCCTACTTTGGAGATCATAGCTGCTTCCAACAGAGGCTTAATCTGGGGCTGAGAGTGTTTGGTGGGGTTGATAGCTTTGTTGCGTTTTTTTTTTTCTGTAACCTGTTTCAACATCATCTTTTCCGGTATTTGGTATATTTAGAGTGGTGGAAGTCATACGTTTTACTCTGCTCTCTGAGTGGAATTTGCATATTTTAGATTCCTCTGTGAATAATCACTTCTTTGTCTACTCTGGAGGCTGAAGAAGGAAAGCTGAATCTAAAGGCAAACAAATAAACAAAATAACAACACCAACAGTAATAGAAAGATCTAAAGACAGAATCAACTCACCTAGTAAGCCCTGGCTTGCCTGATGAGGCTGAGGGTGTAAGTGGTTTGTGTGAAGGGATGCTTGGAAGAGACCACAGAGGCTGCAGGGAGACAAGACAGTGGAGTGTAGGATGCAGCAGTTTGTGAGGCTGTAGGGAGCCTTCAGAGTTGCCAGCCCTTCCTCCAATCAGCTTCTGTTCTGGGGACACGGAATCTTTGGCATACCCTACCCACTGCACTGAGAGCATCCAAGGGACCAGAGAAAGTTCTTGGGTGCTTAGTCACAAGTGCTCATAACTGGAAGCCAGTGAAGGCACAGGAATGGTTAGCTCCTGGTTCTGCCACTGACTGTTACTACGGCCGCTTTCTGGTATGATGGAGGCTGTCAGATTAGGGCAACGCCCACAGAGCACACAGCTGTGGTACCAGGCTTGGCACAGTGAGTAACATTGTTGACTGTGGTGTTTTCATGGCTTGAGATCCTTACAGCTTATAAACAGTAGAAGGATTTCCACAAGTGACAAGGTGTGGCAGGAACACATGCGTAAGGTATCTGGATAATTGGTTTTAACCCAAGGGTGCTTGGTTCACATGAACGCAGACTGGAGTTCTGTGGTGCAGATCTTGTGTTGCACAGGGTGTCTGGGGCTGGCGATGTGGGGGTGGCAATGCAGTCTTCTCTGTTAGCTAAGCCTTTCTTCCTGCAGGAAGCCTCGTCTGCAGAGTGTGCCCGTGGACTTGCGCAGTGGCCACGTGTTAAATGGACATGCTGAAAAGGAGGCAAGGATTTAGAAAAGAACGATTTATAATCATCATATTTCATCAGGACAATTGTCGGGCATATTAAAGGCACTGCATTAGTGTTTAGAGTCACAATCAGTTCTAGACGCTGCCACAAGGCTTCCTAAATACACCTTGGTCTTTCTGAGGTCCTTTAACTATTAGCCCGAAAAAGACTGCGTGGAAAACCACAGGAATCATTTTTTGCTTAAACAAATTGACAGAAAGCATCCCTTAAACAAATTTACAAAACAGTGTTCTGGGAAGCATCACTCTATGTCACCAAAAGGACAGAAGGCACTGAGAAGCAGAGAAAACTGCAGTATGAACCAGCGTCGGAGTAGAAGCGAAGCAGGGCCGGCTTCGGAGCCCCTGTGAGTCAGTGTGCAGCTGTCACAGTTTGAGTCAGCTTCATGTGGTCTGTAGGAAAGCTGCCATCTGAGCCTTAGCTGTGGGTACCTCACAGGGATGGTCGGCGAAAGGCAGCAACAGGGAAAGCTCAACGCAGGTCTTTGTCGGTAGAAAAGAAACCATGAGAAAATGTCAGAATGATTGGACACCATTCCCTCTCTGTTTGTCTCAGCTCCACACCACCCAGACAGCCCTGAAGCCAGGCTCCTCTCCTGCCATCCGGGTTGTGATAAGAATATAACAAATAACACTTGTGCCAGGCCCTCAGGAGGCAGAGGTAGGTAGATTTCTCTGAGTTCAAGATCAGCCTGGTATAAAAAGTAAGTTCCAGGACAGCCAAAGCTATACAGTTTTTTTTTTTGAGTTATACAGTTGAATCATACAGTTATACTCTATCTCAAAAACACAAAACCCAAACAAAACAAAAAAGTCTCTTGTGGAACACACACCTTTTACCTCTACTTTATTGCACGAATCATTCGCTTCTCATCTGGTCTCTTCTCATCCTGTCTCTTGCTACCACCTTCATAGACCCCTGTCATCACACTCCTAGACCAGGAACCAGCCTAACTAGCTCACTGCTTCTAGCCTTGTATTTATCTATCGCTCAAATCCTGTCCCGCCTCTAAGAAAGACAAGAATAGAGAGTACTTTAGTAAGCTGGACTCATCTTGGTTTGAGCTATGTGCACATCCCTCTTTGAATAATACCCTCGGCAGCCTGAGAGCCTTCCTTGCATGTACTCTGCACACACGTCTGTCTCTGAGCAATGCATTTAGCACCTTGTTAGAGACCTGGAACCCCCATTCACATAGAATACCCAGGTACTACCCACTCCAAATAATGGAAGTAAATTTCTTCTCCTTTAACGATAATTAAGTTGGACATCTTCAAGCTGGAGAGTTAGCTTAATGGTTAAGACTTGTTCTTGCAGAGGACCCAGGTTTGAATCCTAGCATCTATGTGTTACGGTCCACTGTCTATCCACTGTCTGTAATTCAAGTCTCATAGGACCAGATACCCTCTCTTGACCTCTGAGGGCACTAGGCACATATATGTAGTGTACATATAACATGCAGGCACAACACTCATTAGACATAAAATAAAAAAAATCAATCTATCTAAATTTTTTAAATTGGACATTTTCTATTCAAACATTTCCAGGATATCTGGGTAGGAAATGGGGCCAATTCAGCCTAGACTGGCTTTGGATTAATGCACAGATTGTCCTCTGAGTGAACTTTAAGGGAGAATCCCCTATTTACCAACTTATGCCTATGCATAACTGAGTGTGCATGTGATTAAAATGCGGTACATTATGGGAGGCTGCATAATTTAATCCATCAATCAAGATAAAGAACCACACATGCCGAGCTGGAGAGACAGTGCAGTGACTAAGAGCCCTTGCTGCTCTTCTGTAGGACCAGAGCTCCCAGTACCCATGTGTCAGCACACAGCTGCCTTGTAGCTCCAGCTCCGGCCTTTGCAGGCACTGTACACATTCCTATGCTGAAATTGAAATATATTTATTAAGGAAAAGAGACACATGTTACATCATTTAGCAATCAAGTTCTTCCTTCTCTTGAACCCCATGAAAGCCCCAAACCACAGCCGGGATCCATTATACTGTCTCAGGCATGTGGCCCATGGCTCTCGCACAGTATGTGCTGACCTGTCCTTCCCGCTTTGCTTTGAATCAAGTCTCTTGGCTACATTGTGAATTTATGTCTACTCATTTCAATGCTTTAACTATGACGCCAAGAACCTGGAAACCTCCAGTCTGAACCCCGACACTGGTAATGCTTCTGCTTGAACCCTCCAGCCAAAGCTGGAATCTTTACTCTGCTGCCAAGGTCTGGTTTCATTTCCTCTTGTTCCCTTCACTTGCTCAAAGTAGACCACCCTGGCCTCCTGTGAGCTCTTGCACACGCTTTTCTCTTTCATGCACTGTTCACTTGCACAAGCTGTTCTCTTGTGTGCTCTGTCCTCTTGCGTTCTCTGTTCTCTTGCATATTCTATTCACTTGCATGCTCTGTTCTTTTGTCTGCTCCGTTTTCTTGTGTCCTCTGTTCTCTTGCACGTTCTATTCACTCTTTGTTCTCTGTGTGTTCTGTTCTCTGGCATACTCTACTCTCTTGTGTGTGTGCCTTTAGCCCATATCTACCTGGCTGCTGCTTCTCTGTAAGCTCCACCCTTCTCAGCAGGCTGCCCATCCAACTGTGCCCGCACTGGCATTCCTGCTCTTCCCTCTCCTCCTTCCCAGCTGTATTTCCTTAGCATTTGGTGCTCACACGCTGCACATTTTACTTCGCTTTTGGTTTGTTGTCTGTGTATCTCTAAAAGGTAAGGCACCTGAAGAGTATCCGTTTCCTAGGTACTTGGGTCATGTGTATCAGGCAAATGTGTGAGTCCGTGTAACGAGTGGGATCTGGAAATGCTCCCTGTGACCTGTCAGCAGCAATGCCCACAGGCCACTTCCCTCACGAATTTCCAGGTATACAGAGGATCAAGTGATCCGGTTTGCATCTTGGTCTTAGTCTCTGACTGCTGTGTGCACACACAGATTCCTTTGAACCCTCTAGGCCAAAGTTTCCAACAAAATAATGGATTCAAATCAAATGATGGAAGTTTCCTAAATTCTAAATTCAGTTCCCTAAATCTTTAAAATTTTTCTTTACTACCTTCAATTGGATTACATCAGAGCTGGGCCAGGGATGCTCTCTGGGGAGTCCCAGTTCCAGCTGCTTAGAATAGTCACCAACCCCCAAATTCTAACTCAGCATTCCAGGACATGCCATTTGCATCCTATGACAAATGCCTGTAATTTTCTTCCTTGACTTTTTTTTTTTTTTTTCCCAGTGATGGGCAGGCTGGAAGTGCTAGGAAGTGTGCCAGGGACTGGCTTCCAGCCAGCGATGCATTAAGTTGGTAGATAAAGGGAAGGGCAGTGGGAGGAGGAGATGACTAAAAAAAATAGCTATGTATAAAAATGCCATAGTACAACACTTTGTGCACTAACTTAAAAAGACCATTGTCTTACAGGCTGAAAAAAAGGTTGGTTGATAAATAGCTCAGATCCTGTCTCACGCTGGGCTATCTTTCAAGTGTAGTCTGTGTTGTCTTCGTTACTGTTCACATTGCTATGACAAATACCTGACCAAACAAACAGCTAGGGGGAAAATGAGCTCACTTCACTTAGAGTCCCAAGGGGAATCTACGCCATCATGGGCATCGGGGAACGGCATGGCAGCAGGAGCCTGAGGCAGGTTGGTCATACTGAATTGGCCATCATGGGGTTCGGGCAAAGGCTCGGCAGCATAAGCAGAGCTGGTTGGTCTTATTGAGTCGGCAGTTAGGAAGCAGACAGAGAACAGAGAATGGGGCTGGCCTATGTGACACCAAGGCCCATCCCCAATGACAAACTTCCTTTAGCAGGACTCCAGCTCCTCAAGGTTCCATAGCTTTTCTAACAGCGCCATGGGCTGGAGACCAAATGTTCAAACACATGAGCCTATGGAGAACACTTTACATTCAAACTTTAACATATGCTGTCTCCTAGAGTTCTCCAGCAAGACGGGCCCCAGTTGCCCTGAGCGGCGTCATGCACCTTCCTGTCATCCTAGATAACTCTCCTACCTCTCCTCAGTACTCTCTGGGATTATTTCCCTAATAATTTGCTTATATGCAAATCCCTGTCTTAGGCTAATCTTCAGCTCTCTGCCGTCACCTGCACAGTAACCCACTGAGTACCTCATGCTTTTTCTGGCTGGAGTCATGTCTCTCTGGGATAGATTACGGTAGAGGCCTGTTGTATCAGCTTTTCCTGGGGACCAATGAACACACGTCCACTCATCCTGGAGAGAACACTAACAGTATACCAAAGTAACAACTTCATCCAAGTCTAGCTTGGTGAACCAATGTGCATATTGGCTGTATTTGCAGGATTTGGGGTGAAATGTTATTTAAAATGTAGGATCCCGGGTTTTCCCCTTCTCCTTGAGGTGCAAATCGCAAGGACTGTTTTGGCTAGCCAACTAAGCTTCCTGCCAATTTCTGTGCTGCTTTAGCCTGGTGATTTAGCCTAGGGCTTTGTTTTATCTTTGGTATGGCAATTTCCCACCTGCCCAGGAGAGTTCCTACAGGTGCCAGTTTCTCTCTCCGCTTGACCCACTGTCTGTCGCTGCTCTCCACCCCTGCCTGGGAAGGAATTCCTACACAGCGCCAGACTCCTCGTGTTGTGCTTTGCCATCTGGCTGGGAGGGAATTCCTCTTCTGGGGCAAAGGTATATTAACTTTGCAGAAAGCTAAATAAAGTGGCATTCAGCTATCTCTTGACGAACGACCCTGGTGTCTTTGTGTGTGTGTCTTTTGTTCAATCCCCAGGCCTTTACCCCAAGCTTGTGGCCGGTATGGAGGCGCGCGAACCGTACCGGGAGAGGGTGATGCAGAACCGGGTGGTTACATAAAAGAGTGTGGGTAACCCCCAAACAACCACGTCACTGAGAAGTCTCCCACCAGCTTGGTTGATGTCTCTCCTATAGCCGAAACATTAAATCCTCATTTGAGGATTTAATGCCCCCCTCTACTCCTTCCTCCTGTGAAAACATATCAACAGGCTTATCTGGAGGGTTGAACAAGAATTGTCATAGGTGCTCTGAAGATGATGATGATTGGCGTGGTCAAAGGACATCTCATTCTACAACATAGCCCCATTCTCCCATTGCTTGCTAGGCATGTCCTTCTATAGATGCTTTCCTCCACTCCACTCCTTTTTTCCCGCTTCCCTATCCTAAACCAAATCTGTTATGCAGAGCAATTTAATTATTCTAGATCATCATCGTCTCTGTCCCTAAGCTGTTCCCATGGAAATTGTCACTGTCTCCTGTCAAGGTACTTAATAAGCAAAATAATAGATCTTGTCTGTGTATTGCTTATATGAGTTTGAATGTTGCTCAGCCTACAAGCGGGTGAGAAAAATGCATTTTCCTTGTCGTATCAGACTTCACGAGCACAGGATCCACTATTGGGAAGTGCTTTTCAATCAGGGTAGGCACACTCTGTTGGCCATATGAATGATGACCTAGCAGAGATAGAGACAAGTAATATAAGCAAATATATTAGTATCCTTTAGTATTCTTTCTCCTTGGGTGCCTTCTAAAGATAACTTAAGGACTTTGGATCCTATTAATCTGGAAATTGGCATATTGGGTTGATGAGATGACTTAAGTCTGAAGTCCCGAGTTCCATCCCTAGGGCCCAGTTGGTGGGAGGAGAGAACTTCTGCCTGAAAGCTGTTTTCCGACCTCTGCACATGTAATATGCTGTGAGCATGCACAAGTGGGCACACACTGAATAAGTCAATGTAATGATAAGCATGTAAAAGAAGGCATTTGATAAGATTTTCTTTTTAAAAAAAATTGGCATAGAGCGTCAAGTTGCCAACTAACTCAAGTAGATACTTGAACTTAGAATTTTCTTAACTCTACTGCGCACAGATGTTAACCTCTGTGTCCTTGGCTAGATAAACAGTATTGATTGCCTGGGAATGTTGAATTGCCTGCCAGGGGGCCAGTTGAGTTTGCAGGTATGTGCATGTTCTACAAGCCCATGAGGCATCATGTTCTTTGGAGCCTGGAGAACTGTAATGTGCTGCCCTCTCCCTGTGTTCCACCAAGAGCCTCCAATGAACTCAGGGGCTGTTGGCCCTGTGTGGAACTGAGCACAAGTCGGACAGGTTTGACTCTCTCCCCAGTTGTGGGGGGTTAGTGGTTTTTGTTTTTGTCAATTTGACACAAGTTAGAGTAATCTAGGAAGAGGGACCATCATTTGAGGAATTACCTTCATCAGATTGGCCTGTAGGCAAGTCTAGGATATTTCTTTTTGATTGATGATTGATGTGGGAGGACAAAGTCCACTTCAGACAGTGCCCCATGGGCAAGTGGGCTAGGGCTGTATAGAAAAAGCAAACTGAGCAAGCCAGTGAGCAGAGTTCCTTCGTGCTTCAGGTCCTGCCTCTGGTATCGTGCCTTGAGGTCTGCTTGACTTCCCTCAGAGATGAACCATGAGGTGGAAGCGGACGGCAAAGAGGAAGCCTCTTCTCTCCACGTTGCTTTAGCTAAGGTTTCTGACAGCAGCAGCAGGAAGCAGACGAGGACACCAGTTCTCATCGCCCCTGGTTACCTCAGACTGACTCAAAACACACTCAGCGGATGGTACTCCAGTCATTAGAGTCCACCCTGGGATACAGGTAGGTAGTCACGGAGTCACTTCAGAGCTTGACCATCGTATTCCAGAGAACATTCCTGTCTTAGTCACTGTACTATTGCTAAGAGGAACGCCATGACCAAGGCAGCTTGTAATGGGAACAGCTCAAGCAAATAAGAGTATACAGTAAGGGAATGCACCATTCGGCATCATTTGTCATGTGAAAAGAGCCAAGGATACTCCTTCCTGGCCTTTTCTTGCCGTTCCCATAGAGATAGTGGGGACATGCCCAGACAGTCCCCTCATGTCCTTGCTTCTAAGGGCATTCACTTATCATAGTTCATGCAATTCTTTCTAGAAGGCTGCCTGGTGGGAAGAACATTCTGCGCTCTGCCCCATCCATCATTCCCAACTTTCTTACCCAGGCTCCCGTGTGAACCCATGGGGTCTGTGGTGGGTTGAATGGGAAAGAGCTCCATAAACTCCTGTATTTGAATGCGTAATCACCAGGAAGTAGAACTGTTTGGGAAGCATTAGGAGGTGTGGCCTTGTTGGAGGAGGTGTGCCACTGGGAGCGGGCTTTGTCTGAGGTTTCAAAAGTCCACGTCAAGCTCAGCCCCACTTTCTTTGCCTGCTGCCATCAGTTCAGGATGTAAGTTCCAGCTGCTTTAGCACCAGGCCTACCTGTCACCAGGCTCCTGGCTGCCTGGCTAGCTTATACCCCAAAATAACAACATATAAATTGTATTAATTTAAACACTGCCTGGCCCATTAGTTCTAACCTCTTATTGGATTCAACCCATTTCTAATAATCTGTATGTCACCATGAGGTCGTGGCTTACCGGGAAAGATTCAGCATGTCTGACCTGGTGGCTTGCTCCATGGCGGCTGGCTCCATGGCGACTCTCCCTGACCCTGCTTTCTTCCTCCCAGAATTCAGTTCTGTCTACCCCGCCTACCTATGTTCTGACCTATCAAGTCAAACAGTTTCTTTATTAATTAATGAATGAAAGCAACACACAGATAGAAGACACTTCTATACCAGTTCTCCACCGTGATGATGATGGACTAACTCTCTGAAGTTGTAAGCAAGCCTCCGATTAAAAGTTTTCTTCTGTAAGTTGGCTTGGTCATGGTGTCTCTTCACAGCAGCAGAGCAGAAACTAAGTCAGGGCCATTGTCATTCAAGCCACCACAGAGGTCTTGTGGGAGAAGTACTCCCAAGGGATTGTAAAGTGGAAAGTACAGTCGTCACCCCATTTCTTTATTTGAGAGGTTGCTGAGGATGGAACCCAGGGCCTTGCATCTGCTAGGCAAGTGTTCAACCATTGATCTCCATACATAGCTTGTTAACAAGTTATATAGGCAGATGTAAACTATAAATAAAATAGCGAGTAGCTGTCATACACATGCTCTTGCTACACATCTACACGACTCATATAAAACCATGCATGTGTACATGTGGGGAGAGTAGAATGACTATATTCATAATAGGGAGGGAATGATGTGGAATCTAGGGACCAAGCTATTTGTGTTTCCCACTGTTTTACTTTAGTCATGATGTTCTTGCTTTGTTTTGTTTGGAGACAAAGTCTCAAAGGTGGTCTAGAATCAGCTATATATTCCCAGGGCAGCTTTGGACACACTGTCCTCCGTATTCACATTTCCAAGTGCTGGGATTGAAGGTGTGTGCCACCATGTTCCACCAACTATGTCCTTTATGAATAGAAAGGTAGATCAAGAAAATCAACAAAGTCTTCCCTCTGACTTTCATCCCTCCTGATCCAGGCGGCCAGAAGCAAAGCTCTTCCCTCTCCCAGCTGCCCTTTTCTTCCACCTCATAAGGGGCTCCGTGGCTTCATGATGCCCACCAATGCACTTCGCTGCAGCTGCAGTGGTGGTCAAAGAGTCGATCACTATTGAGCAGGCCTGAGACTTAGGTCCTTGCCTGATTCTCTATCCCTCTGAGAAGCTTCAGAGTTCCCTTTAAGTCCCATTAGCCCCACCCTGATGCTCTTGGGGGCAGATCTTGAACCTCGTTCTGCATCTCAGGGGATTATTCTTAGTTCAGGGTCTCCCCAGTTAGCTACATCATTGCCGCATTCCACATCTAAGGGCCCCACAAGTACTTACACCTTCTGTAACAAAGCAAGTCGCTGAGACTGTGTAGGAGAGGAGGAAGAAAATCAAAGCAGCAGAAATCAGTAACAACTTGCAGAGTCCCCATCATACTCCAACCATCAACTAGCTTCAGGGCAAAATACTGCTATGAAGCATTTTCCCAGCAAGATGCTCTAGTGTCTCCCTACACCATCACAGAGTGAACATGGTCTTGAAACAGAAGACAACAGGCATGCCTAGTTTAATAGTTTTCTCTCCCACTGTTATTTAAATCACCCTTAATAAGGGGGCTCTCAGATGTATAATTCATAGCAAAGTAAAGCCTGCTTCCAGTTGTATAAGCTGCCCTGAGGTGGGCGTGGGAAATGCACGAATGAGATGTCTGACTGAGTTTCAGCAGTGATTCTAGCAACCACAGTGAACCAGGGCAAATTGTACTAATAGCCTATGGGCATTGGGAATAAGAGAACACAGTGGGCAGAGTTTCCTAGCAAGATTACAAAGAGAGACTTCCAACCTAATGGGGCATTTTAATTTCAAAAATTACATTAGTCTACTTTGTGTATGGGCATGCACGCAACCCTGTGTGTGCATGTGTGTGTGTGTGTGTGTGTGTGTGTGTGTGTCTAAATCAGAGGATGACTTGGAGGAGTCGGTTCTCGCCTTCCACCGTGTGTATCTCAGGGACTGAACTCAGGTCATCAGCATTGTGGGAAACGCTTCAACCCATTTTGTGGGCCCACAACTTAAGTTTTGGATAATCTGTTGGTACAGGTCATTATAACCTGACTCCTTTCTCTTTCACTCACCAATTACCATCTATAGAAGATGCTGTCAGGTGGAGGATGCTGTCAGGGTTCCATTTGACAGGGAGCTGGGAGAAACTTTGTTTTAGATCTGCACAAGGACCCGGTGTATCAGTCAGCACAGATGGCACTCAACTAATGTGGGCATTGGCTTCTAGCAGTTCACTGTGCGGACCTTTCCTTGGTTAGAGTCCTTGCTCAGGAACCTCTGCCTTCACACCCCTCACCCCACAGCCACAGTGAAGGACTAACTGATCTGATGCTACAAAGGGCCAGTCCTCTCGCCCTAAGGGGAGTCTCACCTAACAGCAGCCACACCAGCACGACCAGATACGAATGAAGCAGAATATGACACAGAGCGAGATGTCAGAATGGTGGCTTCTGCCAGCCTTGTCCCTGTTGGCAGTCGTGTGAAGTAGCCATGACCCCTTTACATGTGCAATTTATGGATTCTCCAGCACTTCACACGACTGTCTCAGAGGTACACAGATCGTGAGTGCTGGAGGAGCCTCAGTCATTTCTCCCACAGGTCCTGTGTGGGGCTGCACTGTGTTCCACTCCACTTTCTACCGCTGTGGCGGAGACTGTGATCCAACTAACTTGGAAGGAAAGGGCTTGTTTGGTGTTTTAGTTACTGTTCTGTTGCACCAAAAACGGTGACCAAGGTAAATTGTAAAATAAAGCATTTAACTGGGGGCCTGCCTACAGTTTTAGAGGGTTAATCTATGACCATCATGGCGGGGAGCATGGCAGGAAGCAGGCAGGAATAGCGCTGAAGTAATAGCTGAGTGATCACATCTGATACACAAGTCGCAGGCAGAGGGAAAGAGTGAGGTTGAGTCTGGAATGCGCTTTTGAAACCTCAAAGTCCACACCTAGTGATTCATCTCTTCCAACAAGGCGCCCCCTAAAATTCCCTAAACAGTCAACCATGTGGGACCCAGACATTCAAAATATGGTCCTATGCGAGCCATTCTCATTGAAACCACCACATGTGTCTTGTGTCTTGTGTCTTGATCACAGTCAGTATTGAGGGAAGGCAGGAGGAGGAACGTAAGCTGGAGCAGAGGCAGGAACTTCAGAGGAGAGCTGTTTACCGACTTGCTCCATGGCTTGTTTAGCCTGCTTTTTTATATGATCAAAGCCCACCTGCCCAGTGGTGGTACTGCCCATAGTGGGCTGGATCCTCCCACATCAAACAGTCAAGAAAAAGCCCCATCGACTTGCCTATAGGCCTTCTGATGGAGGCAAATCCTAACTAAGGGTTCCTCTTGCCAGGGGACTCTAGTTTGTATCAGATTAACAACAACAAAAACCTATCTAGCACAAATGATGTCCCTCCAAACTGTGTTGAAGCTTTAATACTTGGAACTTAAGAATATGGCTTTACGGGGCAGGAGAAATGGCTCTTCCAGAGGACCTGGATTCAATTCCCAACACCCACATGGCAGCTCACTGAAGGACCCCAACTCGTCTTAACCACAGTTATGCCGTTCTGCAAAGGTTTTCAGATAGCAAGCTTAATTAAGGGCCTCCGGAGTTCAGGGCCTCCGGAATGCTGAGCAGATAACAAGCTCCATTAAAGGCCTCCGGAATTCAGTGCCTCCAGAATGCTGAGCAAAGACACCTGAGGTTAGAGCAAAGACAGCCTTATCTGGCTGCAAAACAGGGAATTTATGAACTGGCCATAGAAAACAAAGAAAGAGAGGATTGCGAGGCCTGAGTCACGTATAAAGCGGGGCTCGTCACGAGTCAGGGGCTGTGCAATCAGACATCTGGTCGCCAGCCAGGAAAGGGGGAGGCAGGATAAGAGAAACAGTAAACCGTTGAGTAGTCCCCTCATTGTTATTTAGGTTAAGAATTTACCACCCTGCATCTTGCTTTTGTAAACCTCGCTTTTTGCTCTCCTATAAAAACCCCTCACCCCCAACCTGCAGGCGCGCAAGTCCTCCAAGAGACTTGTTCGCCCCAGGTACCTGCGTATCCACTATCCAATAAACCTCTTGCTGTTTGCATCCGGCTGCGTGCTTTCGACTGATCTTTGGGCACGGGAGTCTCTCCCGGAGGAAGACGCCCACGGGAGTCTTTCACTCACAACTGTCTGAAATTCCAGTCCCAGGAGACCCACACCCATGGCAAAACACCAATGCACATTAAAAAAAAAGAATGTGGCTTTATTGAAAATAGGATAATTGCATATATAGTTAAATAGGATAGTGTCATTCTGGAATATGGGACCATTAATCTGATATGATGAGCAACCTTGTTAGAAGAGGAAAGAGACAAAGAGGGAGATCAGAGAATAGGGTGAGACCCCTGTAACCAAGGAATAAAAGGATGGGAAGCTAGCAGAAGCAGGATGCATTCTTCCAAAGCTTTCAGAGAGTGTGCAGCCTACTGAACCTCAGTTTCAGGCTTCTAGCTCCAAACTATGAATATTGTTCTGTTATTTTAAGCCACCAGTTGATGATCTGTTGTTATGAATATAAGCCCCTCCCACATGTCTACCTTGGTGGATTATTCTAACCACATTATTCTAAGGTAAGGGCATTGCCTGGTCCCATTTCTCTTTCCCTCAAAGGAGGAAACTAAGTCTGGCCTCAATTCTGTGTGCACAAAATAAAACTTGAATAAAACTGTCTGTCTCCATCTGGACTCAAGTGCTTGGTTTAGAATGGCAAGCAGGAGAGGTTCTGAATCATGAAGGGCTCTACTGCAGAGTGTTGTATAGCCCTTAGCCCAGCTCATGAAAACCCAGGAGAATGCAATAAACCAGACTCTTGGAGGAGCCCCAGCCTGCTATATAAACATCCCTGGGCCATGGTGCAGTTGCCACCCCAGCCCCTGTCTTTTCTTTCTTTTCTTCCTGTCCAGAACTGTTCCTGAGTGACAAATTCTTTGTAGATTCCTTGTTTTATTTGGTGGTTATTGCTATGCTGCCTCTGCCATTTCTGCTACACGAAGAGACGAGCAGCCCAGGCATGGCCTCTCCACAGCTCACACATCCTCCTCCCCACAATGGCAGCATCACTTTATTTGGGTCCCATGTTTGCGTTAGAATCGTCATCCTCCTTCTGGTTCAGAGCCCAGATGGTCATCTCACTTGAAGCCATTTCCAGAGGCAAACATAGCCACACAAGGCATTCACTGTGGACTCATGCGAGTCAATATAAAATTATCATCCCTGTTTTGTTTTGTTTTTTGAGATAGGGTTTCTCTGTGACTTTGGAGCCTGTCCTGGAACTAGCTCTTGTAGAGTAGACCAGGCTGGCCTTGAACTCACAAAGACCCGCCTGGCTCTGCCTCCCGAGTGCTGGGATTAAAGGCGTGCACCACCACCTCCCCGGCTGTTTTTCTTGAGACTGACTTTCAGTGTGTAGTCCCAGCTAGGCTGGAGCCCACTATGTAGAGAAGACTGGCCTCAAACTCACAGAGAGATCTACATGCTTCTGTCTCTGCCGTGCTAGGATTCGAAATGGGCACCCCACACATGGCTTCAATCATTGCTTAATTCATCAAAGCATAGTCTCCCAAGACAACATTCAAAGCTAGTGAGAATGAAGCTTTTCTTTTCCTTGTTTTTTTTTTTTTTTAGGTTTTAATATCTTATTCAAGTTTTATTTTAAGTGATGTTAATTACATCATGTGAAGGGGAGGAGCTATTTCCATAAAAATGGAAGATTCTATAATGTACCCATTAAATTACTAAAATACAGAGTGGTGAGGCTTTAATAGAGGTCACACAGGTGTGTACGTGCACACAGCAGTTACGGTCTTGGGACACCAGGGTTGGTTAGGAAGTCACAATTTCACCTGTGGACTAGATACAGCTTTACAGAGGGCCCCACACATTCCCAGCTTCCACCTGTGGCCTGACATCTCTCGAGGGCGCCTTCCAGCCCTCATCTACAGCTAAAAGGACCCTTTCTGGAATGGGGTTTTCTGCTGTACCTCTAAAATGGCAAACACCCTAAAGCCAAGTCATCCTTAGTCTGGAGATCTAATGCAGTATCTATCAATTCTTGCATCCCCAACATGCATTAAAAGGTACACTAAATTCTGCAGGTAGCTATGCTGCAAGATAGTTTAAAATTAACGATTGTACCATGTTCATTTATGCTTGAAATTCCAGGCGTAGATCAAGCTTGTGGCTTTCTGTATTGACGTTCTTGCCATCCCGCGGAGCTGACAGCGTCAGTTTGACCTGGCTTTAGGGCATGAGTGTACCCTAAGTTGATTAGGCTGGAGTTGTTTGGTCACTTTGGCCCAAAAGCGGGCATCAGGGTCGACCTGATACTTGGCTGCTATTTCAAAGTGAGCGTTACTGTTTCCTGCTACCCAGGAGAGAGGGACAGCGACCTCCAACTTCTTGTTCACCTTCTGGTAAATGGAGCCACCAAACTCTGTCCCGTTGTTCACCATAGTATGAACCTGGAATCTACCCGTCTTGTAGCCAACTGTGAGGTTGCTTTGGGTCACTCGGCACTTCAAGGTTTCAAAATTCGTCGGGTACCCAGCCAGTCAGCCCTCATAGCCAAAGGGCCCAGTGAGGTCAAAGTCCGTATCTCAGGCCAGGCTGATATGATCCCTCCTGCACCCTGTCTTGTTTTTAGCACTCCCCACTCCCGCCCAGTGTTAGGTGAGAAGGAAGAATCAATGGTCAGCTTTGGTCCAGACACGAGCTGCTCTTGCACGGTGATCTCGGGGCCCATGGTGTCGTCTGTGTCCCACTTCTCTATAAAGGTCAAACTGGACTCTGTATGTGGTTTCCAGGCTGCCGTTCACTTTGGTGGTCCCTGTGTTGACTGAGCTTGCAAATTCCAGTCTGGTCTCAGATTTCGTTTTCAAGTCAAGTTTTATTTAGAAAAAGCCATAGCCCCTTGGTGACGACGTCTTTGGCAGGCTTGCCAAGATCGGCATATGTGGGAGGCAGAGCCATGTTCTCAGAGGAAGGGAACGGTGGGATCGGGGCAGCTATAGCGGGGGCTGCGGCTTGGCATCTCAGAAGTTTTCCTTTAAATAGCTGTGATTTTTTTAGAAACAGAATTCTTCCAGGTCTTTGTAAGATAAAATAATAAATCTTACTGATGACCCATCTTTTGCTTCATCATTCTTCCAACGATGACACTCAATTATGAGTCTGCGTTCCAGTCTTTCATTGAGCGTCTAAGTAGATTTCTTCCTAAGCAACTAGCACAACACGTTATTTTCTTCCTGGAAATCCAGAGGAATCATTAATTCAACAAGCGCAAGGCCCTTGATATGGTTCTAAGTCCACGCCAACAAACCACGGCAGCTTTGACAGCATGACTTTTTAGAAATTTCCTAAAATACGAGTTAGCCAGAAATACGGTGTGGAATCCTGAAGTTCTGATTAGAACACCCAACAGTGCTAACAAGTCGAAAGCTGCACATAAAGGCAGAATTCTAGGCCACTCCCAGATGCACCAGCTCTGGGTGGGGACTGAGGACATCATTGCTCAAATGACTGTGTGGTGCAGTTTGCAAATGAGTTTCTGCCACTGTCAGACAGAAGGCCACTTTTCATTAGCGTAATACCTTCCTGGGGAGCCAGAGACTGTGGGTTAAGAACACAATGCAGTGTGGGACAGACAGGCAAAAGTAGAGGGAAAGAGCTAGTGACTTCTTGCTAATGTGACTGGGGGGAGGGGCTGGACTGTCATCCACAGGCCTGCTCTGATTAGCTGCTGGTTGCGAGGTTGGAGAGTGATGGGCAGCCCGTGGGAGGGGCGAAGCTCGTGGTCATAACCTTTAGAACAGTGATCTTAGGAGAGATGTCCAGGCGAGAACTAAACAGAGCGTGCCTGCTGTTATTTCATTTCTATTTGAAACCTGGCTAATATTGGCTGGTTCAACAGACACTGACATCCTGGCTGGGACGTAGGTAATAAGGGTTCATGGCCTGTGCATGAGGCCCTAAGGAGAGAGCGTGTGCTTCCAAGATGGTGAGGTTGCCCGTGGCATCCTCTCTGTGGTGTCTGTGTGCCTCCAAATAGATTTATTGATTACACACTCCCAGTGAATGAACAACTTTTGAAAGGTCACAGGGAAGAAGTCACACATAGTTAAGTGACAAAGTAAGAAGATCAGAAGCTGGAGAAATGCTTAAGAGAATTGCTGCTCTTGCAGAGAATCTGAGTTTGATTTTTAGCACCAACATGGCAGCTTTCAATGGTTTATAACTCCACTACCTGGGACCCAAAGTCCCCTTCTCACTTCTGTGGACACCAGGTACACATGTAACGCAGACACACATTCAAACAAAAGCACTTAGCACTTATACACATAAAATACTATATAAAATAATTTTAAAAAGAAGGATAGAAGAAAATGGAAAGCTAATATTCTCCATTTCCAGTAGTTATAAATTGTAAAGCATAAAATAAAGACAATATAATCACATTTGCCCAGGTACTAGTTTCTAAAACTCAAAATTAAGCCAGGCATGGTGGTAGAGAGATTATGAGTTCAAGGCTAGTCTAGGCTACACAGGAAGGACCTGTCTTAAAAAAAAAACACAACAACAACGAAACAAAAAGCAAAAAACAAAAACAGAAACAAAAACCTGGGGAGAGGATGTGTGGCAAACATCCTTTGGCAAACCGCCTGTGCATGTTCTGTATCTTCCCAGTTTCCAGCAAAGCCGCCTATGTAAAGTGCACACGCTCACCAACCAACCAAAGACAGCTTTTCAATTTTGTTTCCTGCTCTTCTTTTAATTACCTTTATTCCATCAGAATAAGAAAACCATTAACAGGGTCTTATATAGGTCTCTACCATTTTCTCTTAAGGAAACCTGGGAAAGATTTTGTACGGATTATGAAATGTTGCAAAAGTCCTCACATAGCAGGGATAATAAAAAATAAAAGAAATGTTGTAAAAGTCTAAATAAAGCTTGAAATGACTTTTAAAACCAGATGATGAGGGCAGGGGTGTAGCTCAGTTGTAGAGCATTCACTAGTGTGTGCAAGGCACTCGGTTCTCAGAGCCACAGAAAGAAAACTTTGTGACATGAAACTGATGAGAAAGTGTGAATATCTCTCTCTCTCTCTCTCTCTCTCTCTCTCTCTCTCTCTCTCTTCTCGTCCCCCTTCTTCCCTCTCCCCTTTCCCCTTCCCTTCCATAACCCACTAAATAAATACCCGCTTTCTCTGCATGGCGTGCCTGTCTGTCTCTGTCTTTCCTGCCATGGCTCCTCATGAACCTGGCTGACCTGCCTACCCCCCATGCGCTCCCTGCCTGGGACCTGCTACCCCTGTGGCCCGTGGCCCATTGTCCACTGCTGCCCCTTGGGGAATGGTGCCATTTTATTTTTACCATCACATGGACCACACATTGTGTGAAATAGTGCTAATCTGTACAGGGTCAGATGATATCATTTGATTTAGAAGGATCCCTCAGACCTTCTGAAGCTTTACTGTCTCTCTAACTCCAAGGTGCCAGGAGCACCTTGTCACTCTGGAGTTCACGAGACATGGTTTTTATAGGCCCCAGGATCCCTGGGCATGAACACAGCCTTCTCTATGTCTTCTGCTCCCTGGAGTAACATTGTTTGTCCAAACGCATCCTAAATTCTGCTTTCCAGTGCTTCTGTCTCAGACTGCTAGTGTCGTGATTATATCAGTGAGTCCCTACATCTGGCTTTCTTGTCTGTCTGTCTGTCTGTCTGCCTTTTGTAGCACCAGATATGTACTCCAACACTGAGCTAGAACCCAAGGCAAGACTTTTATGTATGCTTGAAAATGTTTATAACAATATCTTTCATAAATTAACGAGAACAATCTGAATCAAGGTGAGAATGATATTTCAACGTTACGATAGAAAGTAAATGTCTTTTGGAATGAAATATGTGTAGCGAAATTGAAATACAAGGGGGGGTCACCTCCCGACTCTCTTCTTTTAATACTCTATTTTATTTTTAAATTATGTGTGTCTCTGTGTGGCATATGCAGGTGAGTGCAGTGAATGCTGTTGTGCCTAGAGTCCAGAAGAGGGCATCACATCTCTTGGAGGTGAAGTTATAGGCTGCTCTGAATTGCTTGACATGGGTACTGGGAACTGAACTCAGGTCCTCTGGAAGAGTAATAAGTCATCTCTATAGCCCCTTGTTATACCTTTGAAAAATTGGGTGGGGGGAGGTTAAACCTAGCATGTAAATGGTAAATTAAGACCAGATATTGTGGTGCACATTTGTAATCCTGGCTCTTGGGGAAGTGGAGGAAGGAGGATTAGTTTTCATTCCCTGTACTCTTCCACGACCCCACTCCCCCAAGAAAGAAAAAGACAAAAGTAGGTGAGTGAATTCACATCACACTTCGTGCATGGACGACTATGACAGGATGATGATGCATCTCATGCCAGGGGAAATAAGACGGTCACAGAAAGACGAGCAAAACACAATGCCATTACACTCACGTGGGTGTCTAGTTCAGTCACCTCCATGCAATAATGTGACTAGTAGTGACATTAGTAGACTGTGACTACCCACTTGGGGTGGAGTAAGGAGGCGAATGGCGCTGTTGTTTAATATACATGGAGCTCTGGATTTGTAAGATTTAAATGTTGAGAGGTCTGTCGGACAGCAGTATGAATATACTTAGTATCACTGAACCATAATTTTAAAATGATGAAGATGATCAATTTTATGTGAAGTATTAAAAAATCCATACGGGAAGAAGTCACCTACGGGACAGAGAATTATTGAACTGTTTTCAAAGCCTCCGCAGGAAGTGCTCAGTAGATTTTGAAATGAAACACTCTGATATATAGACAGCACTGGCTAGTCTGAATCAAGGAACTTGAGGTGCAGATTTCACCAATAAATCTTGCATAACTCGTAGTGGGAGAAATGAAAAAAAAATGAATGTTCCAACCCAGGGCAGCACATTTAGTGAAGCACTTACTCTGTACTTTTTAAAATTGAACTTTTCAATTTTAATTACTAAATTTTATATGTATTTCATGTATTTTCTCTTCTTGTGTATGAGTCTGTGTGTGTGGGGAGGGCGTATGTGTTAGATCTACAAGCCTAAAGAGACAGGACTCTAATGGTTCAGCAGACGGGACTGTGTTTCTAGGACACACAGTGAAGGAGCAGACTCTCTTTCTCAGGGGAGGCGGAGTGATCTGCCAGAGGAAGAGATAGCTATGACCGTTTGTAGGGATAGGAATGTCTGCAGTACATGTTTTCCCCACTGCAGTCCAGCCAGCCCCCTCCTGGAGTTGCCTAACCAAGAAAGACAACCTATCATTCCAAACCCTGAAGGGGTAGAGAAATGTAGAGTGAGGGTGGAGATTCTTCTTAGCTGTTTCCTGCTGAGGAGCATCCTTATTGGAGGTGGGTGGTCTTAGTTCTACCCCTTTCACTGCCCGGTGAACCAGCTTCCAGCAGCGTGGCTCGAAGGGAAATCCACGGAGTTGGCGTACTGTGACTTTTTATCTGAGGGGGTTAAGGGAAAAGACACTCACATAGTCTCTTGATGGTTTCCTTCTTTATTCTTCTTCTGTATTCTCTATCCAGAAATGTACCCTCGGTCTCTCTTGATGTTTTCCTTCTAATTCCCTTAATGTTTTTTTTCTAATGCTCTCATTTTTGATTTTTTTCCTTCTAACTCTATTTTTATTCTTCCTTATTCTCTCTCTTAATTTTTTCTCTACAGCTTATATACCCCAGGAAAATCTTTTAGGTAGTATAAAAATTACAATGTTGTTACTATGTTTTTCAAGTGAATATATATCATGAATATAGGTATAAACATGCTTTTCATCTTCCTTACATGATTAAAACAAAATTGTCCCAAGAATTCACATACATTTGTATCTAAGTAACTTGTTATAGATGAACAGAGTGTAAACAAGCAGGCTATTTTCCGGAGCCCCTTCTTTTACTGGCAGGCTGCATATTGCAGTTACAAAGAAAGAATCAATTCCTTTATTACTTATCTTGGAAGATAATCTTATAAGGAATCTTAAAGGAATCACAAACCTAAAGTTTTATACATGAAAAACAGGCAGTCAGCTCTACTTTAAATCTTTAGGGCACCTACCCACTCATGAACAGTTTTTTCTATCAGGAGCTTGAGGGCAGAAATGGGTACAAGGAATTAATCATCTTCTTTTATCACCAATCAATCTTAGCAAGGAAAGTATGTCAGCTAGTAACAATTGGGCTGCTTTGTACTTTTGACTCTAAAACAATGAATCTATAACTCAGCTAGGTGTCCTTATAAACTTTAGATTGTTTTCTAGTTTCTTCATCTCAAAGATATTATCAAAATATCTAATCTAACCTGAAGTTATTTTTAAAAAAAGGTTTATTTATTTATTTATTATGTATAAAGTGTTCTGCCTGCCTGCAGGCCAGAAGAGGGCACCAGATCTCACTGTGAGCCACGATGTGGCTTCTCGGAATTGAACTCAGGACTTGCAGAAGAGTACCAGTGTTCTTAACCTCTGAGTCATCTCTTCAGCCCCCACTAACCTGAAGTTATTTTAAGGCTTTGTTTTAGCTACAATGCACACTGAAACCTGTGAATGCATTATTCATTAATTCATTCATTTCATTCATTCATTTAATTAAGATTAAAAGAATTCATGCCAATCTGGCTCCTGAGACTCAATTGTTTTCTTAGTTATTAACCTGAACTGCGATCTATGCAGCCCCTTAGATGAAACTCATAGGCCCTAGCTGTGTAACATTTTCTTGCATATGTTTTTAGTCATTAAAACTCTACTTAAACTAACATTATTATTATCGATTAGATGGTACAGCTTAAGAAACAATCTTCATAATAATTCACAGGTAAAAGCGCCCAGTATAACAGGATGTTTCTATGAGATGAACACACTACATTACAGGCACTGGGGATCTCTCCACACCCATTCACACCATGCCAGATACCAGAGAAAGGTGTCAGCAGCAAACACATAAAGGCACAGTAGAAGAGAAAGACATTCTGGAGTCTGTGGTCTGCACAGACTTGTCTATGGAGAGGCCTCGTCTATCCGAGATCCATCCATCAGCGATTCGCCTCCTGGTGGGCTGACACCTCAAACTCCAGTTGCCACCTGCTGCTCCTCTGACAGGGCTACCTCACACTCCCTTGATGAGGGGTCCTGTGGTGACAGGGGCAGAGCTGTAGCTTGATCAACCGGGATGGATCATGTGACTGCTGTCCTGCGTTCCTGGACACATTTGAAAAGTAATTTTTCTTTCAGGGCTGTAAGCAGATGTTTTGGTTTCAGTGTAAAACCGAGAGATTGCCCAGGAAGGCGGAGGAAGGGGTAGGGTAGACGTAGGAGAGACGGAGTGAGCCAGTGAGAGGAAGTGGGGATAGAGCTGGTTGAGGTGACAAGGACTGGTCCCATTGCCAAAGGTGCTGCGCCAAAATGAGCCAGCAGCAGCATCGGGAAGCCACAGAGTCTTGAAGGAAGGGAACGGAAGAACATAGAGTACTAGTGTAGAGAGTTGTATCTGGCCTGGGGTGAAAGGGATGAAGGTCCACTGTAGCCAGAGATTCTCCACAGCGTCTAAAAATACTTTGCAAATGTATCAGTAACAACTGGAGCTGTCGTACGGTGAGAGCCATGGGGAGAGCTTACCGAGGACATTTTGTTCGGGTATAGGGGAAGTTCAGTAAATGCAATATTTAAAAGACAGTGTGAAACTTAAGTATGGGGATAGCAAGCAGGAAAGTGATTAAGGGGAGGAGCCAGAGTGGGAAGGACCCCGCGGCCCATACATAGGAGGAGGCTTATGGTTGGATTTCTGTCTGGTCCCCGTGTCTTTGGGCCCATCTCAAACCAGTTAGGATTCTGGTGCAGAAGCAGCATCATTTGTGGAGGAAGGCGCAAATCCAAGCCTCAACAGTAGTCACATCGAGTTTTGGGCTACCGCAGAAGCCGAAGAATCGAGTCGGTCTTGAAGGATGTTGAGTTGATCTGAGATTTCTCTACTGTTTTTTGAGAGCTGAGGAGACAGAGAGGTTGACTAATATAAAGAAGGCGTCGGTCCAGCTCTTTCAGTTCTGCGTCCTGAAAACAGTGACCCAAGTGGTGAAACAGGGATGAGCTGGGTGGCTCATGACCCATTAGTCCCCCTTTCAGAGGTCACCCAAACAGTTCTCAGGGATTTGGGGGCACTGGTCTCTCTTTAATTGTTTCCAGCTGACGGAGTGGGCTATGTAGAAGGGGTAGCAGCTAGATCACCTCAGAGGAGGGTCCATCCAAGGGGCTACAATAAAACGTGACAGATGGTGACGATCCAGAGCAAAAGTCAGGAAGAGATAGCTGCACAACTTTGTGGGGGACATTAAGGAACAAAGTTAATGAGGAAAGTTTTAAAATCAATGTTAAGGCAAGTTAATACAAGGCTAAACATAAAGTTAGCATAAATACAGTTGTGTAACTAGCTGGACCATGTATCAGAGTTCTGTAGAAGGATAAGGTAACTATAGTTTACATCAGACTCCATCATAAGGAACAAGCTCCTGGAAGCTTTGTAAAAAGAAGTCAGATAAATTGGCATCTAATTGACTATTTAAAAGAAAAATAGAATCCTATTGAATCAATTTTGTAGGATTGTCTAGCAAAGTTCCGAAGACACCCTTTGGATAGTCTGCACACCTTTCCAAAACGGTGAGCATGATGACAGAGTTTCTGGAAGCCCCTTTAATCAGGGAACACGGGTGATTAGGATGTGGACCTCACAGGTCCACAAGGAGGGATCTCAGTTGAAGAACTGCATCCATTCGGTAGGCCTCTGGGGGCATTTTTTGATTGCTAACTGATGGAGGGAAGCCCAACCACTGTGGGTAGTGGCACCGCTGAGCAGTGGGTCTGGACTGTATAAAAAAGGTAACTGGATAAGCCGTGGGGAATAAGCCAGTTAACAGCACCCCTTTGTGATTTTTGCTTCAAGCTCCTGCCTTGAGTTCCTGCCTTGGTTTTCCTGGATAATGGACTGAAACTCATAAGATGAAATAAACGCTTTCCAACGCAAGCTGCTTTTGGCCATGGTGTTTATCACAGCAATAGAGAGTGAACTGGGGAACCATGTTCCATCTGAGAGAATCATCCATGAGAGCAAACTGGGGAACCATGTTCCATCTGAGAGAGTCATCCATGAGAGCACCATGGCCGTATTCTGGGGTGGCAGCAGTCACCCCAAGCACCAGCCTTCTTTGGAACACCTTGCAGAGCCCAAACGCAGAAAATGACCAACAGGCCATACCCTGACCATATTTGTTTAATTGATCACGTGACCTGCTTGCCCCTTGTCTCAGTTCTATTTTAAATTTAAAGTTCTGTTACACTCGGAAGACAGAGAGGCCCCTTTATCTGGTCTCCCTGATACGACCACATCCGACACATTTCTTTGTCTCTTGCCGTTATTTGTCTTTTTGACTGACTCACTGAGACAGATAGTCAAACTGAGTCTTTTGGAGGCTGCTGGAGCTGAGAACGTTGCACGCAAACTTATTTTACATTTTGAGCAAAAAGGAATCGAACTAACTTTACACGAGTTCTTATTTATAAGCCAGCTTTAGTTAACCGCTCTTGGGTGAGAGGCTTTACTATGTAAGCATATCACAGAACATATATCTCACGATAGCATACATGTACACTGAGACACGGGGTAGGAGGCTTTACTGTGTAAGCATATCACAGAACATATATCTCACGATAACACACATGTACACTGAGACATGGGGTAGCAGGCTTTACTATGTAAGCATATCACAGAACATATATCTCACGATAGCATACATGTACACTGAGACACGGGGTAGGAGGCTTTACTGTGTAAGCATATCACAGAACATATATCTCACGATAACACACATGTACACTGATGTACAGGATGGAAGGCTTTATTTACTATGCAAGCACACCACAGACATCTTTCTCACGAGAGCACACAAGTTCATTGACACACCAAGATGAAATAACTATTATGTTAATATTTAATCATAAGACAAATTTTAGGAATCTAAGTTATGATGAAATAAAGATGACCTGTTAATTTGGTCAAACGCACAAACCTGCTATTTGTAGTTAAATAAAACCTTTTATATTATAGCCCCAAGCAAGATTATCAAATCATAGTCATAGGCTAACAGACTAGTGGATAGCACAAGAATATGTGAAATTGATGATTCTCATGAACACAAACTAAAGAATACATAATTCCATTCATCAGAGTCCAGTATCAGTAAAACAAGGCTGAAATCAGGCGGTTCTTCTTTATGTTACAACTAATTTTCATCTACGAGTGAGTGGGTGCCGCCTTGTACCTCTACGTACCTCACTCTCTATAGTCCATCCATTGCCTTCAAATTTCATGATGCCAGTGTTTTTGGTTTTTGTTAGGCTTTTTGGTTTGGTTTTTTGTTTCTTGTTTTTTTCAAGACAGTTTAGCTTTGGAGCCTTTTCAATAACTATCTATTGTAGACACTGGGTCTGCCTCCCAAGAATGGGATTAAAGGTATGCACCACCAAAAAAAAAAAAAAAAAACCAAGGCTGAAATCAAACATCTCTCCTTATTAAGCTGTTTTATTTATTTATTTATTTATTTATTTATTTATTTATTTATTTATTTATTATGTAGTGTTCTGCCTGCATGTATGCCTGCAGGCCAACAGAGGGCACCAGATCTCATTTTAGATGGTTGTAAGCCATCATGTGGTTGCTGGAAATTGAACTCTGGACCTCTGGAAGAGCAGACAGTACTCAACCTCTGAGCCGTCTCTCCAGTCCCCTTACTAAACTGTTATAGGGGCCTGTGAAAGCCTGAAGGGTGAAGCTTCTTAGGCAGACTTTGGCTAATACTTGAACATCTTTCCCTGTTTTAGGAGCTAATTATCAGAAAGAGTGGAGTCCTAATAAATGTTGGAAAGTCCTGTTTTGTGGTAAGTAGAGCCTGAAGTTCTATAGGAAGTCAATCTTTATGTTGGTACAGAATTGTTCTGCTTGGAGGTTACAGAGAACAGAGGGAGAGAACGATGCAGAAGGTCAGAGAAGCAGAGAGGAGTATTGAGCCGAAAACTCAGAGTCCCAAGAGTTACTTATCTTTAGCTCTGATGCACCTATAAAGATTCTACAGTTTCAACACAATGCCCATCAAAATCCCAGCAAAATTCTTCAAAGACCTCGAAAGAACGGTACTCAACTTCATATGGAAAAGCAAAAAACCCTGGATAGCCAAAACAACCCTGTACAAGAACTTCTGGAGGTATCACAATCCCTGACTTCAAACTCTACTACAGAGCTACAGTACTGAAAACAGCCTGGTATTGGTCTAAGAACAGACAAGAGGACCAGTGGAACCGAATAGAAGACCCGGATATCAATCCACATATCTTCGAACACCTGATTTTTGACAAAGAAGCAAAAAACATAAAATGGAAAAAAGAAAGCATATTTAACAAGTGGTGCTGGCATAACTGGATATCGACATGTAGAGAATGAAAAGAGACCCATATCTATCACCATGCACAAAACTCAAGTACAAATGGATCAAAGACCTCAACATAAAGCCAACCACACTGAACCTTATAGAAGAGAAAGTGGGAAGTACACTTGAACGCATTGGCACAGGGAACCACTTCCTAAATAGAACCCCAGCAGCACAGACACTGAGAGAAACAATTAATAAATGGGACCTCCTGAAACTGAAAAGCTTCTGTAAAGCAAAGGACATGGTCTACAAGACAAAACGACAGCCTACAGAATGGGAAAAGATCTTCACTAACCCTACATCAGACAGAGGTCTGATCTCCAAAATATACAAACAACTCAAGAAATTGGTCACCAGAAGAACACATAATCCAATTAAAAAGATGGAGACCTAAGCAGAGAACTCTCAACAGAGGAACTAAAATGGCTGAAAGACACTTAAGGAAATGTTCAACATCCTTAGTCATCAGAGAAATGCAAATCAAAACAACTCTGAGATTCCATCTTACACCTGTTAATAATGGCTAAGATCAAAAACACTGATGACAACTTACGCTGGAGAGGTTGTGGGGAAAAGGGAACACTTCTGCATTGCTGGTGGGAATGCAAGCTGGCACAACCCCTTTGGATGTCAGTGTGGTGATCTCTCAGAAAATTAGGAAACAACCTTCCTCAAGACCCAGTAATACCACTTTTGGGTATATATCCAAAGGATGCTCAATCATGCCACAAGGACATGTGCTCAGCTATGTTCATAGCAGCTTTGTTTGTCATAGCCAGAACCTGGAAACAACCTAAATGCCCCTCGACTGAAGAATGGATAAGGAAAATGTGGTACATTTACACAATGGAGTACTACACAGCAGAAAAAATGACAACAGCTTGAATTTTGCAGGCAAATGGATGGAGCTAGAAAACATCATTTTGAGTGAGGTAACCCAGACCCAGAAAGACAATTATCTCATGTACTCACTCATAAGTGACTTTTAGACATAAAGCCAAGAAAGTCAGCCTACAAACCACAATCCCAGAGAACTTAGACAACAATGAGGAACTAAGAGAGACTTACATAGATCTAATCTACATGGAAAGTAGAAAGTAGAAGAAGACAAGATCTAAGTAAATTGGGGGCATGGGGACCTTGTGCGAGGGTTGAAAGGGGGAGGGGACTGGCAGGGAGGGGAGGGGAGCAGAGAAAAATGTAGAGCTCAATAAACATCAATTTTAAAATTCTTATTAATTTTCTGTTCTTTAGTCCCTACTCTATCCAGTTTTCTCTCTCTTCTCTCTGGTTTTCAAAACTCTGAATTCTTTTTTTTAAAGTAAAGTAACAGCTTTATCATCTTTCTTCTTAGCTACTTTAGCATTCCAATCAAAGTAGGCTGCCCATTCATGATCTTTACTTTCATTACCCAGAATTTCAGTTGCTCTCGTGAAACATAAAACTGAACTATTTGGGAATATTGCTTACTTAAAAATATTTGTGAGCTAAGTTATCATAATTATCAAACGTACTACGAGCTGGAGTGCCAATTGGTGGGTTGTTCCCCGTTGAGTGTCTTTCATTTTTCCTGGAAGTTGCAACCTCCTTTTATCAGCTGGAGGAGTTTGTGCTCAGGTCAGATCCAGGCAGTGAATGACAGCCCCCCCCCCCCCCTGCCGTGGCTCTCTCCTTCAGACTGGCTCCTTGCACTGTAGCCCTGGTTCATCCTGCACATTTGCGGAAATGTGAGGGCTTTAAGGCACTGGGTGTCAGCCTCTTTTGTGTATCTACCTGGTTGAACCAATAAGATTCCTTGTAGTCTAGGTATGCTGTCTTGGGCTTTCCGACGAGGCCATTGCACATCTTGGGAAGTCCCCTCTGAGATCCTCCCCCCGTTGGGCTGAAGAGAATAAATGCCTCTTCAGCATACTTACAATCAAGCCCTCAGAACATTTCTAAACTAAAAGAATCGACTTTTGATGGACAGGAGAGGATCCAGACAGAAAAAGACAATCAGATATTGCAGGGGTGGCAGGAAAAAAATGTCCAAATGCTAGGAAATAAATATAAATGCAACACATGCACGAGAGAGAGAAAGAGAGAGAGAGAGAGAGAGAGAGAGAGAGAGAGAGAGAGAGAGAGAGAGATTTTCCAATAAGTCAAAAGAAATCAATGGATATTGACCAAATCAGAAGAAGGGCCAGGCCCCAGAAAGAACTCACCAACTTCTGCCTGAGAGAGCAACACAGACAACCGAGTACTTCTGAAGGGCCCATGCTGACACAGTGTCACTCTGGGTGACTCACCTGGTGCAAGATCATCCTTGGCACCACACTTCAGACCCTAAAACTGTTGACAGAAACATAACTACTTTCATTTCAAAGGGAATAAAGGAATTTAATCTGAGTCAAATATGAGTGTTCATGTCCCAAGAACATGGGAACATGGGCTCAGTTAACCTGAATAGCATGTTCCCACTTGGAATTGGTTATGTAGACCTTTATAGTCACAGAACAAAAGAATAAATCCAAATGTGTAAAACCTTACACTGGAGAAAGCCTTTTGTGTTTGAGACAGGTTTTTTTTTTCTTTTTTTCTTTTTTAGCTTTGGAGCCTGTTTTGGAACTAGCTCTTATAGACCAGGCTGGCCTCGAACTCACAGAGATCCAACTGCTTCTGCCTCCCAAGTACTGAGATTAAAGGTGTGTGCCACTATGACCCAATTGGGAAAAAGCCTTCTCAACCTTCTGCTCAAACTGGACTAAAGACCTCAATTTAGAACCAGGAACACTGAAGCCACCAAAACAAAGCACTTCAGGATATGGGTATACACAGGGTTTTCTTTTTCTAACCTGTTTTATTACCATATATGAATTACATAGAGCACTGTGTTTGATTATGACAGCTTCATACATGTCTATAATGAGTTTTGAGCACATTCACACCTTGTTATCCCCTCTTGTCCCCTCCCACTCTTACTGATCCCCTTCCTTTTCCCAACTGTTTCCTCTTCTACTTTATTTACTTTTTTTTCTGGCTGAGTACATTTAGTTAGGCTTGATCGCAGGAGCATGGGCACTTTTAACAGCAGCGACACCGCTGGGGAAAATGTCCTTTTCTCTCCGTACCAAACACTAGCTGTGTATAAATGTTCTGGGAGAGTTAGGGTCCCATCAGTCCCTCCCTGCTCACGACAGACAACTTTTCTGTAGATCTTGTGCAGTAAATCATAGCTGCTGTGAGCTCAAGAGTGCAAGAGGCAGCCAATTCCAGAGGTCAGTGCTCCACAGCGTTGCCTGCCTTCCTCTGGCCCTTCCATTTCTTCTGCTCCTCTTCTGTGATGTTCCAGGAGCCTCGCGGTAGCTGATATATAAATGCACCCTTTATAGCAGAGCACCCAAAAGTCCCAGGTGCTCTACACTTGGATCAGCTATTGAGTCTCTGCGGTCATGGCTGAATCTGCAAACAGGCTTCCCTAGCCGAAGCTGACAGCAGCAGGGATCTATGGGCAGCAGGACAGGTTTTCAGAAGGCAGTTTGATGGGTACATCATTCCCATTTATCAAAACCACATCAGTAGTTTTACCACTAGGGTCTATGAGCTCCTGCATTAGCAAATTTATGACACCTGGCCTGGCTCCCTTCTTGCGGAATGTGCCTCAGATTGAAGCAGAAGACACTGGTTACCCCATAGGAGCCTTGCCATTCTTCCATCAGTCTTCAGCAACAATGTCTTACCATCTGGTTCTGGTGGGAAGCCAATAGCAGTGGCTGGCAATTGGGGTAGACCAAGAACTTTCTGACCAGGCTCCAATAGCACAGGGAATAGCACCGAGAATCGGCAAATGGGATTATGTGAAATTTAAAAGACTTCCATATCGGAAACAGTCAATCAAATGAAGAGACTCCCTACAGAATGGGGGGACACCTTTGCCAGCTGCCAGGCTTCAGAAAAGAGGCTATTATCTTCACTATACCAGACCTGCAAAAGTCAAACTGTGGTGATGTTTTGTTTTTGATCTAACAAATAAAGCTTGCCTGAAGATCAGAGTGCAAATTAGCCACATTAGTCAGCCATATAGGCAAGAGAGTGGTGGCACATACCTTTAATCCAAGAAGCCACACTAGTTAGCCACAGAGGCCATGAGGTTGTGGTGCACACCTTTAATTCCAGAGGAATACAAGGCGGGATGAGACAGGAACACACTCTCCTTTCAGCCTGAAGATTCCATAGAGGTAAGAGCTCTCTAGTGGTTGGTTGCTTTGCTTCTTTGATCTTTCAGCTTTCCCCCCAATATCTGGCTTTGGAATTTTATTATTAAAACCAACTAGAATTCATGCTATATCTGGTGCCCAACTTTTGGGGTACAAATTCACAAAAAATGCTGTTTGCCTGTGGCTTTGTAGCCACAGTCATAGGCTGGAGCTACACACGGCGGGAGTCTTCACCCTACTGGCTAGGTTTTTCTTTCTGCTCTCCTGGTGGGCTTCCCAGAACCCCCTTCTTGGACTATGGTCAAACTAGGAAGCTGCCTCGAAATGCAATCAGGTTTTTTACAACAAGCTTCACCTCTTCAGAAGCAGCAGCGGCAGATTTGGTGAGAAACTTGGGAACTCTTAAGTAGTTAAAAGGGAGAGGTTTTTCCACATGAAAAAAAAAAGGAAGACACAATTATGATAGAGAAAGTTAGATCTCTGTATGATTAGTAATGCATGATTTAAAAATGAAACAATTAGTCTCTGCTTCAGGTCCTGTTTCTAGGTTTGTGCCCTGAGTCCTGCCTTGATTTCCCTTTGTGATGGGCTACAGTTGTAAGCTGAAATAAAACCCTTTTCACTCCAACAAAAAGGAACAATTAAATGAAGGGATAATCAACTTAAGTGGGATTGACATACTGTTAATTATCACTTTGGTAATCCTTGTTGTTGTTTTGATAATTCTTAGTTTATCTCTTAAAAAGTTGTTTGATTTGACTGCTAGGGTAGAGACCTTAGAAAAGCTTTAATAAAGCAGATCATAGAGATATTCAGATCCAGACAGAGGAATTTAATGAAGAACCAATTTTAGCATCACATTATAAGGTTAGAGAGGAACTGCTAAGGTTTTCAAACAAACAACCTTAATATATCCAGTAACCTTACAGGAATTGCCCAATGATGGAAGCTCTGTAAGAGCTAATTGGACTCCTGTGCCAATGTTAGATTTAAGGGGAGTCAAGGAAGCGATAGTCTCATATGGCATGCATTCACCTTTTGTGAAACAAATATTCAACTTGTGGCCAGTTTGTAATAGAATTACCACTAAAGACTGGAGAGACTTGGTTAAAGCTGTTTTAGAGCCTGGTCCACAATTACAGTGGAATACCTGGTTCAGAGAAGAAACTAAGACTATAGAACAACCGAGTAAGGCTAGAGGTATGGAAATCTTTCAAGATCAACATCTTGGAGAAGGAGTTTATGCTACTCTAGAAGGTCAATCTGTATATTTCCATGTAGCAGATGTATGCCATGCAGGAGGTTTATGCCATGCAGGAGGTTTATGCCATGCAGCAAGTTTGAAGGGTTGGGACAGAACTGGAGAAGCAGGAAAAAATTAGTCATGTATTAAAGTTATACACGTCTCAAAGGAAGCCTTCATGAATTTCTTACAAAGATTGATGTCAGCAATAAACAGAATGATACCAAATTCAGAAGCCAGACAAATAATAATTGGATCTCTGGCTTTTGAAAACGCCATAGATATCTCTATGCATAAGGATAATTAGTCCATTAAAGGCAAGATCAAGACCTCTTGGAGGAATGGATCCAAGATACAATCAATATTGAATCTCATGACCATAATGATACTTAGATAGGAGAGATGATTTCCAGAGGTTTGAAGAAAAATCAAAATGTCAAGTGTTTTAATTGTGGCAAACAAGGTCACTTTAAAAAAGGATTGAAAGCAAGGCATTCCTAGAAACAATGTTTTTTTCTAAGCATAATCCAAACAGAACACCCCTCCCTTCTCGATTGTGCAGAAAGTGTGGCAAAGGCAGGCATTTGGGCTAATGAATGTAGATTAACAAGAGATACTCAAGGTAACCCTTTGCCATTGGGAAACCCCTTGAGGGGCCTCTCACAGGCCCCTATGCCATATCGGGTCCAGTTGTTTCCTGCCATCATAGAGGAAACTCCTTCCCAGAGCAATTAAGGCACCTAATGCCTATTGTAAGGAACCATACTGATCTGGATAACAGAACAGCTATAGAAGAGAGAGCAAAAATTCAGGAGCAACCATAAAGCAAGTATTTTGGCAAACTTCTATAAATGAACAAAGACCAAAATTAAGAATACAAATAAATGACATTGTTATTGAAGTTCTGGTAGACACAGTTGTGGGTGTAACAATCATCTCACCAGAATCTTGGCATTCAAATTGGCCTCTATAGGAGGTAAATGTTCAACTTTTAGGGATTGGAGCTTAATCTCAGGTAAAACAGAGAGTGAGATGGGTCAAATTTATAGGTCCGGAAGAACAGAGAGGAATATTAAAGCCATATGTGGCTAACATAGCAATAAATTTGTGGGGATGTGCTTTGTTGCAGCAATGAAATACTCAAATTAACATTCCCCCAATCTTAGAAACAAACCATAAATTAACACATGTTACTAGGAAAAATACTACAAGATATTATAAAGAACAGTCACCAACCATTCAGGTTGTGCAAGAACAGGGCATCACAGCTGCTGGTCTTCCAAAGGCACCAACAGCCCCACCTTTAAAATGGTTGACAGACAAATCTGTATGAACTGCACAATAGCCTTTAACAACAGAGGCACTGCAGGCTTTTTTAATAGCTTGTATAGGAGCAACTAAATGCTCAACATATTGAAGAATCAAGAACCCTTGGAATTCTCTTGTAATAGTTGTTAAAGAGAAATCTGGAAAATGGAGAATGGTAACAGACCTAATAAGAGCTGTTAATAAGGTGATTCAGCCAATGGGCTCTCTACAATCTGGAGTTCCTTTGCCTTCTCTATTGCCTAAAGAATGGCCTCTTATAGTTATGATTTAAAAGATTGTTTCTTTACTATACCTTTACAAGAAAAAGACAGAAAAATTTGCCTTCATAGTGTCTACTTATAATATTTCTCAGCCTGCTAAGAGATATCAGTGGGAGATTGGACCACAGGGAATGTTAAATAACCCCACTCTGTGCCAATGTTTTGTAGTCAGCCATTGGAAATAATACATAAGCAATTTCCTCAATCTATAGTTTATCATTACATGAGAGATATCTTATTAGCTGATTCAAACACAGATACTTTAGAAAGTATGTTTGAAGAAGTAAAGAAAATCTTGTCTTGTTTGGGATTACAAATTTATCCTGAAAAAATACCAAAATGGGATTCTATTAATTATTTAGGCTATGAAATAGGTTCACTAAAAATTAGACCTCAAAAGATGCAGGTTAGAAGAGATCGATTGCAGACTCTTAATAATTTCAAAGATTGCTAGGAGGCATTTCCAATCTATGACCCATTCTTGGAATAAAGCACAATGAACTGATTAATTTAAACAAACCTTTAGATGGTTATAAGGGCTTAAATAGTCCCAGGAAATTATCATCTGAAGCTGAAAGAGAATTGACTTTGATGGAAAAGAATTAAAAGAAGGCACATATGGATTTGAAGCTTAACTGTATTCTGGTCATATTGCCCTCTAAGCATTATCCTACAAGAATTTTTGTGCAGAGGGAAGATACTATCTTAGAATGGATCTTTTTACCACCTAAACTGAGTAAAAAATCAAAAATTTATGTGAAAAAGGTTTCTGAGTTAATTCTAAAAGGAAAATTGAGACTTCAATTAGCAGGAATAGTCCCAGCAGAAATTATAGTACCTTTTAATAATAATGAAATTGACAAATTATGGGCAGAAAGTGAACCCTGGAAAAGAGCTTGTCATAATTTTTTGGGAGAGATTAACAATAACTATTCCAAAAACTGGAGAATTCAACTTATAAAGAGAGCTAGGTGGATTCTTCCTCACATTGTATGGGAAACACCAATAACTGGAGCACCTACATTCTATACTGATGCAAATAAAAGGAGAGGCAGGTCACAAATAAGAAAATTTAAGTAAAGTGGAACAAAGCCCTTGAGATTCTGTCCAAAAGTCAGAATTTTATGCTATTCTCAAGGTACTAAGGGATTTTAAAGGAACTTCTCAAGATAGTTACCAATTCACAATATGCAGAAAGAGTTGTTTTGCATATTGAAGCTGCTGAATTTATACCAGATGACACAGAATTGACTTTATTACTTATTCAGTTACAAGATATAATCAGAATAGGAATCATTTCAAATACACAACATACATCCAATCTCATATTGGTCTGCCAGGTCCTCTAGCACAAGGTAATGCAGAAATCGATCAATTATTGATTGGAAATGTGCTGGAGGGCTCAGAATTTTATAAAAACATCACATCAATAACAAAGGTTTAAAAGAAGAATTTTCTATCACAGGGCAACAAGTCAAAGAAATTAAAAAAAATGCCGTTCTTGTTCTTTATACAGCCAAACATCACTACTTTCAGGAAGTAACCCAAAAGGTATTCAAAGGAATAAAATCTGGCAGATAGATGTGTTCCATTTTGTAGAATTTGGAAAACTAAAATTTGTACTCCACACCATTGATACCTATTCAAGTTTTCAGTGGGCAATTGTTTTGAACTCAGAAAAGGCTGATTGGTTTAACTTTGGTAGGTCAGCTGAATCAAGAAATTTATCCTTAAACTTCCTTAGGTTTTATGACTCAGTGAAATACAGGTTTAAAAAGTATATTATTAGGATTTTCTAAATTTTGTTGTTACCTGTTGTAATGTTTTCCTTTTCCTTTCTAATTTTACTAATTTAGGTCTTTTTCGTTTGACTTGTTTTGCTAATTTATTTGTTTAGAAATTTTCCAGTCTTATTTATCCTTTCAAAGAATGAATTCTTTGTTTCTCTTAGTCTTTTTTTTTAAATTTTTTTGTCTGTTTCCATTTTATTACTTTTCTGCCCCATATTTCTATTTATTTAAGTGTTTTTAATTTTAAATAGTCCAATCACTGTTTCCCCTTCTTCTTCTCCTCCGAGGCCCTCCCCACATTCTCCCCTCTCCCTGTCCCCCATCCTCCTCTTTTTTCTTCAGAAAAGGGCAGGCCTTCCGTGTATATCAGTCAGCTGTGGCATATCAAGTCTGCCCCAGTCTTAATTATTTATTCCTGGCTATTGCTTTTGGGTTTGGCTTGTTCTTGTTTTTTCAAAACCTCCATTAAGTACATCATTAGGATTTTTTCCACTTTGTTTTGTTTAGACAGGAACTCACTATTTAGTTCCTGCTGGCCTGGAATGTAGTTAATTTGTTTTTTAATAAATAAAGCTTGCCTGAAGTTCAGAGAGTAAAACAGCCTCACTGATCAGCCTTACAGACTAGGCAGTGGTGACACACAGCTTTAATCCCAGTAGCCATGCTAGTTTGCAATAGAAACTGGGTGGTAGTGGTGCGTGCATTTAATCCTAGCCCTAGGGAGGAATATAAGACAGAAGGAGACAGCTCTCATGCACAGTCTCATTCTGAGATTCCTGGAGGCAGGATCGCCATTTTGAACTGAGATAGAGGTAAGAGCCAGTGGCTGGCTGTTTTGCTTTTCTGACCTTTAGGTTGAACCCCAGTTTCTGTCTCTGGGTTTTTATTAATTGTGCCACACTGAAACTTGTTATATAGACCAGGCTGGCTTCACACTCACAGAGATCCACCTGTCTCTGCCTTATGAGTGATAGTATTAAAGGTGTGTGCCACCACACCTGGGCTTCTTGATTTTTTAATGTGGGTGTACAGAGCTATAACCCCCCTTCTTAGGACTGCCTTCATTGTATCCTATCAATTTCTGTATATTGTGTTTTTATCTTCATTGTGTTCCAGGAATTTTGTATTTCCTTCTTGATTTCTTCAATGACCCTTTCATCATCCAAGACTGTGCTGTTTAATCTCCATGTTTTTCTGCACTTTCTGTAGTTTCTCTTGTTGCATATTTCTAGCTTTATTTGGTTGTAGTCAGAATACAGTAAGTCATTTCAAATTTTCCATGTTTGTTAAGACTTGCTTTGTGTCTCAATATGTGACTTATTTTCAAGAATGCTCCAAGGGATACTAAAGAGAATGTGTTTATATATAGAATATTCTTTAGATGTCTGTTAGGGTTATCTGTTCTTTGATGTCATTTAGCTCTAATATTTATCTATTTTTTTCTCAGAAAGCCTGTTCTTTAGTGAGAGTGGGGTATTGATGCAATCTACCTTTAATATGTTGGGATTAATCTTGCCTTATGTTTAGTGGTTGTTGTTTTATGAAATTGGACTCACTTGAGTTTGGTGTATGTGTATTTAGAATTGTAGTATGCTGTCAATTGATTGCTTCCTTGATCTGTATGAGGTGACCTTTGTACTGTCCTTACTACTACGTGTACTACGGTACTACGCCTGCTAGTGCGGAGCCTGCACTACAGGACCATTCCCGAGCTGGGCAAGGGCCTGGAGATTTAAACACACAAAGACACACAGACAGAGACATGGGTCATCCTTGAAATAAGAATGCCCCCTTTATTGTGTACCAGAGCCGCTTATATATGGATTCTTAACTGATAGCCACGCCTCAGCCAAACCCACCAGAAACCATTCCCCTGCCATCAGGAACTCCTGAGGATCTCGTGCTCAGAGTAGCTACAAACACAGGAAAAACAAATTTTTTGCTCAGAGCAGCTACAAGCATAACAGGTTGTTTACAGGAAATTCAGGGCCTGGGTCCACAACCCCCAACAACCTTTATATCTTTTGATTAGTTTTGGTTTGAAGTATATTTTGTCAGATATTGGATTGGTGATATTTGCTTGCTTTCTGGTTCTATTTTCTTGGAATTCCTTTCTCCATCCTTTCACTGTAAGGTAGTGTCTATATTCGAAGGTGAGATATTTCCTGTACATGGATCCTGTTTTCTAATCCAATCTGCTAATCTGTTTCTTTTGATTGGAAAATCAGAATCATTAACACTGTGAGTTATGACTAAAAGGTGTGTATTTATTCCTGCCATTTTGAAGTGTTTTTTTCTTTACCCTCCCATCCTCTTTGCTTAACAAGTGTCCCAATGAAAATTTTATCTCTGTATCCTTCTGCTTAGTTCAAATTGTTCCTTCCACTATTCTCTGTTTGTATGGTTTAGGCATCATAAATTCCTTTAGCAAGCTTTTACCAAACAAAATTTCTCCCTTTGCAAGGTATAACAGTCCAGTTGGCATCTCTGATCTTTCAGAACTTGAAATATAAATGCTCCAAGTCTTTTTAGAGTTTTGAAGTCAAAAGCCATACCATCTCAGGATCCATGAGGAGCTCATTTCTAGGTCCTTTAAACTTTCAGTTGGAAATTCAGTTGTGGTTTTAATGGGTCTATCTTTATATATGACTTGTTCCTTCTCTCTTACTCCTTTCAAACACTTTCTTTGTTCTGTATATTTAATGTTCTAACTATAATATTACGTGAGCAATTTCTTTTATGACCTGTCTGAGATTCTGAATGCCTCTAATACTGATACCTTTTACCCTAGATTTGAATTTTTTTTATTTTATTATGGAATTCTTCTTATCTACATAATTTTTTTTGTCTCACAATAAATACAAAGGTAAGTTTATTCTTTTTTTTTAGAAAGTAATTTTATTAAATTATAAAAGTTTCCATTTCCGCCCCCCCTCCCACCACCCTCCCACTCTCCCCACTCCCTCTCCTCCTCCCTCTCCATCCCTAAGAGCAGTCAGGGTTTCCTGCCCTGTGGGAAGTTCAAGTTCCTCCCCCCTCCCTCCAGGTCCAGGAAGGTGAGTGTCCAGACAGACCGGATCCCCAAAATCCAGTATATGCAGAGGAAACAAGTCCCCGTGTCATTGTCAATGGCTTTTCAGAAAGGCTCCGGGCCAGCCACATTCAGAGAATCCGGCCACATTCAGAGAATCTGGTTGGATCATGTCCTCGATCAGTCCCAGTCCAACTGGCCTTGGTAAACTCTCATTAGATCCGTTATCTACATAATTTAAAGATTTTGCCCTTTCATGGTTTCTGAAAGATCTCACATGTTTATTTTATGGGTTTAAAAGTTTGTTTTTTGTTCAATCCCTTTATCTTGTCTTGAAATGCCACCATTCTGTGCTCATGATCCATTCCATTGGTGAGGCTTTCCCCTGAGTTTTTTTTATTTGACTTACTGAGTCTTTGATATAATCTTATTTCAGTTTGGGTTTTCTTCATTGGTTTTTTTTTATAAATTTATTTATTTATTATGTATACAATATTCTGTCTGTGTGTATGGCTGCAGGCCAGAAGAGGGCACCAGACTCCATTACAGATGGTTGTGAGCCACCATATGGTTTCTGGGAATTGAACTCAGGACCTTTGGAAGAGCAGGCAATGCTCTTAACCTCTGAGCCATCTCTCCAGCCCCTCTTCATTGTTTTTTCTTTATTGAACTCTATTTCCATGTCTTGAATTGTTATCACTATTTCATTTCTCTATTTGTTTATGTTCTCTTGGAATTCATTGAGGAGTTTGTTCCTGTTCTCTTTAACTTCATTCAGTAGTTTATCTGTATCTCTCTGAAGTCTTTGAACACATTTATGATGGTTCATTTGTTTGGAGGTTCACCTAAGTTCCCCTGTGAGGGACAATTACTATGGTATTGGTGGTTTGGGGAGGATAAATGGTTTATTTTCTCATACTGCTTGTATTTTGTCGAGACTTGCACATCGGGAGCTAGTACATTGTTTATGGATTTTGGTGTGAATTTATAACTCACTTGTGTTGAGTGGGGTTTGAATCTCTGCTGGCTGTTATCCTGGCTTGGCCGTTTTGGGATTATCATAAGTACTACTTAAAGGTCAGCCTTGGGGAGTATACATGTGCCTGTGCGTGCATGTGTGTGTGCATGTGTGCGTGCATGTGTGTGTGTGTGTGTGTGTGTGTGTGATGTGATCTCTTTTGGAAAAAAATTAGCGTTCAATACAACATTATGAATTACAGTCATTTGCATTTATTAAATCTGTAGACTTACATGTCCAACTATAGTTTTGTGCCCTCGTATACATAGAGGCCCTCATCTGTCCCCTCTCCTTGTCCCTGCTAATCCACATTCCGCTCCTATTTCTGTATACTTACATGTCCCACTTCTGGACCTTACTAATATTACAAGTTCCCCCACTGCTATGAGCCTTAGTTACCTTATCTATAAATGGACTGAGGGGATTGCTGGGAAGGTTGTGTGGGTTAACATGTGTGCCTGACAGTGAGTGTGGGGACTGTGGCGCGGAATCATCATAGAATAGAAACCTGGCTCCCCTTTCCCCAAGCTATGTTTCTAGGAAGACTTGCCAGTTGCTTCGTGAAGCAGCCATCCTGTGATTTTTGTGAGAGTTGTTATGGCAACTGTATTTTTAAGTCACCAATTTGGCAATAAACACAACAACATTGGAACTATGCAACAATGCCGAGAGTTAGGAACAGCACAGAAAAGAAGAGAAAGGCAGGAAGGACACAGAGTAGGTGCAGAAGCACAGACTAAGGGCAGACATCTGGGTGAACTTCTCTGGGGGGGCGGTGAACCCCCGATAGGACATCAACAACAGACCCAAGACTAGCTTAGTAGACCAGTGAATTGATATGGGGTTTTTACGGGATCATGGGTGACTCAAAGGCAGCTTTGTCACGAGAAAGCCTGTTCCAGAATGGGTGACAGCTCGTGAGAACTGCATCTTTGAGCTTTCTGTTCAGCTTGTAGGCGGCTTGGCTGACTGGAGAGCCCCATCTCCTGGGCAGCTGTTACACTGTGTGTAACCTTGGAGTGGGCTTTATGAGTCTTCTATGTTTAAGGAGCCTCCTGAGAATAAGCTTCATTAAACCCCTGAGTCTTGTGGATATCCCTCTTTTGTTTAGCAGGAAATATTTCCATTCGAGAAAATTCAACACAGGATTATTGTATGTGTCTGTGTGGGAACGAGAGAACTCTTATGTTAGGGACAGAATGAGAAATTTGATCCTGGAATGGGCACTGCTCTATAGTTCTGGTTGCCCAAACCATCTGACCCTGTTGCCATCCTTTGGAAGGACTCTACTTTGCCTGGGGTTGGACCAGAGGTCCTCTCTGTCTTCTCATTCCTTCTGTGTTCTTCCTCACTTTTGTTTCTGTCCCACCTACCTGCGCTCTCCGCGGAGACCTCCTGGGATAGACACGGCCCTGACCTCTTCCCATAAGCCCCCAGTGACTCCAGTATTGTGTCTGTTTTCTTTGCCCACCACTCCTAGACAAAGGGAGAAGTCAGGGTGACAGCCATATGCTACTCATACCCGCGTAGATGAAATAGCAGCTTATACTCTGAATACCATTATGCTGGGTAGAGCCTCATGAAGGCTGGAAGAGAAAGCCTTAGACAGGAGGACAGGAGCGCCCATGTCTGGGCTTACTAAGGTTGAAGCTGTCGCCATGGCTAACCAAATTAAGGTCCTGCCTCACAGCACCCTCTGTTTGTCGTCCTTGCCACCCATTGCCCAGAGGCGACTGTGCTTTGATTTGTACCCCAGAAATTAACCTTAACTACAGATGGCACTTTTCACATCCTCTTGTGTTCTGGATTTGGGTTAGAGTTGACCAGTGGGAGGAGTTAGCTGAGACTCGAGGGCAGATGTAAGGGGAAGAATGCCCTCCACGATCTGTTAGATAGGCGACCCGTCCTTCCAGACTGACCTTGCCAAGCTGAATCCAGCTTTCACTGGGCTCCTGTGCCTTTTTTCCTTCCCTTGTCTTTTGTCGTAGGTGAAGAAGTAGCGCTGTTGTCGGCTGCTGGTCTCTGGGAGCCACATCCCTTTGTGAGCCCCCTTGCCCCCACCCCTCTGATACAAATGACACTTCCATTCAAGTCTTCTCGTGTGAACCAGTGGAGTTGAAGTAACTTGTTATCAAGACACTGTTGAATGCAGGAAGAAAGTAATAGCGGCGAGGATACTGACCTCGGTGGGTTTGGTTTCCTGAGACAGCAAAGACGCAGGTTGACGAGAGGGCAGGAAACAGGAATAAGCTACAGGTTACCTGAGCAGGGCGAGGAATCAAGCCTGGAAGTGGAGGTGGGGCTCAGGGATCTGAACAGGGTCCTGGCCTCTGGTATGTGCTGGTGCTGGTGCTGGAAGCTGTAGATATCTCCCTAACTGTGAGGAGGGGACAGGCTCTGCGGGCAGTGGGAGGTGGCTTAAACTCTGCTCCAGTGTGCGTTCTTGGGCTGATAGGTTGTCTTCAAAGAAGGAACGTTACAAAGTCTGGGCCAGTGTTGTCTCTTGTAGGCACCAGGTGCTGTCCGAGAACTCAACAGAGAGTCTTCGCCAGTAACACCAACTATATCACCCCCACCCCTAAGCATGGACATCCTAACCTCTAGAATTCTTGCAAATAAGCTTCTTTTATTCATAATTTACCCAGTTTGAGGTACTTAGTTATAACCACAGAAGATGGATGAAGACAGGGGAGTTCACTACGTTTGGGAAGAATTTTTAATGGGCCAACCGATCCACTAGGTTTTTTTTTTTTTTTTTTTTTTTTTTAGTGTTCTTTGTCTGTGACTGAGTCAGGAACCAGGGCATTGTGGCTCCCATCTCCACTTCTGTGGTCTCCTTGCTGTTGGTGATCTAGGGGTACCTGGATTCAATTCTCTCCCGTTGCCTGGACATTACTGCCCCTCTCTGGAGTTTCTAACAGGGATGGAGTGGGGGCAGGCCCCAGTTTCCTTCCCTGCCCTGTCTTGCCCCTTTCAGCAGCCCTACAGTATGGGTAAATAGAAAGGTATACATTTTTAATTAAGGTGGTTCCCTCAGGTAAGTAAGAGGGGGCTTTTGCCATTCTCAATTCACAGAGCAGTCCAGGAAAGCTCTTCTGGGTCTGCATATCTGTGCATTTTCAGGCAAGCCTCTTCCTCCTTTATATTTGTCAGGGAGGGATGCTGAATTGGGTGGGAGACCATGTGACTGCCACATCCCTCTATGCAAGGACTAGTGGTAATTGTCAGAGACAACTGAAACGCACGGAGCCAGAATAAGATTTTCCTTCATAATTTGACCCATTATCTTAATCTTTGAGACCACATCTCCTAGGTGGAGCTGAGTATCATTTGTGTTGAAGGGATTTTTTCTTTTCTCTCAGTCTTCTACATGTTGTATGCTTGGGTCTGCATTGCCAGTCAAGTGTGGTGGCACAATGCCTTTAATCCCAGCACTTGGGAGGTGGAGGCAGGCAGATTTCTGCAAGTTCAAGGCCAGCCTGGTCTACATAGTGTGTCTCAGGACAGCTAAGGCTAGACAGAGAAACTCTGTCTTGAAAAAACCAAAAAATCGAAACCAAATCAAACCAAAACAAAACAAAAAAGGAACCAGCCTGATCTATCAGAGCTACATAGTAAGAAGTTGTCTCAAAAAAGCAATCAGAACAAAAACCCAAAACAGCAAAAAGAACAGAAAGGAAATAGCATTGCCTATTAACATCAGTCTGTCACCATGGCTTTGCAAAGATCATCATCTTTCTTTGGAAATGTCACATAAACACTCAGTTAAACATTCGCCAGTGCTATCCCCCTTTCCATTGTGGGATGAAGTGTCGAATATGTGGTTTCCTTCCTCCCTCTCTGTAACAGCACTACAGAGCTACCGGCCTATAGTGTGCAGGTTTTTAAAGGGGAGAATGCTTTCTCCTTTTTCTTTTCCTCTCTTTCTCTCTCTCTCTCTTTCTTTTTTTTTTTTTTTTGAGACAGGGTTTCTCTGTAGCTTTGGGGTCTGTCCTGGAACTAGCTCTTGTAGACCAGGCTGGCCTCGAACTCACAGAGATCCTCCTGCCTCTGCCTCTCGAGTACTGGGATTAAAGGCATGCGCCACCACTGCCTGGCAAAAGCTTTTTTTTCTTAAGACATGTGATCTGCAGAAAGTGTGGGCTGTAGCTTGGGTGAGTGTGTGCATTTCCATCCATATGGTTCCCTCTTCAAGGGTTTCAATTTGTATCAAAGTGGCAGACTTGAAAGGAGGGGTGGCAGGGATGCTACAAGAAATGAGTTTGGCCAATTAAAATCTCAGTCTTTAAGGCTTCATTTAGCTAGTGTCCCAAGTTATGTGTTATAACAAACAAGGTTTGAACTCAAGAGATATGACTCAATTCTCATTCTTCACAAGAATGCACAATAAAGTGATTAAACACAGAATTAGAAAATATTATATACATGCTGGGCAGTAGTGACACACCGTACTACATACCAGCGCTCAGGAGGCAGAGGCAGGCAGATCTCTGAATTTGAGGCTAGCTTGGTCTACAAAGTGAGTTCCAGGACAGGCTCCAAAGCTACACAGAGAAACACTGTCTTGAAAAACAAAAACACAAAAAAGGAAGAAAATATTACACACACACACACACACACACACAATTAGCAAATACTGATACACAAATACACAAGGAAAGCGTGGGGCCATAGAACTGAGGCCACTGGTCACATTTTGTCAGCTGGTCACCATCTAATCTTTTAAACGCATGCTTCCACTTAAACATACTTTATTTAGCATGTTCTTGAGTCCTTGACATTGAGTTCACGCCAACACCTCTATAATAAAGTCTCTCTAACATATCCATTTTCTACATAAAATGTAATTGTAGCCTTTTTGTACCTGGGAACACCAGAAATCACTTAAGCATCATTATGGGGCTCTATAAACAAGGCATGACCTAAATAGACTTTGAAAGCATATGTAGTATATAAGTCTTATATGTTTAAGGAGCCTCCCAATAATTATAGGCTGATTATAAGTATAATTACTGAAGCCCATGCTGCCTGCTATCACAGAAACCAGTGACCAGAGACAGGAGCAGAACCTATAGACTGTGCTATATCCAGAGAACTAGCACCCAAGAAGAGAGAGAGAGAGAGAGAGAGAGAGAGAGAGAGAGAGAGAGAGAGAGAGAGAGATCTACCTTCCCTTGGTCCACCTCAGTTAGCATATTTGTTTTTTCAAGACAGGGTTTCTCTGTATAACAGCTCTGGCTGTTCTGGAACTCTCTCTGAAGACCAGTTGGTCTCGAACTCACAGAGATCCATCTGCTTCTGGCTCCCGAGTGCTGGGGTTAAAGGCTTGCACCACCACTGCTGGGCTCAGTTAACATAACTTTATAGTGAATGAGGACAAAGGCCTGTATATCATTCCCGGGTTTTGTCGTGTTACTCTTGACAGGGGTTCAGCTTGGTCTCTGAGACCCTAGATGTTGGTGGCTCTCCCCTTGTCTCCTCCTGTTCTTTTTATATGTAGCCAGGGGATGGGGATTGGGAAGGGAAGTGGAGAAGGGTTTATCCTGGTGATTGAGTCTCCTGTTTCTCCCGAGGCACCATTTAGATCATACCCAGGCTAAAGGTTAGCACAGACCAAAAAGGCTGTTAGCAGTGTATCTAGGTTTTTATACAGAATGAAGTACAGTGGGGCTCTGGCACTGTGGGATGTAAATTCCTCTCCTGTCCTAAACCAACAATGTTTACAACTGAAGGTAGCAGAGTCTCAGCTTCTTCAACCTCTACTGGGAATACGTGCGTTGGATCAGTCAAAAGTCACTGTTTTGTGTGTCTATACCAGCATCGTGAGCACTGATTTGGGGGATACAAATGGATTTTAGTCTGTAAACAAATTCACAAGCATGCAATCCACAACAATGAGATTATACATTACATATACTATGTAATATATTATATATTATATATATATATATATATCATAACAACTCATGAGGATACACATGCTTAATATTTTCAACTATATGTAGAAAAGAGAATATATGTTAAAATAAATATTAATGAAAAAGTACCATGGAGAAATGAATTTTTTTTGAGAAATGATTATTTACAAGAACTGGATGCTATTCTTTGAATGTCTTCTGGATGGAGTTGGGTACCATGAACTTCCAACAGCTACTTGCAAAGAAGCCCCATGGTACAGCCCACACTCTGTCTCTTGACCTGATGCCTATACCATAGAGCTTCCAGAATGGGGATTTAATCCCCTTTTAATGAACAAGCAAAGAAATCTAGGGATGTAAATGAGGTTCAACATATTCTGGAACCTGCCACCAAGGTATGCCAGGTCCTTTGGACTGAGGTTTAGGCAGTTACTGAACGTTGCTCATCGGCACAGGCTTTAGCTCTTGTGAGAATTAACTGTGTACCATTTATAGGTAATTTCCTTCTTTGGAATTCAGATCCACCAAAGAAAGAGGCTGAATTTTATGTCCTCAAGGCATTTCCTGGTCTGGCAGTCTACCGATGTGTGTGTGTGTGTGTGTGTGTGTGTGTGTGTGTGTGTGTGCACGTGCGTGCGTGTGTGTGTGTGTGCGTGTGTGTGTGTGTGTATGTGTGTGCTTGAGGTCAAGGGAATATATGGCTGGATGCAGAGGATGTGTTTTGGAGCCACCATTTTTGAGTAGAAACAGAACTTGTGTTAAGATTTCTAATCACCTCCCACATGTCACATTCTTCCTTGTGATGCCCAGAATTGTTTGTCATGCCTGAGGGCCTGAAGCATTTTTTGATTCTTCCAATTTTAGAAGTAACTTATTTTAAATGTTGGATGCCTAACAAAAACCTGTAACAGCATCAGTGTGTAATCATCTTTTATCTTATTGTGGCCAAGAAAATGGATCTGTTTTACTAAATGATATTAACTTTTCAGTGTGAAATAGTAGGAATAAGTGTGTACTTATCTTAATATGCTACAAAGTATCTTAAGCTTGTCTTTAATTAATGTTGAGAAAAGTGAACACAAATGCAATTAACTTAGTACAAAACAAGGGGACACATAGGGCAATGATTCTCTGCTAATTTACACTCAAGAACATACTCCTGTGAGAACACAGATGTGAGGCCAGTAGCTGGTATGAGACTGCCCTGTTCTAGGCACACCTTTGGAGATTCCCTCTTGTTTCAGGTTTAAGTGGCTTATATAGCTATCACTTCACTTACATCTAGACATCTAAATGTAGTGGCATTTCATTTGTATTTTGATAAATAAAGCTTGCCTGAGGATCAGAAAAGTAAAACAGCCACACTGGTCAGTCTTACAGTCCAGGCAGAGGTGACACACACCTTTAATCCCAGTAGCTACACCAGCTTGCCATAGAAACCAGGCCATAGTGGTTCACGCCCTTAATCCCAGAACTAGAAAGGATTATAAAATGGGAGGAGACAGCTCTCAGTCTGTCTCATTCTGAGATTCCTGGAGGCAGGATCACTATTTTTGAACTGAGGTCGAGGTAAGAGGCAGTGGCTGACTGCTTTTCTGACCTTCAGATTGAACCCCAACTTCTGTTTCTGAGTTTTTATTAATCATGCTTCATATAAATACAACATAAAACATTAACAGGGAACCCTTTCAACACCACGATTATAATTCTGTATGTTAACTATTTCATATGAGAACTGCATACCCCTTCTCCACTGGAATATCACATACACACATTGATAATTACAGAAATGTTTTTCAGCTGAATCCAGACAAAAGGAGGACCGCATGTTCAAATGTAAGAAGGAGGTGAAGTCTGTCGACACACTCAAAGGATACAGGGTCTACTGAAGAGAGTGGAGGTTTATCAGGGAGGCCTGCCATGCCTGTGCCCTTGAAGAAACAGTGGTTCTTCAGGGTTGAGGATGGTCTTCCTTGGTAACAGAGTGTGCAGTTAAGGGAGGGATGCATGTGGTGCTGTGAGGGAGGAAGGAGACACTCCGAGGCAGGCAGGCCAACCTAACCAACCCTACTGTTCAGCAGATGCCACAACACAAAGGAGTTCAGGCCTGGGGTCCACCAATGCTGTGTTGGGAAGACGGTCAGTGCTTCCAAGACCACAGGGATGCTGAGAGAGTGGGCATTGGCTTCATCCTCTTGACTGTACCCTGGGGCAGGTGAACCTCTATGCCCCACTCTAGATAAGCTACTTTAAAATGAGTTCAGTAGTCTTTGGTCCTATGATCAGGGATGAAAATGTGAAGCTGTTTCTCTATTAAAAAAAGACCCACAGTGAATGGCATTTCCAAACTCTAATGAGCTCTTCAGTACCACACTCTTAACCAGGGCAGAGCTGGAAACCGTACACACCATGGCTTCAGTAGGCTTTTCCAATCCTGTTTTCACCATTCCCATTTCATTAAAGTGGAGGCACACACAAATGAGTCCTGGAATTAGGACTTCCACACAGATCTTTGGGTCTTAACCAAAGCTCCTTTTATACGACAGAGCATGTTCTAGAGAATCATCCAAATTGTAGCAAACGGACACAGATTCTATTCATTGCCACTGGCAACTTCTGCCTCTTTCCGTGTCCTCTTCCTCCATGACCCCAAAGCCTTGAACTACTTGGTACTGAAGTATCAGGAACTGGATGCATGTCTTGGGTCGGAATTTCCCATCTTCACCCTATAGGCCGGTGGAATTTGACACATCAGCGGTAAAGACATGTTCCCCCTTTGAAGTTACACCATTGCAGGTAAGTACAGAATATCAAGGAGACAGATGGAGCTGGGCGGGGAAGGTAAATATGATGTCTGGACTCTCTTACCGTGAGACCGTGGGCTCCATACTGAGGGAGTCACCCTTACACTTCTGCTGGGTCTAAGTACTTTGTTCTGTTGCCTTTTGACAGTCTGTGCGGATGAGACACAGAGGAGAGAATACGGAGCACGACTCTGGCTAATTATCTGTGACCTCTTTCAAGTGCTCTAGACGGACAGACAGCTAGATTAAGTGGATAGATGGAGCTTGATAGCGCCAAACAGAAGCTACCATTTGCGGGGAGGGGTGGTAACCGTTTTTTGCGCATAGCAGGTGATCAGCAAACGTCAGCTCCTGTCCTTGAATAATCTCTTGGTGTGGTTTGCACACAGAAGGCATTCAGTCCTTGTCACTTGCTGCCATTTGTGTCTGGTCTCTTAAGGTGTTACACAGGTATCAGTTGTGCCGTATGCTAGGACATAGGAGCATCCAGATACATTTGGGCGGGAGAGCAGAAATACAGTTGTCTTTTCCCATGTAGCTCGTGAGGGGCTGATGGTGTGTGATACACTGAGTATCAAATTTGTTTTCCCTTGGGTATCACCGGCAGGCTACTTCAGCCTGATGCAATCCACCTCTTCCGTGGCCGGCACCCCACTGGTTTTGAGGTCAAGGTCAGCACTGGACTTGCTGCCGTAGGGAGAGGGCCGCCAGTGCAGCAGCAGCATCTTTTTGAAGTACTTCATGGTGTTATTCTTGACCGTCACGAAGCACACGGTGTTGATCATGCTGTTGCTCATGGCGATGCACTCAACGACGTAGAAGGCGGTGAGGTAGTGCTTCTCCTTCACAAACACAGTGGGGAAGAAGTCTCGCACGATGGTAAAGCCATAGAAAGGCGCCCAGCACAGCACATAGGCCGTGAGGATCCCCATGAGTAACAACACCGTCTTGCGGCGGCAGCGCAGGCGCTTGCGGATCTGCTCCGTCTGGAAGCCAGGTACGGCTTTGAACCAGAGCTCCTGGGAGATCCTGGCATAGCACAGGGTCATGGCGACAACCGGGCCCAAGAACTCGAGGCCGAAGACGAAGAGGAAGTAGGATTTGTAGTAGAGCTGCTGGTCCACCGGCCAGATCTGGCCACAGAAGATCTTTTCCTGGTTCTTGACAATAACGAGGATGGTTTCGGTGGTGAAGTAGGCAGACGGGATAGCGATAAGGATGGAGACCATCCAGACCAAAGCGATCAGGAAGGAGGCGGTCTGATAATTCATCCGCGGCTTCAAGGGGTGGACAATGGCCAGGTATCTGCAGGGAGAGGGAAGCCGGCAGTATGGTTATACTTGGAAGCACGATTGATTTTTTTAATCAGCCCAGAGCATACACAAAAGCCCGGGAACAGCACAATGAGTCCCCAGACGCCCACTACCCAGGTTTAAACAGCACTAGATTATTAACAGCCCCACTTGGTAAAGTAGGGATTTAAAGGGAAGAGCAGATAGGTTAGATCAACCTGGCTTTTCTCCCTTGCTTGGCATAGGGATCTGGGAATTACCCTTTCCTTGTGAGATTTGTTTCCCTAAATACAACCTGAGACAAGTGGTACTTACCCTGCGGGATGTCTGTGAACATTAAACATGCTCAGGATGTACTTGTGTGAATATCTTTCAGTAGATGCATGTGCTCATCTGTTCATGGATCGATTATACCCTTCGGAGTTTTCAACCTTGCTGTCCTACCCACAAGGTACTTTTATAAAGTTTTTATTCAGAATACCTCACGCTTTAAGCGGAAAGACGACCTCAGAGTGAGGTGTGGGACACTGCCTGGGCTTTCTCCCTCTCCTGGTTGGCATCAGCCTGCATTACGGAGGCAGTGGGATTGAGTACTCTAGTGAGAAATAAGCCCTAGGCTCAGGTTCATGGCTGGCAGACACTGTAATCGAGCCACCTGATATAATACTTTCACACCCGCCTCCCCACGCCATTTCACACTCAAGAGAAAGCACACAGTGAAGACACGTCACTGTGGTACCTGGAAGCTTTACCCTTGTCCTTTTCAGAGGGTCACTGCGCAAGAAACACAAGCCAGAATCTTCCGCGGAAGATGAGCTTGCCCGTCTGAGAGAGGGAACAGTAGCTATTTCGATATTTGGGTCCTGGAATAATTTCTGTGTATTATGTGGGTGGGGGGCAGGAAGGTGGAGGAAGAGAAGAGGTGCGAGAGGTAGGTAAGAGAGACTATCCTGGAAATGAGTGTGCGGGCTGAGAGCAGGAAGCGTGTGGGCCGGCCGAGGGCAGGAAGCCGCCTGTCGACAATTCTGTCTGACTCACCCTTTCTTTCTGACCAGACCCTTTGACCACCTTTCCAACCCCTCTGCCATGTTACGGCCATGCTTTTGTCCCTTGTGGTATTTCTGCCATCTTGTCCCGTTCTGCCCCTGCTTGCTGGTGGCTCTCCAGCTAATTCCATACTGGAAGCTTCTGAATACTGAGGAGAAAGTTGGACCCATCCCAACCACAGGCGGGGTGGGGGCACTCCTGGGTGGGGGTTACCACGGCAAGTGCTGGAGCTCTCCACCTATCTGTGTGATCAGGCTAAGAGGACAAGCATCACAGGGCTGGAGAGGCAAACAGATAGGCATTCCCGACTTGGCTGGGGCAGGCATTCATTATTCTGTATACTGTACTGATCCAAAGTTTTTAGAGGCTGTAAAACAAATCCAGCACTTACTAGTTCTCTCAGTCTGGTCCTTGTTGACATCAAGGACATCAGAAAGAAAACAGCACTGACTTGGGGGAGTTAGGAGGCCAGTTTCTAAGCTGTGCACATGGGTAAATAACTTAGGCTTCCGAGATTTAATCTCTGTTATCTGTGAAGTGGGGATAACAATGCCTTAACTGACAATCTATCAGGATTTTTCTCAGCTTCCAAGAAAGTCAACATTCATAATGTATGATGAGTTTAGTATATTGTTTAGCCTGATTATTTCTCCTGACTCATTTGTTGGCAAGAGAGACACCTACAGGGTCTCTGTTGCCAACTATCTGCTTATCTGCTGGGGTGAGGGGGGAGAGAGAGAGAGAGAGAGAGAGAGAGAGATAGAGAGAGAGAGAGAGAGCACTCAAATGCTTCTGAGGTCAATGGATTCCTTTAACTCTCTACAACTAGAGATAGCACCTCCTCTTCATGAGCATAGTCTCTGGGCTCAGTTTCCAGAGTCAGCACGAGCTGGCCCTTCTGGTGTCTCTGGAGAGCAGAACAGGGATATCTGAGCAGACAGGAAGCACACAGGGAGACTGGGGTTTCTCTTGAGAAACTAGCATTCATAAATTGGTGGATCATTATTATTCTTAATGTTTGATAGTTCCTAGTTTTTAAAATGAAAAAAAAAACTTCTTGAGTTCAAGAGCCACGTCTTCTACTGCTTGTATTTCAACATCTATGTAGCCTGTGGCCAGAAGAGCCCAAAATCTTACTATGGCTATGGCAGATGCAGCATATCCTCCATATGCTTCTGCTCTTTCCCCTTCAGTATATACCTGACTATAGCCCCACCGACCTTTATCACTTTGCTATATCCTTCCTTGTACCCCTATGCTCTTAACACCTCAGTATATCTGCCCATTCCTCTCTGCTTTGCCACTTCAGCACATATGTGTGCATCCTGGCATGCCTACACCTGTCTTTTTGTTTATCTGTATGAGGGTTTTCTCTGACTTCCAGAGTCCTCTTGGTCACCCGTGCTGTATTTTCAGAGATGTGATGACTTGTAAGAGCCCCGAATAAACACCCCAGCTCCCTCCTCCTGCTCCTGAGAGAACTCTGAGCTGGGATCCACAACCAATCCAAGGGATCCTCAGCAGGAATCTCCCACGGAAGCTTTAGCAATGTGTCTGCTGCCCTCACTTCTCACTCCCCTCTCGGTACTTTCTGGTTCATCTGCACATGGATCCCTGTGTCTGAGGGTTTAGGGGAAAACACAAACTAAGATATCTTCATAAGTTATCTTAGTTGGAGACAGAAAGGCCAACAATATGACGGTTGCTCTTAAAATATAATCTTTGGGACCAGGTGGTGGGGGTGCAGGACTTTAATCCCATCACTCAGGAGGTAGAGGCAGGGTGATCTCTGTGAGTTCAAGATCAACCTGGTCTCCTGAGTGAGTTCTAGGATAGCCAAGGCTACAAAGAAAACCTTGTCTCAAAAAAACAATATGTATATTTTTTTGGAGAAGAACATCTATATCTCCATACAATATGAATTGGAAGGTCAGGCTAGCATAGCCCACAATGCTAGCTCAGGATTTATATCCTTTGGCTGTTGTGGGATATTTGTACACTGTGTGGAGATATCCACTATGATTGGTTTAATAAAGAGTTGAAAGGACAATAGCTAAGCAGGAGGTACAGGGTAGAGAGAGGAAGTAGGAGGAGATAATTGAGGTGCAGGGAGAAGCCAGCGAGACATGGAGGGGTGGGGAATTGGACTTACAGAATGAAAGAAAGGTAAAAAGCTGTGAGGCAAAATGCAGATTAATATAAATGGGTTAATTTAAGTTATAAGAGCTAGTGGGACAAACCTCAGGTAAGGTTTAGTTTTCATAATTAATAATAAGTCTCTGTGTTGTTGTTTGTGAGCTGGTGGCACAGAGAAAAACCTGATTACACTGTGACACTGGGACTTGTGGAGATTTCATAAGCACAGAAAGAAATATCTTAGGGAGAGCCAGCAACAGCGAGGTTCAGATGCTTCACATGGGTGGACATGGATTTCAGGGAGCAGTGGGAGGCTCCTGGGGAATGACAGACCGGTCAGCAGAGCGCCAGTGTCCACCGTGACTTGACAAGTGGCAAAGCTGGAGGGACACAGATTGGACTTAGAGCTGAGCATCTAAGTGTGGGGTCAGTGGCCGAGGGACAGGAAGAAAGGCCGGGGATGACAGTCACTTCCCTGCTGGGGTCACTGGGAGCGGTGGCGCAGCTGGGGAGGTTGTGTGGGGAAGGGGTGGCTGGGGCTGAGATGGAACCTCTGTTGCCTGTGCCAGGGTGACTGCTTTCTAAGCAGTTCTAGCATCGCAGACCCTAAGAGAAAGCAAAACAGACATCAGGTCATGGCACAAAGCTTGCAAGAGGACGAGGGGTGAGGGCAGCAGTCACTCTCACTTCAGCAAGCATGAGCGTCTCTCACGAAAATGAACAAAAATGCAGATTTTTGCAACTCCCAGCTCAAGGGATTCCCCATTCAGGAGACTTGGGTGGGCGGGGCTCAGGAACTAGATACAATCGCTGTAGCAAATGGTAATCTGGTGATTTTCCTGAGGAAGCTGGCGCAGCCAGCTGGTGAGTGTGCGCTTCATAAACTGCGTTATGAGCTGCAGGGCCTCAGAGCTAGGGAATGAAGGTGCTTTCCTGCAGGTATCTTGCTATAAAAAGGAAGAAGCGCCTTGTTTCTGTGTCTTTTGTTAGTAGAACGGAAAAATAACTAATGGGCATATTAAAAAGCGTTAAACAGTGCTAAGAACAAGGGAGGAACTCAAAAGCTGAAGGAGACAATAGAGAAGGTCACAAGCCCTTCATCAGAACGCATTTCAGAACAGCGCAAAAAAGTGAACTCATCAAAGGTCCCCACCCTCCACCCCGCCACTGGGACAAAGCTGACCTGAAACTGTGTACGGAAATGAAACACACAAGCTATCTCATTAGCCGCTGTGACAGTCTTACCTTGAAATTCATAATAGAGCAAGGACTTCTAGAAGGTCTCATGCAAATGTATGTAAATAAGCAGACAGACACATGCAGAACAGCCAAAGCAAACATGCCCTTCCCTCTTTCCTGTCAGCAAACTCTGCTCTCTTATTTCCAACCCAGCTCTGCAGCGCAGTCACCAGAAGGCATGCGACGTGCTGTGAGATCCCGATGCAGTGATTAAAGAACAGACAGATTTGAGCTGTGATAACAGAAGCGATGTCTGAGACAGAGTGGAAATTATCAGGGGCAACGGAATGTTTTATATCTGGATCCAGCTGCATGAGAAACATGGTACCCTCGTCTTGACTGGAAGCTGCCCCCCGTAACTCTTGCATGGCTTTTGAGTAGTTGCTGCCTGAATTTTCCGCTTTTTGCCTTTGTGTTGGGCTGTCTACACCTGAAGCCGGCAATATCTCAGATCACGACCAGAACTATGGAACTCAGAAGCTTCCCGCTTGCTCGAAGGTTAGTGAACAGAACACAGCTGGAGAAAAGTCCCCCCCCCCCAGCCCCTCAACAAATCACTGAGGAGCCGCCTCTGGAGTGATGCCAGCCCGTGAACGCGGAAGTGAGGCTCACCTGTCAATAGCGATGGCCAGCAGGGCATTGGTGGAGACATACAGGGAGACCGTACGAAGGTAGTTGACAGAGGCGCAAAGCACGTGGCCATGCTCCCAGGAAAGCTGACGTACCACGTAATAGTCCATCTCAAAGGGGCAGCAGACGATCGCCACCAGAAAGTCCGAGATGGCCAAGTTAGCAATGAGGAGGTTGGTAAGGTTGCGCAGCTTCTTGTAGCGGGCGAGGGCAGCAATGAAGACAAAGTTGCCGACGCCACAGACTAGCATGATGCCCGCCAGTGCCACGCCAATGACAATCTTGGCTGCGAAGAAGGTCTGTGTCTTGGTCATGTCCTCGTCCTCATCCAGCGGGAGGTCGTAATCGCCGTAACTGAAGTTGAAGGGGAGGGAGGAGGCGTGGTCTGGAGGTGGATTGGAGCCAGGTGCAAAGCTAAGGGTTCTGTTCTGGGCTGCCATACTGTTGCCTGCAGGAGGGGTGGTATCAGGGAGGTATGTCCACGTGGAGTTCAGCACCTCCAGCTGTGTTTTGGGGGGATGTCAGTGAGCGCAGTTCCCTGCTAGAATCCTAGGGGAGAATTGATACCATCCAGGATCTGGTGGGGGTGGGGGGTGGGGGGAACTAGGGGTGGGGGAGCGGGAAGGGGGGGAGATGGGGAGATAGAACAAATGGACAGCAAACATCAGATCTGACAGTATTCCCCCAGAGTTCTCTAGTACAGTCCATCTAGACCCACCCAGGGGTAAGGAGATGGGAGACCCTCTGCCTGCTGGCCACAGAATGGACTGGACTCTCCATAGAAACCCGAGGGGAATGGGCACCCCTGCCCTTCTCCCAGCAGACAGTGCTGTTTTGACTGTTGTTACTCTCAACCCCTTATCAGACAATGGCATAAAGCAGGGGCTGGAGAGGAATCCGTTGGTGGGTGGGAGTGGCTTTTATGGGGCCCAGGGCAGCCTGGCCACACATGGGGCCCAGGCTACACAACTGCCATGGCAGGCAGCACAGGGTTCCAGGAAAAGCCATAAACTGACATCATCCAGGGAGGGTCAGCATCTAAAAGGGAGTGAGTACCTGACACTTCAACCATTAGATAAGATCACCAAATGTCCCTGAGCCCAGGACTCCTCTATTTCCCTAGACAGTTGGAGGGTCCAAGCTTGAGCTTGGATAAAGGCTCTTTGCCTTAACATATAGTGTGGACTCCGTGGTGGTTTTTTGAGGGGGACCCCATCATCTGGGCATAACAGCTTTTCTATTCTTGCCTGTTCTTTGCCTAGGGGTTCTAGAAGCCAGTCTTTCAAACTGTCTCTTAAAATGTGGGGGTTGCAAAAAACTGGACAACAGTAAATGGTTTCTGAATGACCAAAAATCAGCTCAAAGAACAAAATAAAACATGGATCTAAGCTCTTCTGGCGTCCTTCAACCACATTGAACCAGGAGACTTCGTTATAATCTTGTTTCTAAACATGCACGTTCACTTTGCCCTGCGTGCTGTCTGCGTGCTGTGAACAGGGCCTGAAATACCTTGCCTCAGATCCAGATCGTGCTATGAATGGCACTTCTACAATTACTGTACACTAGGCTTTCTGATCTCATAGAAACATAATGGTTTAGTTATGGAAAACCAAGACTTTGAGTGTCACCATTTCCTAGTATGTAAGCATCAAACTGGTCTGTCTTTTTGTTTGTTTGTTTTGTTTTTGAGGCAGGGTCATGCCACTTAGGCTGACCTTGAACTCCTGATCCTTTTGCCCCAGTCTTCCAAGCACTGGGTCTGTAGATACACACGGCTGCATACGGCTACTAGTTACTAGCTTGGATTTATTGTGCTAAAACATTTTCGATTTGAAAATTTCTATGTGGAGACCTGTGTGATGGCTTAGTAGTTAGTCGTGGTGCTCGCTGCTCTTGCAGAGGGATCTCTTGAACAAAACTAGAGTTCAGAGTTCAGGTCTCAGCACCAACGCTGGGTTGTAAAAACTGTAATCCAAGCTGCCTTTTCTGATACCCTTTTCTGGCCTCAGAGAGTACTCAGCACACACATGCACACAGGTTTAATAAGAATTTAAAAATTTCTGTTTGAGCTGATGACTAGAGTCTTTAAAAAAATCATTAAATGAAATCTGGCTTGGAATTTGGACAGAATTTCCAGCAGTTTCTTAACTGGCCCTGAAACACTTCTTCCATGTGTACCACAAGTTTACAGGAAGCGACATTCCCAGCATGGATGATTACAAAATCAAAACATCATTCACCTTTGAAAAACGTTGAAGATGCTACATCGAATATTCAGCCAAGATTTACTTCTTTATGTAAAAATAAGCAATCCATCTCATTAGTATACAAATTTTCCTTCCTCATTAACAAGTGGTAAAATTATATGCATATCAAAGAATTGTTTTAAAATATATTAATGATTTATTATCAGTAAATGTCTGATTTATATGCCTACTTTATATGCTTATAAACCCAGGGACATGTAAGACATTCTCTGGTGATTGAGGTCCTCCTGGATGGAAAAACCTGCTCTAGAATAAGTAATTTCTCCCCAAGTTGACCCCGCTGCTCTGGATCTGCTCCCAGACTCCTTCCCTAGGCTCCCAGCTTCCCATCCTCAGCCAACCTTGACTTGAGGGACCGAATCTTGTCAGCATCTGTGTTCTCTGAGGTAGTGGTTGCTCTGAGACCAGAATGATCTGGAAACAGCCTTCTAAGAGTGGGTGGGGACGCTCAGGGACTCTAGGGGCTGTTCGTCGTTACCTGAGAGCTCCTTTATATTCTTGGTGTCTTCAGATGTCCACAGGAGGGAAAGGAAATGAAGTTACTAAAATGCTAGCCCTTAGTAGGTGACTGCTACAGGGGAAGGGGTCCCTGAGTGGTTGGGGAGAGTGAGTGGCCGGGGAGAGGCCCCCAACCTAACTTGGTCTGTTTCATCATCCATGAACCACCACTTCCCTCCCGTTCACACCTCAGCACATCTGTGAGTGTGGGAGCTGCAAGAAGGGAGAGAAAGAAGCTATCAAACTGGATAGCAAGATCTCTCCAGCCTTGTGAGAGCAGGGATAGTGTTGGGAGACAGGAATGTCACCCAGCCCAGACACAGCAGCCACAAGGGCGGGCTAGTCAAACCCCAACTTGATACATACTTATAAGCTGTGTGCTCCACTCCACTTGACAGTTGGGGTTCCGGCAGAGTCTGCACCCCAGTGTCCTTCCTCTGGGTTGTCTATTGGTCTTACACAGGCTGACACTGGGGATAGATAAGTGGGAGTCCTTGCTGGCTTCTCAGAACCGGCCTGCCCACCGGTCCCTTGTCTCCCATTTGCCTCGGAGATGAAAAGGCGCGGCACTGGTCCGGGAATCCAGTGGGAAATTCAAGCTCAAGAAGCAAAGCTGGTCACCAGGGTTGTCTGCGGGGCTTGGGGATGGCCCGGACACCTCCGCCCTTCTCGGCTCGCCTGCCGCTCCTGTCCCTAGTTCCCGAGCTGTGCCCTAGTCCCCAGCCCCAGTGTCCCAAGGCCGGGAGGAATCTCCTGGAAGCGACGCTCAGTGCCCCAAGTCCACCCGCTACCACCCGGCACTTACCTGCCTCGGTGACTCCAGGGGCGCACCCCAGGCCTGCGTCAGTGCGGGTAGGTGGGCGCGGTCAGGGCTCTGGGGACCCTGGCTAGCGCTGGCCAAGGTGCGCGTGCTTGGTGGGCGTGTATTGTTCTGTTCTGCCCTTCTCGGTGCGCTTCTGAGCGGCTGCCTGGAGTTGCTGCTTCGCTCTACAGCTCATCATCCCACAGCCTGGGAGTCAGCCCTGGTGGCCCGCCCCTTCGGGCGCCCGACTCCGCCCCGGGGACCCCGCCTGCCTTCCAGTCAGGCTGAAAGAGGGTCTCAGACTACAGGGCCCTCAATAGGCTTTCTAAGCTCTTGAACCCTGTGGGACCTCCACAGTCGGGCATCCACAGCATCTCAGAGACTGAGCAGTGTCCTCTGCACCCAGCCGTGGTTCCCACTGCCAGCGTTCTTGCCCTTTGCAAGCCAGTGGTCAAGCCGTGTCTTCTCTCAGAGGTGTTGCAGGGGAGGCCCCCATACTGGAATCCAGACCTTAAGAGGCAAATGGTGGTGGCGGCTGTGGCAGCATGGCTTGCCCCGCACAAAGCTTCAATTCTGAGATCCCCATCCAAATTCTGAGAAGACCTTTCCTATACGATTCCTTGGCTATTCAAAGACAACCCCACTCCAACTTCCAGCCTATCCACGGAGACTCCTCGTCCCCTGCTTTGCTTCCAGAGGAGTTTTTACCCTGTTAGATCAGAAACTGTGTCTGGATCACAGAGAGCATTTTCTAGATGGGGCACAATCAATAGACTGCCAATTTAAACTTTCCGTATAGAGGACTTGGAGAAGTCCTTTGGGATTGGGCATTCTGTGGTTCTGCCTGTCCTACCTTATGTGAAACTACCCCACTGTCCTGTTCTCCTATCCTTCCCCCCAACCCCCCATGAGCAGGACAGGATCTGGCTTTCTGCCTTTCTCATAGGGAAGGGCTGTGGTTTGGCTGGTGCTGTGACTGCTCAGGACAGTTTCCAGACCGGAGGAAGGTCCTTATAGCTCTGTTTTGTTTTTGTACAAGGAGCGGGCTGATGCTGTGGCCAGATACCGGAACATTCTCTTTAGGTCTTTCAAAGGGTTTGTTCATACTTATCAACTTCAGCTAAACATGTCCACCAGCTCACCCCTTATAGGGGACAAACAGACACCTTAGGACCTTTTGGTGTGCTCACAACATCCCCCCAAGATAGATTTAGGGGAGGGTCACATTCACACAGATCAGGAAACCCACAGCTGTCATCCTAGCAATGATGTCTCAGCAGATTTTTTTGGGGGGGGGTCAGGGAACCAGCATGCAGGACCCCAGGAGACAAAGAGGACAAAGCTTTAGTGCTTTAGTGTGTTGAAATAGTTGTCTTAATCCAGGCTCCTCAAAAGACCCCCTAAACAAATTTGAGTTCAGGCAGCTTATGGAAAGTAAGAGTAAGGGTACACAAGAAGTGATACAGAGTGAGGGAGAGCCAATGCATTCTGTATTAATGAGCAAGGGATACTGTGGCCATTGGGGGCTCACACCACCTACAAAACATGGATAGCCTGCCTCATGGTTGTCCACGGTAGCACAAGGCAGCTAGAACACGCAACCATTGCCCCAAGCCCCAGCTCCGATGGGCAATTTTCCTTTCTTTTTGGACAGTTTTCTTGAGAGCCGTAATTGCCCTCCCATGTGAGCCAAGAGACTCCGTATGTGATGGAGAAAGCCCAAGGCTGAAGAAGAGAGAGCTTCAAGATTTGAGGGGGAGGGGTCAGCTTCAGAGAGTTACCCCACTGGTGAGATCAGGTGCACGGGGGAAGACGGGGCAAGTGCAAGGCTACCACGTGTTCTCATGCCACGATGAGGGCTCCTGGGTTAAAAAAAGAGGTCCCATGCAAGCCATGCTGCAGGACAGCTTCTCAGTCAACAGTAAACTCACGCGATTCAAAAATTAAAGCATATAAAATGATATCTTGTGAAGTAACATTCCTACCCCATCTACCTTGTGCACCCCCATTCTTCTTTGGGGTCCTTCACATTCTTCTAGTTTTTCCTTTTGTAAATACAGTACCATGTTCTCATTCACCCCCTCCCCCGAGCATGCCCATATCCAATATGCAGCTGGCTTCTTCGTCCTTCTACTGTAACATAGTCTATTGTAGGGACACTGTTGCTGCCTTTTAAAACCCACATTGCCTCACATATTGTAACAGTTTCAAAATGTCTGTAAAACTACAAATTAAGCTATTTCCATTTTTTAGTTCTTGTCCTGTTGTGGTATAGAATGACGTACAGATTACAGTTCATCGGTGAACACACACACAGCGCATCTTTTGGTACGTGTGCAAGTATATTTGTATGACGAATTCCTAGAAGTGGTATTGATGAGTCAAAACATAAAATCCATTCTCACAAGGCTTTGTGGTAGATTCTGTCACAAAAAGCTCCGCAGGCCTCTATTAAGCAGTCTGTCGGGCGGAGGTCAAGGCTCCGCACTTGATTGATGAACACATGTCTATTGAGCCGGAAGAAGCAGTATTCCAGAACAAGATTTCTCAGCAATGCTTCCTGCCCTCAGTCCCAAAGACACGTTATGATGTCCCTTCGTTCTTCCAATATACAGGAGGGGACTCTGTTCTAAAACAAACAAACAAATAAACAAAAAACTTCCTTTAAGTCAGTTTCCTATGTCTGTGTATCTCTTTTGGAATAGTCAGAAAGCAAGTTAAGACTGAGTCGTTGTTATTGACTGTAGACACACTTAGGCAAACTCTGTTAGACCTTTGAAATGAAATGTAACTGAGCTCCATGAATTACTGGAGTTGGGAAGGTGAGGACTCTCAGTAGAGGTTCCGGGGTCCCAGCTTCCACCTCTCACACACCCCACCTGCTTTTCCAGGCTTCTGTAGCATGCCTGGGTAAGACACTGGTGGACTGACTTCATTATGTAGTGCTCTGGCTGCCTCTCTGACTTCAGAGGGCAGTACCAGGTGTCAGTTGGGAGGATGAAAAGATGTCAGATTTTATGGCCACTAGTCCTACTTCCTGTCTGTGGACAAAAGCCCTAAAGACTTCTTGATCAGAGTCTGAGATTGCCATTAAAACTGCTTCAGAAGTTTGGAATCCCTGGAGGAGGCAGGAGAAGTGTGAAGAGGGAGTGTACTCTTTGAAGGATGGAGCTAGTCACAAGACTCAAAGCTGAGGTCCAGCTGGGTATGGGCATGCTCACCTATAATCCCAGCACTCTGGCAGGTTGAGGCCAGAGGATCAGGAGTTCAAGCCCAGCCTCGGGCACATAGTGAAAGTCTGTTTAAAAGAATCAACAAGTAGAGTAGGCATGTAGCATGTAGCTCAGTGGTAGGGCTCTTTCCCAGTATGTACAAGGCTCTGGTGTGTGCCCAGCACACACACACACACACACACACACACACACACACACACACACACAGCTGGACTCCATAACAGAGAGTTTAATTAATGAAATCTACTTTGTAGTAAGGGGTGTGGACCTTTGTTACTAGAAAGCAGGGAGGTTGAGTGTTGTAGCTACTGAGGAACACCAAAGGTTTTCCAGTTCTGTCGACTGAGTCTGGGAAAGATTTTTTTTTATAGAGAAAAATTTTGATTTTGATTTACTTTGTACCTCTGTATCTCTGGCTCTTTCTCCTCCAGGTGAAGACCTAGTGTTCAGGTGTTCAGGTCGCCCTTACCCAAGCTCAGGAAAGGATGCAGACACGCCACATGCCACTTGGATTCTGGGGTGGTGCACACTGTGTGAGGGAAAATTCACAGTGTAGATATATAGAAAAGCTGGCCTCTTTCTCTGCCCCCTCTCCATAATCCTGCCCCTGAGCGCTGACCCCTTTTCCCTGGGCGGTCTCAGATGTGTGCAAATGCCAATCATCAAGCTTAGGTGTACTTGGACTCGTTTTAGGAGGGAGTGGAAGCCATTTTCGTCGTGAATGACATAAGGTTCTGGGTTAACTTGAATATTAAAAAAGTATGACCTTGATTTGCATTCCGGAAGAGAAACGGGACCTTTGGTTGGGGTCCTTAGAACACGTAGAGACAATGATTTGAGTGCACTGTGCTTGCTAGGGAGCTGATCATAGGAAGCGCTGTGGAGAACGGAAGGCACGATGAAGAAAGGGAGGTGGCCAAGAAAGAGAAGGCGATAAAGCTAGCGCTAAGGTGGAGGAGGTAAACCGAGCCCACACTCCTAGGGAACCGGCACAGCACAAAACAAGACTTCCCTATTCTGCCAGCAGAGGGCGTAATGGAGCCCTTGATCGAGAACTATGAAAGTGTCAGTCAAATCCCAAAGCAGCTGTCTGCCGACGCGCAGGTAGATCAGAACCTGCTGTTTAAAGACCGCAGAGAGGGGTACACTAGGCGTTCTTTTCACTGTTGGGGAAAAGCACCTGACAGAAAGAACTTCTAAGAGGAAAAGACTGAGTTTGGCCCCTGGTTTCAGAGACTCTAGTCCTCAGTCTTCTGAGCTCATGTTTCTGGGCACGTGATAAGGCAGAATACCACGAAAGATATGCACACGGGAGGAAAGCTCCTTGGGTCACGGAAACTACAAAACATGAAGTGTGGTCAAGAGGAAAGGACAGGGACAAGATACACCTTGCAAAGGGGTGCTCACAGACCTACTTCCGCCACCCAGACCCCTCCTCCTAGGAATGCCATCACAGTATGAACCAATCAGCGGATTAGTTCACTCATGAGGTCATAGCCTTCAAGGGCCAACACAATCCCAAAGCCTCACCTCTGAACACTGCTGCTCCTGGAGACTAAGGCTTCAATACATGAAGGTGGTGACACTTCGTGACCCGACAGCTGGGAGACGAACACCGCAATGGCCAGGGTGAGCTGTTTCTGTGTGTCGTGGTGGGGGAAGGGATGCGACATCTGAGGGCACCTGCCACCTGACATTGCTTTGCATGGTCGTTTTATAACTTCCTAGCCAGTCTCTTTGTGTCTGTGACCCTCAGTGACATCTGAACATTTTGTTCTTATGGCAAAGGCAGAGGTGCCTGAAGAAACGAGCTCAGAGGTGCGCCTCCATTTCATCGGCTGGAGCACTTGTTGAGAGTCAAGGGTTGAGGAAGGCCAATGTACCCTCCACAGGAGAGCATCGTAAAGCTCCATTGGGAGAGGCCTGAAACAGGGAAAAGTGAAGAATTGGACCGAACGATGCAACCCACCGCACTTGCCTCCTGGCCCCGAAGCCAGAACTGCTTTTGGATGTGATGTCACTTCCTCAATCATTTGGTGTCTCATTGTCTCTTTTTCTACTTAATTTGCCCTAAGGTGGATTCTGACATTTGCTGTCATTGAATATAACAGAACCAGGAAATTGTGTGTGTGTGTGTGTGTGTGTGTGTGTGTGTGTGTGAGAGAGAGAGAGAGAGAGAGAGAGAGAGAGAGAGAGAAAGAGAGAGATAGAGAGAGAGGGGAAGAGAGGGAAGGAGGGAGAGAGGGAGGGAGAGAGAGAGAAAGAGAGAGAGAGAACAGCTAAGAAAGATGAAATATCACAGGTACATAATAAGTGACAGAATTGATTTTCAAACCAGACTTCATCCTCTCCCTTGGGGAGTACAGCCTGGGATCAGGATTCCAGCCTTAGGAGGCCAGGGAGCATGGGGTTGTATTCATTACTTTTGTATGTTCTGACCACACCCGCCGGAAGCCACTTCAGCCACTTCGGGGAGATTTCAGTCCTTCATGGTGGCAGTCCTCGTCGGCTTCTCAGTTGCCTTGACAAACACCTTGACCAAAAGCAGCTTGGAGGGGAAAGAGTGGATTTGGTTTTACTCGTCCCGGTCACAGCTCACCGCTGAGGGAAGTCGTCACAGAAACCCAATCAGGAGCAGAGGCAGGAACTGTTGAGGAGGCTGTGTGTTGGCTTCTTCAGGACTCACATCCATATCCTGTTCCTTTACATCCTAGGACCACCTGCACAAAGGGGCAACATCATGGAGAAAGGCAGATCAGTGTGAACATCTCCTGTATTTTAACTTGCTGCAGGTGCCATGCCCCCTTTCCTGGCCCTCCCAACCCCCAATCACCAAGTTCTCCTTGATGTTAATAGTTTTCCCCATGGTGTGTCCATTTACATAAAGTGACTTTTGCTTTGTAACCTACAAAGTTGGCGCCCAAACAGGAGCTTTCATGGTGTTTAAGGCCAGTGAATCCGATCTGCACCGGCAGTTGAGTTGCTCAGAGTTCTGAAGTGTGCATCTCCTGTTTACTTGCAAGACGGTTAGCACTGGATCTGCCTGAGGTCATTTGGTCCCCAACTCTCCAGGCAAAGAACTGATCTTGTCTTAGTTAAGAGTTCTATCTATCCATCCATCCATCCATCCATCTATCTATCTATCTATCGTCTGTCTGTCTGTCTGTCTATCTATCTATCTGATCCAGGCTCTCGCTAGGTGGCCCGGACTGTTCTGGAACTCTGTAGACCAGGCTGACCTCAAACTACCAGAGATCCACCTGTCTCTGCTTCCTGAGTGCTGGGACTAAAAGTGTGCGCCGTGACACTAAGCCTCCTTGCTATTTTTCTTGAAACAGAATGAACTCTTGAACTATTTCCCACTTCTTTCTTTTACCAGCAGGAATTTAGCACTCTAGGGGATCATGGGTAACTGGACTGAAACGCCATAACATTGCCACCAGGACCAAGACAGTGCCCTCATTGCGCCCGGCAGTCACTCAAATCTGTTACCCGACTTATGATTTCTGCCTAAGTGCTTTTGGCCTCGCTTTAAATACTGTTATTAATGCAAGTGGCACATCAAGGCAGGCAGACTCTGCAAGAAGGCAATTCTTGTAACGAAAACCTGGTTAGCATCCAGATTTTTTGGACACGTGAATGAAAAAACTGGAAGAGGAAATTGCCATGTGTGGAGCAATTATCCCCAGGTGCTGGCGTCACGGAGGACTCTTAAGTGTGTATATTTTGAAGCTGACACAGTAGGCGCAGATTACTTGTGTAACAAAGAACACAGGCACGCACAAGCAAACAAAAAGTTATATAGCTCTCTGACAACAAGGAAACAATAGCACTTCGTTTTGACACACTCAATGCTTTTGAGAAGTTAATTGGGGGTGTGAACTAAGCCAATAAAATGGTTTTATGTAAGTGTTTTCTTCACTGTATTACTCTTCCTGAGCGAGGATGGAACCCAGGGTCTTGCATCTACTAGGCTAGTGCCGTCCCGCCAGGCTGCATGATCCTGCTTACCGGACTCTGCGTTCTACTCACCAAACAGCTGGTTAAAAGCCATCTGATCACACTCATTGGAGGGCTTGCTGAGGAGCTGCATTGATAATGTCTTTACATCTGGAGCCCCATCAGTGAAGGAGCGTAGGGGGAGGCCATGCTGACAGCCAGGCCCAGCACTCAGAGGATCCACCTTAAAGGCTCCTGGGAGCCACTTTTCAAAGTTTTAAAATTATTTTCAATTATGTGTATGTGCATGTGTGTATGTGTAGGTTTGTACACGCACGCAAGTGCAGGTCCCTTTAGAGGCTGGAAAAGTCTGTTTCCCCTAAAGCTGGAGTTACAGCTTCCTCTGAAAGAGCAGCTCAGCAGCTCGAGCTGGGCTGTCTCTCCCACCCTCTGAGCAACTCTTAACAGGTCAGAAGCACCTCATTTGGTGCAGGTGTGAGAAACACGATTGAACCAGCCAATCAGAGGAGGGACTCTGGGGGCAACCAGGTGTGTCTCACAGGTCCCAAGGCGGGACTTGGGAGGGCGGACTCACAGCTAGAAGGCAGCCCTGCAGCTGTGTGGCTCTCTGCTTAGGGCTCTATTTGGTTTCCTATGCCTGCCCCCCCAACCACTCCCCCACCCCGCTCCTCCCTCCCCCTCATCCCCCCCCCCCCCCCCCCGCTTTATGTTTTCCTTCTGCTCCATACCCAGACCTCTCCAATTTCAAAGTCTAGGAATTTCATATACCTTGGAGAGAAAAAGAATTTAACTAGTCCAGCCTGGGCCAAACATTTACCCTGATGGCCACCAGCCCATAAGAGCATCTGTTCTATTTGGAAAGGTGCCCTCCTCCCAGACAGATGTAACCCCAAGTAAGGGCACAACTCAGGCTTCTCTTGCACCCGCTCACTCCCCTCCATGTGCCCTTGGTACAAGCAGTTGACACACAGCAGTCCGTGCATACCCTGATCCAGTTCGTGGTGGCCAGAGAGGGCCAGCAGGTGCATATTGTGAGCCTCCGAGAAGGTAAGCGAAGGACAGCACTCCTTTCTTCTGGCCCCAAGCTTTAAAAAAGGAAAAAAAGCTTGAGAAGCCGCCACCTTGTCTTTCTCATGCAAATCATGTACCCATGACATCTGGGCATAGGCTGATAAAAAGCTTGGAGCCCTTGTTTGCACATTCGCCAAGCACAGTGAAGAGAGCTGAGGGATGGGTTGCTGTGGACAGCTATGGAGAGACATAGAATCAGACATTCATGACATAGTCAGAGCTCGGTTCGAATCCTCCATGCTAAGACGCAACTGCAGTAGTTTGGGAGGAATCCTGGCTGGGCAGGGGATGGCTTGTTAAATGGTGGAAGGAAGGAAGAGTTCTTCCCTTTGGAATTTCCACTTGAGACATTTGGAAATATCTGGCTGGCGAGGGTTCCATCTGCTCAGAAAGACACTCGCAGTTTTCCTCTTTGAACTCTGCTCGAACCCACTCTCTATAAACTGTGGTGTTCTGGACTCTGTTTGTCGCTGTCAGCTTCATCCCTGTATTAGACACCAGGCTCCTTCTGTGTTTCTGGAGCACCTCGGGTCTCCCTGCATCTGGTTTTCTCCTCAGTTCTTCTCTCCTGCTCGGGAAGAGAGCCTTAGGTCCCACCTTTCCTGCAAAGCAGTCTGTCCTGGTGGACCACTGGCTTCTTTTTTTCAGAATTCCTCTGACTCAGTTCCCTCAACTGGTCTTTCCATTCCTTTATACGGAGCTCGGCACACATCTCAAATATCATCCTGTTAGAAGTGACAAGACATTTTCTCCTCTGATTGTTGGAAGTGAATGTTTCTAATTGACCTTAAAAGACTTTTGGAAACATTGGGTGGGTTTTCTGTTCCATATTGTATTACCTATTTTCTGATATGAAATAATTCCATCTTGATTTATGCAAGGCATAAATTGGATGGGTAGTCTTCAAGAGGGCTAATTGATGTATGCACAGGGTGGTCATGAATGGTTGAAGTCTTCTCTGGGGTAAGAACTCTCTGAATTTCTACTAGCCACTTCCAACAACAGGGTGTTATCTTTTTCTCAGAGATCATTGGATTCCATGTTATGTCTTAGTGTGTGTGTGTGTGTGTGTGTGTGTGTGTGTGTGTGTGTGTGGTGACTTAAACAACTGGTAGTATTCAGGAAAATTTTAAAAAATATAGAAAGAAAAATAGATTGGCTCATTTGGGAGATCTTTGGTTAGGGAAGTTGCTGGGGATTTGTGGGACCAGGTTGTTAAATGCAGATAAAAACTCCCGACCACCAAAAGACCCTCATGGAAGATCATGATAGATGCAATGATTTTGGATGCAGTGAGGAGTCTCTTGATGAACTATAAAGCTAAGAGGCTATGGGGGCTGGGGAGCTCGGAACAGCAAGCCAAGAGCAATCTTCGCGAAGGGTTTCAAAAGTGCTTCCCATCAGGCAGGAAGAGGCAGAGTGGGGAAGCCTGCGTGCAGTAGGCTATTGAGAAAATGATGTGTTATTAATGTCTCTGATTAATAGCTGGAAACCTTTTGGGGGTGTTGGTAAGGGTCCAGGAATTAGGAGACACGCTCTTTGTAAAAGAAAAACAAAGAAGAAAGGAACCAAATTTTGTCAGCATCTTTGGGGGATTGTGAAGCTCAGGCTCCCGGTCATTTTGCATTGTCCTCAGTAGGAGCTGTTAGGCGGAAAAGGTGGGGGATGAATGAAGGTGCCTCTCTATGCTTGAGGGACGTTGCCGAGTGCGGATTAATGAGACAGTCACTCTCTGTATTTCAGATTCTCTCCGTGACTATGGAGGGAAAGCTAAGTCCATCTGCTGCGGTGCAGCTACGAGCGAGCACACAGTGCCCCAGGTTCTTAGGCTTCACTGTAAAACAAAGAAAATGATACCTGGGGACTAACCTCCCTGGTTCTGACTTAGAGGTCTGGAGCTCAGCCTGGCTTTGGGAGCTTTAAAAGCTTTTCCAGATGGAGACACAGAAATGTCTGAGCACCCTCCTTGTGGATTTTCTACTGTAAACGTTTAAAGCCAAAGTTGCTCTTTGAGGTCGGGCTGGTCACAGAGAACCGTATTTGTACTGAAGAGTGTGTTTGTTAGCAACAAACTAAAGCACATTAGAATGTTCTAACATGTCTTCAGCTGCACAGTTCCACCACATGAGGAAATAGGTGTGTGTGTGTGTGTGTGTATAGAAAGTTATAAATTTTACTCTTAAATTTAATTGAATGTAATTTTCTGAACTAATTTGAAACCATCAGGGTTTTGCAAATGCTGAAAAGGACTAAGTATAAATTTTGTTTTAACACAGGTTATAATCTATAATTTGATTAAAAAAAACAGGCAATGATTCACATTGTGGATGAACTTTGGTGAGGTAGACTAGCTTTTATCACATAGATTTTGGTGCATAGCAAATTGTCCCCAAACATAGTGGATTGAAACAATAATATTCATTAGCTTCCATCAGCCTTTGGTGAGTTAGACTAGTCTACGGATGCGAGTGGGACTCGGGGGATCTTGGCGGCACCTGCTTGCACAACTAACGTCAATGCATGAGTTGGGTGTGGCCAAGTCGAGGATGGTTTTGCTTATGTGTCTGTTATCTTTTCAGTTGTAAAGGTAACAGAGTGAGAGGTCATGTGAGATCTCATCCTTGAGTAGGCTAGCCTGGGCTCAGTCATATTATACATACTTTAGGACTTCAAGAAGACAAACCTAATGTACAAAGACCCCTTTTCGTCTCTGCTTGTGCTATCCTATGGGTTAGGACGAACCAGCCCCTGAGGTCACATCTCTCTGCTTTTCATATGTACTTTGTGTTACAAGACAAGAAGTGGTAGGAGAATTATTTTAGATAAGAGAAAATTAAAGAGACACGAAAGTCAGCAGGTGGGTGGTAGCACACACCTTTAATCTCAGCACTTGAGAGGCAGAGGAAGGTGAATCTCTGAGTTCGAGGCCAGCCTGGTCTACAAAGCAAGTTCCAGGACTGATGCTACACAGAGAAACCCTGTCTCAAAAAGTTCCCCCACCCCCCCACCCAGAGAGAGAGAGAGAGAGAGAGAGAGGTCAATGAATTATAAGGGCTTCCAGATTGAAAAAGAAGTGTATGGATATTTGTTGGTGATATTTGGAAAATATGGACATTATATTTGGACTATATATTTGGCATTTTAAGTATCTCTCAGTTAATGACACAGTGTTTGTATAGGAGACTATGATTAAAGGTAGATATTCAGGGCTGAAGAGATAGCTTGGCCAGTCAGGTATTTTCTCTGCAAGCACACACAAAAGCCTGGTGCTAAGGCCATGGGTTCTATCCTTTGAGGTTCTGAGGGTTACAGGCCTCTCTCTCTCTCTCTCTCTCTGTCTCTCTCTCTGTCTCTCTCTCTATCTCTTCTGTAGCACTCAAGCTGGCCTAAAACTAGCAGTTCTCTAGCTTCAGTGCCCCAAGTGCTAGGATTACAGGTGTGTCTCTGTAACCAGCCCTCAGCATGAATCTGGAGGTTGACACAAAATCTCAGTCCTTAAGAAGAGCTCATCTTTATTGCTGGTTGTGTGACAGCCCCCATGCCAAGCACTTTAGTTGATGAGTTGAGGGAAGAGGTGGGACACTGAGGCTCAGTGCAGCATGGAATGTGCCTCAGGGCATGCAGCAGAGGGTAGCTGAGTTGAACTGGACCGGTTGACTTCAGGATGTACTCGGTAACCAGCCGTATTAAAAAAGAGTTCTCAAAGACAATAGCGGTATACTAAGTTCCTGGTTGCTTAGCAACCACTAAACGTTTAGAATGTGCTATTGAGCAAGTGTCCCAGCTAAAGCTAGCTGATTTCTGTGGTCAGTTCTAAACCCAAATCAGAGGCGCTTGGAAGAGTGCTCTGTTATTATTTGCATGACTGACAAGTGTGGGGATCGGATGTGTTCACATTTGCAGTATTACTCACACAGCTTCTTGAGGATTCTGGAACATTCTAGTCCTACTCAGATAACTCACAAGCATCTCAACTGTTAGCATGCAAAAGCATCAGGGAAGACAAAGACTCCGGTCATGCTCTTGCTTTAGAGAGGAGCTACAATTCTTTCCAAAGTCAGAATGTCTCATTATTTAATGGAAAAACCCCAAACTTCATCCAATTTTTCTGGTCATAAACATTTTGCTTACTTGATTTACTTTTTCTGGAATTTCAAAGAGTTGGGATTTTCACACAAAGTATGTGGCAGCAATTACACGATAGTGGCCAAATGTCCTCTCTTTGTAATTTTGTAAGTATGTCCCGAGGTAAATTAGGGTGGTGAGGGTGACCACTTTCCAACACGGATGCCAGCACTATGTTTGCTCCCTTGAACACTGAGTTTAGAGGAGGCCAGATGAGTGGCTAGGAAGACAGGGACCATCAGTTTCCAAAGTGGTTTTATTTTAAGGTACTGGAGGGAAGTGTGAAAGTCATTCAAGGTGACAGTCGTGACAATGTCACGTTATGAACACTCTAACGTGTTCTCCTAGTTAGGGTTTCTATTCCTGTGAAGAGACACCATAACCATGGCAACTCTTATAAAGGAAAACACTTAATTGGAGTGGCTTACAGTTTCAGAGGTTTAGTCCATTATCACCACGGCAGGACACGGTGGCGTGCAGGCAGACACGGTGCTGGAAAAGGAACTGAGAGAGCTACATCCTGTCTGCAGGCAGCAGGAAGTGAACTATGACACCGGGCATTGCTTGAATATAGGAGACCTCAGAGACCAACCCCACAGTGTCAGACTTCTTCCGAGAAGGCCACACCTACTCCAACAAAGCCACTCCCTTTGGGGGCCATCTTCTTTCAAACCACCACACGTGCTAAGTCATGGCTCCTTTCTCCTCCATGCACGTCAGTGTGATGAGCTGAACTGCCCGCCACATTCCTCTTTGCAACCTTACTGATAAGTAGAACTTTCTCACATGATCAAGGTTAAGACGAGGGTGTACCTGGAACCCGGGTGACCTCCCACTGATCACCATCACTAAAGCTTGCTATGAGGCAAACAGAGATTGCGGGAGGAGACATCATGTTCAGGTCTGTTTTTAGAAAAATGAAGTAGAGATCTCCTGTTGCAGAGAAAAATATTCTCCACTTTCAATCTTTGAGAAAAAAGTCTCTATTTTCAAATGCAAAAAAGTTTCAGGGATTAGAAACTTCGTTTATAAATTTGTGTGTGTGTATGTGTGTCTGTGTGTGCGTGCCCATGGGTGTGAAGAGTTGTTATTAGGTGTCTTCTTCACTTATGTTTTGGGGGTAGGGTCTCTCACTGAATCTGGCACTCATTGACTAGACTCTCTGGCCAGTGATGTTGGGAAATCTGCCATTTCTGCCATCACTGTTTCAGGGTTACAGATCTGCAGGTGGTCATTTCAAAGGAGCAGCAGATAGCAGCTGACTTCAGGGTGTTAGCCCACCAGGAGGCGAATCCCTGATCAATCTTGGATAGGCAAAGCCCCAAGAACACAGACCCCAGAATGACTTTTGCTCCTACTGTGCCTTTCCATGTTTGCTGCTGCCATCTTTCTCTGGTATCTGGCATGGGGTGAATGGGTGTGGAGAGATCCCCACTGCCTGTAATGTAGTGTGTTCATCTCATAGAAACATCTTTTTCTACTGGGAATTTTTACTTATGTATTATTATGAAGATGATTCCTTCCTATGCTGTGGGAGAATGCTTTTGTAGACTGTAAAGATTTGTCACTCATGTTAGTTTAATAAAACACTGATTGGCCAGTAGCCAAGCAGGAAGTATAGGTGGGGCAACCAGACTAGGAGAATTCTGGAAAGATGAAAGGCAGAGATGCAGTCACCAGCCAGATGCAGAGGAAGCAAGATGAGAATGCTGCACTGAGAAAAGGTACCAAACCACGTGGCTAAACTTAGATAAGAATTATGGATTAATTTAAGTTGTAAGAGCTAGTTAGTAATAAGCCTGAGCTAAGAGGCCAAACAGTTTATATTTAATATAAGCCTCTGTGTGTTTCTTTGGGATTGAATGGCTGCAGGACTGGGCAGGACAGAAAACTTCTATCTACATTCCTCACCTGTACTATCTAATTGATAATATCAATGCTTGTTTATACAGAGTTTTGATAAATAGAAATATATGCAAGGAAATGTTACACAGTCAGGGCCTGCGCATTTCACCTAAGGAGCTGCATAAATTGTAGCTCAAGTTAATGATTAAGAAAAATAATTGAGTCCCAGGATCCTAGCTGGCTCAAATTCCTTAAATGTTAATCTTGAAAGATCCTGTCATGAGTTTCAGTGTTTCATAGATGAAACGAAGTCTTAAAACAACTTCAGGTGAGATTAGATGTTTTAATAATATATTTGAGATTGAAAAAAAAAACCCTAGAAAACAATCTAAAGTTCACAAGGACACAAAGGTGAGGTAAAAAATACAAAGTGGCCCAACTGTTACTAGCTGACAAACTTTCCTTCCTGGGGTTGGTTGATGACCAATGGTGATGCTTATTCCTTGTACCCATTTCTGCCCTCAATCTCCTGACATAAAAAGCTACTGATGAGTGGGTATGCACCCTAAAGGTTTAAAATAGAGCTAACTGATTTTTTTATGTCTAAAAGTTTAGGTTTGTGATTCCTTTAAGATTCCTTGTGGGATTACTTTTCAAGATAGATAATAAAGTGATTGACTCTTTCTTTGTAACTACAATATGCAGCCTGCCAACAAAAGAGTTTGTGGAGAAAAAAAAATACCCTTTGCTTGCTCATAATCTGTTCATCTGTAGCAAACTGCTTAGATGTAAATGTATGTGGGCTCTTGGGGGACTTGTTTGCAATCATGAAAGGAAAACGGAAAACATGTTTTTATCTGTACTCATTATAAACATTCACTTGTAAAACAGAATATAACCACACTATAATTTCTATATTGCCTGAAAGATTTTGTTGGGGGTATATAAGCTGTAGAAAAAAAGTATGTAATAGAAGAATACAGAAGAATAAAAAAGGGAATCATTAAGAGAGAGTATGCCCTTTTCCCTAACCCCCTCAGATAGAAAAGTCTAGTATGCCAACTCCATGGATTGTTTTCAAGCCCTGCGCTGCTGGAGGCTGACCCTCCACACCTGGGTTTTTATGTGGGTGCTGGGGATCAGCAGGCACTTTGCCTACTGAGGCTTATTACCAGCCCCAGAGACCAAGGGCCACACAGGTGAGGCAATGGTCCATCTTTCCCTAGGGGCTAGAAGAAGCAAGGCCTTGTCAGTGCCTTGATTTTAGACTTCTGCTATTTTATTAAGCAATCTTATGAATCCAGGATACTCAGGGAATCTCCATACCAGCCATACTTTAGAATGCCTGGAATGTTAGGAATGGTAGGAAACCCTGCAATTCCAGCTCTCAAGAGGTTGAGGCAGGAGGATTGCAAGTTTGAAACCATCTTGGGCTACACAGCTGTTCACAGAACTCCATTTCTGCTATGACTCAAAAGACATGACTTTATTTCTCTCCAACCAACAACGACTCTGGTTTGCCTGCCCAGTGTTTTTCGACTAAATTCTAACAAAATGATCTTTGAATATCCTTCTGAGTCTGCTCTAAATTCCTTTATTAACTATGACCCTTCAACAGGGAACTCTGATTTCCTAGTAAATTGTGTCTTAGAGTCTTTGAGACACAAAGAACCTTGGCATTGCATCGTGGGACCCCCTGAGAAGCCCTGTCTGTCACAGTGTAAAACAGGCTTAGAGTAGCTCAAGATTATAAACATGGGACTGATAGAGAGAGGTGTTCAGGGAGAGGGCGGTGAACATCAAGTGCATGGGTGGGCTTCCCAGGCCAGAATTGTATTTACAATGGCCACGGATGGCTTTCAGTGGGTTCGGAAGTTCTTGTTTCCTTACTGTTGCTGGGACATAATACTCTGACTGAAAACGATACAGGAGAGGAAAGGGTTATTTTAACTTACAACTTCAGGCCACAGCTCATCACCAAGGGAAGTCGGGGCAGGAACAGAAAGGCAGGCCTGCTGCTATTCCACACAGTACTACCTCTGCCCAAAGGACTCATAGCCAGGAAATTAGAGCTGCACTCATGGATCATGCTGTCTGATGGCTGGAGCAGGCGCATGCTTAGCTCTCTCTTAGACAGCCCAGGATAACCTCTCTAGGGTGTGGCACCACTCATTGTAGGCAGGACCCTCGTACTTCCTGTACCAATTAGCAATCAAGACAGCCCTGCACAGATGTGCTCACAAGCCAGTCTGATCTAGGCCGTTTCTCACCTGCACCTATCCTCTGTGGTGACTCAAGGCTGTGTCAAGTTGACAGTTAAAGCTAGCTAGGAAGATCTTCAAAGGGTTGCTGAGGAATTTAAATGGGATCATGGAGTTACTTTGGTCTACATGTCTGCTTTATGTATCAGCACAGTGGTGTCTTTGTTGCCATGGCAGGAGATAGAGATAGATAGATAGATAGAGAGAGAGAGAGAGAGAGAGAGAGAGAGAGAGAGAGAGAGAGGGAGAGAGACTGACTCTAGGTTTGGAATGGGCTTTTTGAAACCTCAGAGTCCACCCCCAGGGACACACTTCTTTCAACAAGGCAAAGCCTTCTAATTCTTTCAAACAGTGCTACTTCCTGGTGACCAAGGTTTCAAACCTGTGAGCCTATGGGGGCCATTCTTATTCAAACCACCATAATAGGGTTGTTGGTTTTTTTCCAGTTCTGTGAAGAATGCCACCAGGGTTTTGATAGGGATTGAGTGTGTTATGTTTCCTTATGTCAAGTGAAATAAGCCACATTCAGATAAGTAATATATGAGCTGAGAGATGTATATGCGCATGCGTGTATGTGTGCATGTGTGTGTGTAGGTCATGAGACTGGAAGAGCGATCATGGGATGAGAGGAAGAGATCTTAATAAAAGAGGGGGAGGGAGTAACGGAATACACTCGGTGAGCACAGGTGGAGACTCTCTGAGGAGGAGAGAAACTAGAAGCGGCATGGCGCTGAGGAGCGGGTGATAGAGAACAAGTTATAAAAATACATAAGCATAATTAATTTTATACGAACACCATTATGTTGTATAGTCACCTAAAGCGTTAGTAATACCAGAAAAGACGACTTTCAGGCAAGACGAATTTAAGAAGGAAAACAAACAAAACACAAGCCAGGGAAGTAAGGGGAAAATACAAAAAAATGTCATAGTGAGGAGGAAACCATGGAAACACAAAAGAAAAAAGAAACTGAGAAAAAAAAAAGCAGACCAAAACTAAATGAATTGATGAAAGGACATAACAAAAACATGGAAAAAAAATCAAAACTACACTACATTTAAGATCCTGCTAAGTATGTAGGAGAAAAGGAATCAAAGCACACAAAAGAATAGACAAGCTGCGGATAAGAGCAGCTTCTGTGTCCTCGGAAGTGGACACTGCCAGCCATGAACACGCCGGAGGGTCAGCCGAGAGCTTGTCTTTCCTTCAGTTGTTATTATTGCTGAATTGGTATTGGACAAGAGTCTGATGTCCTGCAGACCCGTGTTCACGGAGGCCTCTGCTGCCCACACTTAAGTTTTCATTCTGTGGGTTGTGTGAATCCTCATCCTCCCCAGACCCTACATAGTGCTCCTTGCGTAGCTATTTCAGCAGGAAAGAGTCCCCCAAGGGCTTAGGGTGCATGGACACACCTAATAAGATATAATAAGATAATAGCCTTATCTTGTTAGCTATGTTTTTGGTTTTTTCTCTCCTTCTTAAATTTATCTAGTTTTGGTTTTGAACTACTGGGAAATACATTGTTTGTTTGTTTGTTGTTTTGCTTTGCTTTTCTGTTGTTCCTAATCTCCTGGTCTCTCCTTCTTGTAGTTCTCCACTCGCCCCCTCCTTCCCGTTCATTTGTTAAACCCGATTCTCCACAGCTTGTCTCTTTCTTTTACTTCATTTACCATTCCACGCTGTCTGTAAATAATTCTCCATTCATAGCACCCCCTCCAACTTTGGTATCTTTAGCTCTATGCTTACTGATGATGTTGGTGTCTGTAACTGATTTGTGCCGGTGTCATGTGCTGGTTGGTGCTGGTGGCGCTGCAGCAGTCTGTTTCCTCCTCACCGAGTTGTCCTGGGGAGTTGAGCCTTTGACGGAGGCTGCTCCACAAGAACACCACTCCCCAAACCCAGGCGAGATGTTTAAACCAAGAGATGTGCAAATCCCAACTCCAGACCACAAGAAACATGGAAAGGCCACATCACTTCTCTCGAAGATTTAGCTCCTTCACTGAGCTCAGAGCTGTGGAAGCAGGTGAAACGGCAGGCGAAGCTTTCAGAGTTACGTTTTAAACGATCGGGGATTTGAAAGAGGATGCACACAAGCAGGTGAAAGTCAGCCACCCAGAGGGGAACGTTGGCAAGAAGGGCAAGGACATCATCAGTACGGAAGAAAAGGTCAGTGACATGGGGGAACTCAGCAAGGAAACTGAGGTTTGATAAAAGCAACACAGGAATATTAGAAATGGAAACCCAATGCCTAACATAGGAACGCCATGGGAAGCACCACCAAGGATGCCACCAAGTCAAAGAAAGAGCATCAGGGCTGGAAGATGAGGCTGGCAGCATTGTATTTAAGTATTGATAAGAAAAATAAATAAATGATCAGGGCCACAGTGTCTAAGAACTTCTAGATATGACTGAAAGACCAAATCACAAATTACTGCAAGAGGAGCCGAAATAAACACCAAAGGCACAAAAAATATCCTCAATGAAATTATAGCAGAAAATGCCCAAACCTAAGGTGAGAAATAGCCATTCATATGGGATAACCCCTAACAGATACGATGACCAGAGAATGTCTCCGTAACATGTTATAGGCTAGATGTAAAAAAAAAAAAAAAACAAGGACTGTACAACAGAATAATAACAGATCTCTCATCAGCAACCCTCAGAGCCCAAGGAGAGTGTGACTTCATTTCAAGCCCTGTCAACACAGAGTAATAGATCCAGCAGAATTAGCTTTTAAGACTGGTGAATAACAGGAACATTTCCAGACCACCATGAGCTAAGGCAGTTTGTGACTACTGAGCCAGCACTGCAGATGACGCTTAAAGGAACCATATACACCAAGGAAGAGGAAAGACTGTCCCGAGAGCACAGGAAGAAATATATTTCAGAAGAGAAATGGCTAAGCAAAGAAGGCCAGGGCAAGCCTATCATGTAAACACAGTAGACCTGTAAATGGTTGATACTAATAAGTAAAACCCAATAATCTAATCTACTAGAAAACAATCAGCAGAATTATAGGAATAAACAAATATGTCTCAACATTAATCTTGAATGTAGTGACTTTAACTCAGTAATAAACATAGACAAACTGGCTGACTGGATTAAAACTAGATAGCACTGTTTGTTTTCTCCCCAAACCACCTTTACTGGCAAAGTTATCCACTTACTAAAAGTCAAAGGGTAGATAACAATCTATCAAGTGAAAATAAATTGAAAACAGCAGTCATAGTCTGCTATTTGGTAAAGTGATGTCAAGCCAAAGGCTAGTCAGAAGACATAGAGAAGGTCACTACACATTAATAGAATGTTATAAAGAATATTTAATAGCCAGGCAGTTGTGGCGCACCTTTAATCCAAGCACTCAGGAGGCAGAGGCAGAGACAGGCAGATCTCTGTGAGTTTGAGGCCTGCCTGGTTTACAGAGCAAGTTTCAGGACAGCCAGGGCTACAAAGAGAAATCCTGTTTCAACCCCCCTCCAAATACTTAATAATTATAAATATACATTCACTAAACAATGGGTTCTCAGTTTTACAAAGCAAACACTACTGGGCATAATAAATCCAAACAGGTCCTAATACAATAACATTGGGTGGTTTTAATTTCCCAGTCTCACCTATATATAGGCTGTTCAATCTAAAAATCAAAAAAGAAACCTCAGCTAAAACATAGTTCAAATGGGCATAACATATATACAGAATATTCCTTCCCACAGAAATAGAATATGCATTCTTCTCAGAAGCCCATGGAATCATCTCTAAAACCAGCTAAGGGCACAGATTAAAGCCTATCAAATATAAAACCATCAAAATAATCTCTTGTATCTTATCAGACTGCTGTGTATAAAACCAGAAATCTATAGCTAGAAGAACTATAGAAAATACACAGATACATGGAAACTTGGTGTTTCATTCTGGAATGACAACTGGGGTATTGAAACACCAGGGAGTTAACATAAAGGTTTTTAGAATCAAAGGAAAATGAAAACACAAGTTACCAGAAGCTTTGGAATTTGGCTGTGATGATTGATCTTGGTTTTCAACTCCACTACATCTGGAATGAACTAAAACCCGAGCAGGTGGGCACACCTGTGAGGGAATCTTTGATTGGGTTGAGGTCAGAAGACCCACCCGCAATTTGGGCTGTAGCTGGTGGCAGCCAACAGAGGAGGGCATGGAAGAAGAAAGCGTGTCTTTCTATCTGCTTGCCCTTACTCTCACTGGCAAGGTTATATATACAATGATGCTGAGGCATTCCTTCAGTACTAGAAGATAGAACCTACCGTTTTAGGATCCCAGTGTAAAGATCAACACCGCTCTAGAAATTCCCTGGGAGTCCAGCAACAGGTTGGGATTGATGAAACAGCCCAGTCTTGTGGACTGAATAATTACAAGACCTTTGGCTTTTTTGTTGGGAGACAGTCATTGTTTGACCACCCAGACTACAACCTGTTAACTATACTAATTAATTCCCTTTAATATATACATATAGATAATGATAGACTATCTGTCTGTCTGTCTATCTATCTATCTACCTATGATTTATGCTAAGGAAAGTTGTAAGAAGAAAGTTTAGAGCAATGAATGCTTATATACTAAAAAACTCAGAATGATCACCAACCTGAATCTGTACCTCACAGTCTTAGAATAACAAGAACAACCCAAGGTGACACAGGATAATAAAGCTCAGAGCATAAACTGACAACATAAGGAACCAAAAGGAGTTTTTTTTAAAGTTTTATTTATTTATTATTATGTAGTGTTCTGCCTGCATGTATGCCTACATGCAAGAAGAGAGCACCAGATCTCATTATGGATGGTTATCCCATGTGGTTACTGGGAATTAACTCAGGACCTCTGGAAGAGCAGCCAGTGCTCTTAATCTCTGAGTCATCTCTCAGGCCCCTAAGAGTTGTTTCCTTGAAAAAATAAAATATGGCAAATTCCCAGGCAACTACTCAAAAGAAAGTGGGGGGAACACCCAAAGCAATAACATTAGAGATGAACAAGTGTATGCTCTTATGGAATCCAAAGAAATATAAAGAATCATTTGGGAGTACTTAAAAGCTTATATTGTAGAAAAATGGAAAATTTTAAATAAAAGATAAATTACTAGATGCGGCGTGCTTCCTGACCAGCAGGAATGAACGGCCACGAAAATCGAGATTCCTTCCCTTATCACGTCTTTATTCGGAGCCACTCGGTTGAGGAAAATTGGGGGAACGGAAGAGAGAGAAAAGACAGAGAAAGGGAGAGCAAGGGAGAGAGGAAGAGAGAGAGAGCAGGAAGCCAGAGAGAGAGAGATGAGAGAACGCAGGGAAGAGAGAGAGATAGCGCAGGGACGAGAGAGAGATTAGAGAGAGCGGAAAAACCCAAAGGCAGCTGCTTTTCTAGGGTGAGAGGCTCGAATGCTGATTGGTTGATGCCATTCTGCTAGGGCCCAAGGCCACAGGACAGGTCAGGGAACCAAGTCTCTGAAATGCAAAACAAGGCCCCAAGCACACTGGCCTGCACGGCAGCATCAAAGGATTTGTATACCTCCAGGCTGTAGGACCGCTGGCACTATTTCGCCAAGGCGACATCCTGGCGGCTCCCTACAACTAGACACGTGTGACTTGCCAGAGTTAAATCAAGATGATGGAGACACCTTAAAAAAAAAAAAACCACAGCAGTTGATGAGGTTGGAGCAGTAGCAAGAAAAAATTCAAAACCAAGAAAAGCCTAAGACCAAATGAATTTACTGATGAATTTTATCAAACCATCAAAGAAGAGCTAACATCAATCTTCTTCAAACCATCCCATGAGGTAGAATGAGACAGACTACTACATGAATTCTACAAAATCTTCATAACTCTGATACCAAAATGAAACCAGAACATAGCAAAGAAAGAAAATTATAGACCAATTTCCCTGATGAAATAGCTGCAAAAGATATCAATACATTTCCACAAATTGATCAAGAACACATTAAGATTATACACCATGACCATCCTGGTGTCATTTCAGGGATGTAAAGTTGGTTCAATATATGTAAATCAATTCAACTCATGTAGAGACTTAAGGAGAGATCACATGATATATTCAGTTGATGCAGAAAAAGCCTGAAAGGTAAACAGTCCTTTATAACAAAGGCCCTCAAAAGACACACCTCCAAAAATATCTGCCACAGGAAACAGACCTGCCATGCATGGTACCATATACCTTTATGCTGTGGGATAATGCTTTTGTACACTGTAAGATTTGTCACTCATATTGGTTTAATAAAACACTGATTGACCATTAGCCATGCAGGAAATATAGGCAGGTATGACCAGATGAGGAAATTTCTGGGAAGAGGAAGAGAGAGAGACACAGTCACCAGCCACAGAGGAAGAAAGATGAGAAGGCTGCTCTGAGAAAAGGCACCAAGCCATGTGGCTAAACATAGATAAGAATTATGTGTTAATTTAAGTTGTAAGAGCTAGATAATAATAATCCTGAACTAATAGGCGAAATCGTTTATAATTAATATAAACCTCTATATGTTTCTTTGGGACTGAATGGCTGTGGGATCAGGTAGGACAGAAACTTTCATTTACAAATGATGCCCAAACATTTGGCAAGAATTTCCACATAAAGCCTGAGAAAGTTTTTTTTTTTTTCAAAAAGGGATTCTAGACAGACAAAAGAACAAAGTCAAGCATGGCTTCTTGATAGCAGCATTGTCTCAGGTAGGCTCTGTATGCTAGAGGCAAGCAGAAGCTTGGCTTCTTTAAGAGAGGTTTCCTGCCTTCGTGTTAGTGTCAAAAACCTTGCAGCTCCTTTAAAAGGCTCTATCACCAAACAGTTAAATCGTGTTTATGAGCAGCTGGCATCAGACTTCTTGGTATTAGCATGGACCTCGAAACTCCACAGAGTTGTAGCAATAAATCTGGTTCCTGCCAGTACCTCTGCCATGAAGCTAGAATCTCAAAAAGCTAAGAAACGAGGCAGAGCCAGTTGCTAAAGCCATAGCTTTAATCCTAGCCATATAGCTTAGCAGACTAAAGACTCATGTGGTCAGAAAAAAAGACAGAGATATACAGTAAAAGCAGATTCAGACAGAAAAAAAACTCTAAACAGTTTACAATGTGTTAAAAAATATAGGCTTGGGAGAGAAAAGAAAAAGGATAGAGACAGTCCTTTAAAAAAAGAAATAGAGTAGTCAGGTATGGTGGCACATACCTTTAATGCCAGCACTTGGGAGACAGAGGCAGGTGAATCTCTGTGAGTTCAAGGCAAGCCTGGTATACAGAGTGAATTCCAGGATAGCCAAAGATACACAGAGAAACCCTGTCTCAAAAAATCAAAAATTAAAAAACAAATATGAAATAGAGTAAAAATAAAGTCTCGTAGAGATGGGAAATACCCAGAGAGTCTGGATACTGTTTGTTGTTAAGCTATGTTTGAATTGTTTGACTGCTGAGGAAGGAGTAACAGCCACTAAAAGACATTTGATTATGGATGCTGCTGGATTAATCCAACCTCTATGTTTTGAAAATGCCTTGACTTCAAAATTTAAGTCAAAAGATATGTTACTTTGGAGAAGAAGTTTTCCTTTTGTTTACACAGAAAATGAGAGGTTGTGGATTCATTCTGGGTTAAGAAAAATAAGGTTTGATCAAGGAAGACCCCCTGAAAAAGCACTAATGGAAACAGATGTCCCAGATGATCTGACATTTCAGATCATCTCTGTTGTAGCTTCCTCTGAGTTCTATATCCAGAACAGCCTCCAGACTGCTGGCTAAGATGTCTCAGGCTCACAGAATACTCCAGTCAGTATTTGACCATAGTCTTAAGTTTTCTTTAGGTTCTCATAAGATTATCAGTGCCCCCAGTCAGCCGGAAGTAGCCTAGAAAACTATGCTCCACATTCCCAATAAATGGATTATGAATGTTTGTCTTTGTTTCAAGTGTTGGTTCCAACTTGTTATTGATAATGGTCAGGGGAAAATGCTAAACAAAGGAGATTAGATTCAGAGTTCTTGTTTTGAAAAGAAAAAATGGGAGGGACTGTGGATAATGCTTTTATATACTGTAAGACTTGTCACTCATATTGGTTTAATAAAACACTGATTGTCCAGTAGCCAGGCAGAAAGTATAAGTGGGGCAACCAAACAAGGAGATTTCTCGGAAGAGGAAGAGATAGCCACAGTCACCACCCAGACACAGAGAAACCAAGATGAGGCCTCACAGAGACAAGTTACCAAGCCATGTGGCTAAACATAGATAAGAATTGTGTGTTAATTAAGTTGTAAGAGCTAGTTAATAATAAGCCTGAGCTAATAGGTCAAACAATTTATAATTCATATAAGCCCCTGTGTGTGTTTCTTTGTGACTGAATGGCTGTGGGACAAGGCAGGACAGAAACTTTTGTCTACACCTTTAATCCTAGCATTCCAGAAACAGATACAGGAGAGTCTCTGAGTTGAAGGTCACCCTTAGTGTAGTGTTCACAGTCTTAGCTAGAACAATAAGACAAAAAAGTGAAAGGGATACAAACAGGAAAGGAAGAAGTCAACTTATTCCAATGTGGATACAGCGTGTATTTTAAAGACCCTAAAATCGTCACCAGAAAACTCTTAGACTTGATAAACATCTCCAGAAAAGTAGAAAAATCAGCGTATGGAAATCAGCAACGTCTTATACATTGGCATTGAACATACCAGGAAAGAAACCAGGTAAAATTTCCATTCCTGGAAATCAGCAACGTCTTACACATTGGCATTGAACATACCAGGAAAGAAACCAGGTAAAACTTCCATTCCCAACAGCTTCAAAATAAGTAAATAAACAAACATAAAACGTACCTGTGACAAACCTAAGCCAGCAGGGAAAAGAGTCTTACAAAGGAAAGCTTAACACACTGAGGAGCAACACTGAAGAAGATACTAGAAGGTGGGCAGGCTTCCCATGCTCATGGATGGGCAGAATCAGTATTTTTAAAAGGCTCCACCATTTAAAGTGACCTACAGATTCAGTGTAAGCTCTACCAAAGTCCCAATGAAATTCTTCACAGAAACAGAAAAATGAGGATTCATATGGGAGCACAAAAGGCCCCAAATGCAATGCAGTACTCAGCAGGAAGTAACACCTGACAGGGAGCAGCATCCAAGTTATGCAAAGGATTGCAAACATTAAACGCAAAACCCCTAATTCATTTCATCAATAATTGAGCTAATGGACAGAATAATTTTGCAATAAAATTGGTCTCTTTTTTTTTATTAAAAATTTATACAATACATTCTAATCATTGTTTCCCTTTTCCCATCTCCTTTCCACCTCCCCAGCTCCCCACCCATCCAATTTCATGCCTTTATTATCTTTCTCTTCGGAAAACAAATAGCAAATAGAAAAGGCAAACAAACCAGAATAAACTAAAATAAAAACCACAAGGATGAAAAAGCACAAGAAACACACACATGTGCACACACACATACACATACCATAAAAACACAAAATTATAAATCATAATACACAAGCAAAAGACCAGTGAGATTAAGAAATGCTCAAAAAAAGCATTATTACACAAAACGTCTCCAAAAATGCCATTGAGTTTGTTTTGTGCTGTCCTTCTCCTGCTGGGCATGGGGCCTGTCCTTAAGTGTGGTTTGCATACCCAGCGAGACTCTGTAGAAAACTAATTTTTTTTCCTTTGCAAGTAGCTGTCAATTAGAGGTAGCTCCTGGTTTGGGAAATCGTATCCCCTTCCGCCTCTCAGCACTGTCTGGCTTGAACACGCACAGGCCCTGTGCATGCTGCTACAGTCTCTGTGCGTTCATGTGTGTGTCGGTCCTGTTGTGTCTAGAAGACATTATTTCCTCGGTGTCCACCATGCCCTTTGGCTCTTACAATCTCTTTTTATTTTCGAGACAGGGTTTCTCCATAGTTTTTGGTGTCTGCCCTGGAACTAGATCTTGTAGACCAGGCTGGCCTCGAACTCACAGGGATCCTCCTGGCTCTGCCTCCCGAGTGCTGGGATTAAAGGCGTGCACCACCACCGCCCGGCTTCTTACAATCTTTTTGCTCCCTCTTCCTCATGGTTGCTTGAGCCCTAAGAGAACAGATTTGATGGAGACATCCCATTTAGGACTGAGTGTTCTAAGGTCTCTCACTCTCTGCGCATTGTTCAGCTGTGGGTCTCTGTACTAGTTCCCATCTACCGTGGTGAGAAACTTCTTTGCTAATGGCTGAGCAAGACACTCATCTATGGGTGGAGCAGGATGTCAACTGGAGTCATTTTCTTGCTCTATTCCTTTAGTAGAGCAAAAGTATTTGGTTTTCCCCTAGCATAGAAATGGATGGAACTGGATATCCATCCATCCATCCGTCTGTCTGTCTGTCTATCTGTACATGTGTCTGTGTATATGCCTGTATGTGCTTGTGTGTATCTGCATGTGCCAGTGTGTGTGTGCATGCATGTGTATGTGCACATGTGTCTGTATGTGTTTGTGTGTATCTGTATATGTACCAGTGTGTGTGTGTCTGTGTGGAGATCATGAAGCTAGAAAGGCTGTTGTAATATGGAAGGAAGAGATCTTAATGTAGATGGGAAGTGGGGTAACTGAGTACAGGGAATAAAAAAGCAGAAGTTTGAACCAACTGGGGAAAGGAGAAAGGGAAGCAGAAAGATGGGCTGCAGGGGGAAGGAGGGCAATCGGGAAAGGAATGCAGGAGAACAAAATAAAATGACATACATGCACGGAGATGCGATGTGAAACCCATTACTTTCTCTGCTAGCAAAAAATAAGTAACATGAATAAAACAGAAAAGAATTACAGGGAATTGAGCTCCACCTTCCGCTTTCAGACTCGAGATCTACATTTTCATAAGATTTCCCAGGGAACTCATTTGCTTGCTAGGCTCAGCAAGTACACCTGCAGCAAGCTTGAGTAAGACCTGTGTAAGACCTCCTCTCTCGTCCTTCTCTTTCTAAATGTCAGTTCACCCGAGGAAACCTGACGGGGCCCCTGTTTCTTACAACCTGAAAAGCCCTATCTGTTCTTCCTGGAGGGAAGGAATAATTTCTGTCTAAGAGCACTCCAAAGCTGCAGAGCTTTGGAGAATGAGTTCAGGTACTGCAGGCTGCTGGAGGCCACTGGTGCCATTCACTATGCAAACATGCTTCAGTAGCAGCGAGTTCTACAGAGACAAGGCTTTGAAAATCTTTCTAGTTCCGTAATTGTCAGAGAAGTGTGCATGCTCATTTTATTGTATTTATTCACAATGCCCGAGACACAAAATCAGTCTGCGTGCCCACCAATGAATGAACGATAGAGAACATGTGGTGTTTGTGTGTGTGTGTGTGTGTGTGTGTGTGTGTGTGTGTGTGTGTGAAAGAACAGGTGAAAAAAACCCCCTAATATTGCATGGTTCCTCTCATGTGTAGAGTATTAAAAAGAAAAAGACATAAAAGTTGAGTGGGGCGTTCTGGGGAACAGAAAGGCAGGAGGGGACCAGAGAAGGAGAGGATAACCATCGGTGATAGGGCAGATACATACGACCAATGTACCTCCTTTAGATGTGTGAAAATATAATAAAACCTAATATTTTATACATTAATAAACACTGATAAGCACCCACAGAGGGGGAATAAGTGTGGTCGCTGAACAAGCAGTTTCGATGATACCCAGGGAACTTGTTAGAAACGAGGGTTCTCAAGCCCAGCACAGACCCAGTGAACCAAACACCCTTGGGGTGAGGCTGGAAATCTCTATTCTAGGAAGCCTTCCAGGGGTTTTCAGTGCACACTGATAGTCAAGAAGTACTGATCTAGTGTATCAGTTATATACACTATTTTGATTTATCCTCAAAACTACTGGGCAAACATCTTTGCCATGCCAAATGTAATCCTTTGGTAAGTCACTTGTGGGGCAGCTCTACTGGGGAGAATATCAAACTGGCCTTGGGAAAGATGGGAAGCAAAGTGTGTATTTACAGCAGGAATGTAGCAACTGGAATGAAAGAATTGTAGCTGCGGGCAAAAATGTTTCATGAAAAAAGGTGAACACAAAATCCCTTGTTTAAAGTACAAAACTGGGTAAATCCAATGTGCATCGCTGGCAGGCAGCCTTGGAACAAGATGCCTCATCTCTCAGGACATTATCCCCTTCGCAGTCGGCCTTCTCTGTCTAGATTCCGTTCTTAACTGTATGTTTGATCCCTTGTCATCTCATTTGTCACTTAGAAAGGGTCGTGCCTCAGGGAAGGTATAAGCTGGTGATGGTTCTGTTCACCATGGATGCTTGCAACAATGGTATATTATTTTTATTAAAAAATTACAGGGTTGGGGGCTAGAGAGATGGATTGGTAGTTAAGAGCACTTGTTGCTCTTTCAGAGAACCTGGATTCAATTCCCAGGACCTACATGGCAGCTCACAGCCCTCTGTAACTCCAATTCTAGGGGATCTGAAATCCTCTTCTGACCTCTGCCCGTACCAGGCATACACCCGGTAAACAAATATACATGCAGGCAAAGCATTCATGTACATAAAACAAAATAAAAAATCCACAAATATTTTTAAGAAAAATACAGAGTTGGGGCTATGGCTTAAGAGCACTGGCAACTCTTCCAGAGGACCCAGGTTTGATTCCCTGTACCTGCATGGCTGCTCACAACCATCTGTGACTCCAGTCCCAGGGGATCCAGTGCCTTCTCCTGGGCACTGCGTGCATGTGGTGCACAGACAGAATGTGTCAGCCAAACACCTATATACAGAAAAGGACAAAATAAAATCAAAATAAGAAAAATGTACTAGGCTGTACATTTGTGTACTTTTTTATTTATGCCTTTATTCTTCCATAAACAAATTAAAAACTGCTGGTGGTTGTTGTAAAATGTTTGAATCCTGATGTGACTTTCCTACAGTGTTTATAAATAGCCTGTAATTTGGGGGAATCCAACTCCATCCAGCTCATCCCTCGATTGGCCACTCCGGACATTGTTTTTGGAACTCGGAACTGAAACAGCTGGACGAGCGCCTTCCCTCCATTAGTGAGCCTTTCTGTCTCACCAGCGCTCAGGAGCCTCAGAGAAATCTCAGATCAGCTTACCGCGCGTCAGGACCAGCTTGGCTCTATGGCTGCTGCGGTACTCCACGACGAGACGTGACCGCGGCTAAAGAAGGGATTGTGCCTTCCTCTGAGGACAGTGCTGCTTCTGCACCAACAAATACTAACTGGCTTGAGACGGGGCCAAAGCCACATGGACCAGACAAAAATTCAACCGCAAGTCTCCTCCTATGTATGGCTTTCGGTTCCCTCCCACTCTGGCTTCCCCATTGGAAAACGCCTTTCCTCCTCATTATCCTCATAGGATTTCGCTCTGACTCTTAAGTACGGAACTGCCCCTTCCATCCAAACAAAAGGTTCCACGTAAGCCCTTCCAGCGACTCTCACCCTACAACAGCCACCTGTACAACAGCGTTAGGACAACAGGTACCACACAGTCCACTGGCCAATCAGATTAAGGAAGACCTGACCATGGTACAACCATGCAGCGTGACCCTATAAAATTAAGTGGATTCCCTGGCTGCTGTGGTCCTCCCAAAACTCCGAGGATTCGGCTTCATGACTGTCCTATTCTTACACAAACTAATCTGACCTAGTACAGGAAACCACTAAACAGTTATTAGAGAGAATTGAAAACAGAAGAAGGGCAGGCAACACTTTCTGGGTGGTTGGGGACTTCTGACTGCTTGGAGACCTGGTTGGCCCCATTGGCAAGCCTAGTCATTATGATTGTACTGACTTTACTCAATGGTCCTTACCTTTTCCGTTGTCGTACTAAGTTCCTCTAACAAAGACTAGAAGCTTTCACTTCCAGAAGGTCACTGAATTCTTCATGACCAAAAACTACCAGCTCCTATCCTAGCTAGGAGGTACCTCAACATGCTCTCTTCACCACTGTGACCATCAATCCCCCTCCAGCAGAAAGAAACCTGCCTGAAACTACATCCTCTCCCCCTTCTTTTTACCCTTTCACAGTTAAAGTATGTTTGGTCATGAGGAATTGGGACAATAGCCCCTAGCCAAAAAAGATGCCATAGGCCCAGCCTGCCTGCTCCACTCCACCTGCAGAAACAGTATGCCCTGGTATTGAAAATGCCCCACGCCCCACTGTGCTTTCATCAAAGCCCAATAAATAGCTGTAACATCACAGTGGCTACCTGTGCATGTTTATGCCCCCACCCCCCACATGCATGCAACCTTCATCCTGCAGAAAGGTTGGGGCCCTTGCTCTTCCAATAATGCAATCTCAGCCTGCTGAGACCAGTCTGTCTGCTTCCCTGTCTGTTTTCTTAGGTGGCAGCTTTCATTCCAATTCTGTCTCCACTTGCTGGGCTCCAGGTCCGAGCTGGGAAAGGAACCCACGGGCTGGCTCATCAGCTGGCTGGTTTCCTTGGATCCTTCCAGGAAGAGCCAGCTACAAAGGAATAAAACACCGGGCATTTTCTGGAATTCCAGGAACGATGTGGGCATGCCACACAAAGATGACTAAAGCTACCAGAGTTCACCCATGCCTCTTATTACAAAAAGCATGGAGCAGCCAGAGGACCAGGGCTCACCCACAAGGTAGCACAGGATTTCTCTGGATCTGAATTTCTTTACCCAAAAAGAAGAACTGAACTTGGTGTATCTGTGTGGGCATTATTATTATATTATTATTACGACTCCAATCTCATATAGCAATTGTCTTGCTGGTTTGAGAAATAGCAATTATCAAACATGAAAGACTGAAGATATTCTTTGAAGCAAACTTGCTTTTATGACATATTTTTTCCATAGGCATTGTTTGAATTCAGTGCTGTTTTGAGTTTCACAGAATCCGGCAAGATGGGAAAGACTATTGAGATTTCCTAGCCAGCTTGCTGTTTCAAAATCAAGAGAACATGATTCAGACAGCCCACGACTTGTCCAAGGTCTTCTCGTTGAAATAGACACTGACGGGTAGAGTCAGGGTCCTTCTCTGTGAGCCAGAGCCTTCCTCACTCCCCTTCCCTTCTTTCATGCACAGGCCTACAGTTTCTCCTGTGTGCCTGAGGTGAGTAACCTAGGCAACATCAGGAAAGTGGCCAGGGAGGAGGGAGAAGCGCGTTGCCCAAATGGCTAGTTCAGGGAAGTTAACAGCCTGCCCATGAATAGCAGGTAGAGGTTTGGCCATCAGGGCTATACTGGCCACTGGTGGTGATTAATTTGCCCTCTCCAGGGGACTGCTCTCCTTAATTGCAGAGTTTATATTCCACAGTGTTGGGTCTGTAGATTAGGAGGCACTGCTGTAAGCCGGTTGCCTTTTTTTTTTTTTCTCACGCATGATGCTGTTTATCTTCTAAGAACTGAAAAACAAGGAAAAATCCAGTTATTGCCCTCTGAGAAAGAGATAAGAGAAGTGATAGTTCTTCTACAACTCGTTCCGGCTCCGAAGAAGCTAACACACACACTTCAGAGGAGCCCAGCTCTGCATCAATGTCAACTGTCACCGGCAGTTACGGAGCAGAGCATTGATTGGCTGCCCCCATAGGTGGAAGGTGAATACATTTCCGCTTTCTGCCTCACATGAGAAATCAATTTCAGGCAATTTGTTGACCTAACTATGAGAGGTGAAGTAGTAACGGTTTTAGGAGAACACACAGGAGTATCTTTACATCCTGGGGGTTAGAAAGACTTGTTTATTTGTTTGTTTTTTGTTGTTTTTTAAAACAGGTTTTTCTGCATAGCCCTGGCTGCCCTGGAACTGGCTCTGAAAACCATACTGGCCTCTAACTCCCAAAACTCCTGCCTCTGCCTCCCGAGTGCCGGGATTAATGGCCGGTGCCACCACTGCCTGGCCTAAAGACTTTTTAAACAAGGTATAAGTTGAAAAGTAAGATTATATTAAAATTTGAAATTTCTAGTTATCAAAAGACAGCAGAGAGTGAAAAGTCAGCCACGGAATAAAAGATATTGTTAATAGTTAAGTTTTTCAAAGGATTGGTGTCTAGAACACATATATAAAGAAAATTCTACAAACTGAGAAGAAAAGCTGGACCTTCACACAGAGAACTGGAAAAAGAGGTGAATGGGCACTTCACAGTATATCCAAAATGGCCAATGCCAGGAACATGTCTGGGTCTTCACAGCATAAGGACTACTTCAACACAAATTGATTATTGAAGATTGCCTGGTTTTTATTAAGTGTGAGACAAGGGGAATTTATTAGTTTAGATATCTAGAAATACAAAGTTTGAATACAAATAATTGGTAAATAAACATACTTATTAACTCATAGAAATAATGATTATATACAACTATTTACTGTGTGATATCTTGATAGAGTGTTCATATCTTGATAGAGTGCATATCTTTGTTTATTGCTTTTCTTACTCGTGGTCTTGCTGTCTAGCCCAGGCTGGCCTAGAACTCATGACTGCTCTGCAGTACTGCATTTTGGGTGTGCACCACCATACCAGTGTGCATCAGTCAAAGACCAGACAGGGAGAAGGAAGAGGACAGCATGGTAGCTACACCAATGGACTGAAGAACAGAGGGCTATGGGTTACAAAACGTATGTGATGTTTTTGTTTAGCCATCAATATTTCCAATATAGCAGGAATTTACACTATTTTTCTATCATTTGAGGTTACGGTAAACACTGAGATCTACATTTGATATTTGGGTGGAGTTGTGTGTCCGTCCATTTAAACTGCTATTATAAAATTCCCCAGATATTTATTTCTTTCAGCCTTTTAAAGTCAGAGAGGAAACGTCAAGTTTCTACCAGATTCTGGGTGGTGAGCATTCCCTGTCTTCTTCCTAGTGTTGTCCTCATGGTGAAAGGTGCAAGCTAGACCCCCTGGACCCCCTGTTTAAGGGCACTAAGTCCACTCATGAGTCTCATCTTTATGACCTAATCACATACAAGGGAAATTTTCAGCACATGAAGTTTGAAGGATGCACTTAGACTAAAGCAAGTGGGGGACAGAATTTTCTGAAATCTTTAGTGAGTTTATAATGAAAAAGGTTCAAGATTCCATTTACAAGCATGTAGGACGAAGCCCATAGAATCATATTTGGTGGGTCTTGACCAGTGGGTTCGGCTGTCTTCTTTACTCACCACACACTTCATTATAAAATCCAGCACGTATCAACTGGTTTGTAGACTCATCTATTGTCATATTCTGATTAATTACTTTCTGATGATAATACATATCTAATATTTTCCCCTTCTACTTTATGTGTGGGTGTATTTTGCCTGCATGTATGTCTGTGCACCATGTGCTTACAGTGACCACAGAGACCAGCAGACGACATTGGATCCCTTGGGACTGGAGTTACAGACGGTCGTGAGCTGCCACATGGATCCTGGGAATTGAACCCAGGTCCTCTGAGAGACCAGCTACTGCTCTTAACCATTGAGCCATCTCTCCAGCCCCAAATATCTAACTTTTTTGGAGACAGTCTTGCTATGTAGCTCTGGCTGGCTGGAACTCATAGAAATCCTCATGTTTCAGCCTTTTAAGTGCTGGGATTATAGGTATGGGCTATCACATCTGACTCAACTTATTCTTTTTAACTTAAACAGATGAACTATCCAAAGTTGGTGAGTATATATAAAAAAGACAATAGAAATCTTAACAAAGTTGACCTTTAATAGCATGCTTTAAGAAAATAGTTTGGGGATGAAAGAGTCATTTATATTTTACAATCTCAGTTTCCCTTTAAAGGAAATTTTTCCATTATTTATGTGTTAGGCAGAGATTGGCATGTTTGGATTAAACAGGTAGTAAGTAATTATTGTCACATTTGTATATATTAGTTTCCAAAGTGCATTTGAACCCATTTGATAGTGACGCATGATTCTTTAGCTTTGGCAAATTCGGCATCCTCAGGGGCTGTCTGTCTTGGAGTCTTTCTTATGAATGCTAATTATCACTATTTTATAAGTATGTAGGAGTGAGTGTTCATTCAGATGAGCATAATGACAAAAAAATGAATTTGTACTGTGCTCAGAGTTGAAGCTGGAAAAGACTGGTAGAAATAACAAAAGGCTTATAAACCACTCCCGAAGTATTTCCACCCAAACAAAGGAGTGTTGTAATCCGAATCTGAGGGTTCTGAAGTGCACTGAACACCGTGGGATTTGGGAAGTTTGTGCATTTCCAGTTTTTCGGTCTTCACATAGTTGACTTGGTAATGAGTCATTTTGCAGATTTATAGGAAATTGAGAAGTGGTGTAGAGAGAGATTTAATTTTTCATGATCAAAGACTAAGAACTTTTCAAACTTGAGGAGTTCGTTGATGTGCAGAAGGAGAATGCCAGGCACAGCTCTTCTTCTGAAGCATCAGTAATTGACTTGTTAGCAATTTGGTGGCTATCAATTAGTGAGACTCTTGCTCTACATTAAGTCCACACTTCCATCACTCTCTGCAGATGGATGTCTGGGTGGATACTGGTGATGCAGACAATTCCCATTTTATCACAGGGTGGGTACCAAAATGTGCAAGTCAGCCATCTGGGATTCACTTTTTATTTCTTTAAACATTTTTATTGAAAAGAATTTTCATGTGCTACACTTTGATCATGTTATCATCCTCTCCTCCATTTCTGCCTAGACCCTCCCCAAATTTATGTTTTCTATTCTCTCTTTCTTTAAAATAAACAAAACAAAACAGCAAAACAAGAACCACACCAAAATTTTCACAAAACAAGCATCAAAATAATCAAGCAAAAATCTAAAAGAAAAAAAAGTCTACACAAAACAAAATGTTTACAAAAATACCATTGAGTTTGTTTTGTGTTGACCAATTACTGCTGGGCATTTGACCTACTCTGACATGTGCTTAATATACCAGTGAGACTCCACTGGAGAAAACTGATGTTTTCCTTTGCAAGCAGGTAGTAACTGTAGATAGCCTGGTTAACAGTGGGAACTGTCCGTGTCCTGCATCACTATTTTGTAGGTATGCGGAAATGCTCTCCTCTTGCCACTGGTACCTGGTCTGGCTTAGACCTGTGCAGGCCCTGTGCATGCTGTCACAGTCGCCGTGAGTTCATATGTGCATCAGTCCTGGTGTGTCTGGAAGACACTGTTTCCTTGGACTCAAATCCATCCCTCTGGTTTTTATAATCTTTTCACCTCTTCTTCTGCACAGCTCCCTGAGCCCTGGAGGGAGGGCTTTGGTGAAGACATTCCATTCATGACTGGGTGCTCCAAAGACGCACTCTCTGCCATTGTCCAGTTGTGTCTCTCTATTTGTTCCCATCTACTGCAAGAAGAAGCTTCTCTGATGAGGGCCAAGTGAGGAACTGATCTGTGGGTGCTGTTAGAAAGGAGCCATTTTATTGCTGTGTTCCTTTAGCAGAGCAATAGTATCTGATTTTCCTCTAGGCCTCCTCAGCATTTCTTAGTTGCCTGTAGTTCTTAGTGTAGGGTTCAGGCTGTATGGGGTTTGTCCTACCAAAAAAAAAATAAGAATTTTTTATTCTTAAAAATAAGAAAAAATAAGATGTTTTCTTATTTTTAACAAAGAAGCCAAAACTATACACTGGAAAAAAAGACAACATCTTCAACAAATGGTGCTGGTCAAAATGCATGTCTGCATGTAGAAGAATGAAGATAGATTCATATTTATCACTACACAAAACTCAGCTACAAATGGATCAAGGACATCAGTGTAAGACCAGATAACCTGAATCTCATAAACTAGAAAGTGGGGATAGGCTTGAATTCATTGACATGAGAAATGACTTTCTGAACAGGATACTGACAGCACAGACAGTAAGACCAACAATTAACAAAAGGGACCTCATGAAGCTGAAAATGTTTTGTAAAGCAGAGGACACCAGCATTCTGGCAAAGTAGTAACATATAGAATTGGAAAAGATCTCTACCAATTCTACATCTGATAGATGGTTAGTATCTAAAATATATATTAAAAACCCCGAAAAAACGTGAACATGAAGAAAATAAATAAGCCAATTAAAAATGGGGTACAGAGCTGGGACCTAACTAGAAACTTCATCCCTACTGACTAGCATTCATGGTGCTGGAAGGTGCTTTGTGTGTCATCGGAGGAGAAAGACAATCAATATCTCCCAGCTTCAATCTTGTGACCTACAACAGTGACCTGCCTGCAGGTTAAGCTGATACAATAGTGGCACAAATGTTATGGGATTAACCAATCACTTTCTGATTGACTCTAAGATTTACTCCGTAAGATGAAACCCATACCTGACACTACTAACATGGCCAAGAACCTGCGGCTGGGTAGGTCATGGGCTTAGGGGAAAAAACAAATATTATTTTTGAGACTATTGTGAAAGATACTGTTTCTAAGAATTCTTTCTCGGTCCATTTGTCATTTGTATATAAGGAGGCTACTCAATTTTGTATCATGCTACTTTGCTAACGGTGTTTCTCAGCTTCAGAAGTTTCTTGGTAGAGTTTTTAAGGTCTTTTATGTATAAAATCACATCATTTGCAAATAAAGATACTTTGATTTCTTCTTTGCTTATCTGTTTTGCTTGATATCCCTAAATTGTCTTAATTTCTCTACCTAAAATTTCGAGTATTACATTAAGTAGGTATGGAAAAGCATGCATTCTTGCCTTGCTCCTGGTTTTAATGGAAAGGCTTTGAGTTTCTCTCTTTAAGTTGCTGCTGGCTGTAGGCTTGTTGTAAATTGCCTTTATTTATTGTGGCGATTTGCATGAGAATGAGCCCCATAGGTTTGTGCGTTTGAATGTTTGTTCAACAACTGTTGGAACTGTTTGGGAAGCCTTAGGAAATAAGTCTTACTGGAGAAGGTGTGTCACTGGGGGTAGACTTTGAGGTTCAGTGGAACCAGAGCCATTCCCAGTAAGCTCTTTTGTCTGTCTCTCTCTCCCTTCTCTCTGCCTTGTGGTTGGTTGTCTCAACAATTAAGCTCTCAACTGTGCCTCCCTCCAGCACAAGCTTGCCTGCCTGCTACCATGCTCCCCTTTCTGCCATGATGGGTATGGACTCACCCTCTGACACTGTAAGCAAGCTCCCAATTAAATACTTTCTTTTATAAGCCACCTTGGTCATGGTGTCTCTTCACAGCAATTATGTTGAGGTATGTTCTTTGTATCCCTAGTCTCTTTAGGGCTTTTATCATGAAGGGTCGTTGGATTTTGCCAAGGGTTTTTTCTGTATCTAATGAGATAATCACATGGTTTTTTTGTCTTTTAGTTTGTTTATGTGGTGGGCTACATTTATCAATTTATGTATGTTGAACCATTCCCAAATCTCTGGGATAAAGCCTACTTTATGATGATAGATAATTCTTTATGTGTTCTTAGATTTGGTTTGCTAATATTTTATTGAGAATTTTTTGCATCTATACTAATAAGGAATATTGTTCTACAATCTTCTTTTTTGTTGTAATGAGCATGGAACCAGATTCCTCTGAATGAATAAAGAAAGGGGAATCTGTAGTGTAGATAGAACAGGAAATTTATAGAATAAAAATGAATGCAACTTGTGTAATGTAAAAGCATTTCTTCTTGTGTGTGGTATGGAAAATTACTAACGTGAAATATTAAGAGAACATTTCCCCGCTTGAAGGCTGCCACACCCATCTCACCCATCTGGGCCAGATGGGTGGGGGAGGCTGCACCCAGGAACCATGGTAACGAAATAATCTTGCCACACAAGAGGGACTCCCACCCTTCTGTGGCCAGTCGATACTGATAGCCTAGGACACCTGGTTATCGGAAGGATCAAGCGAGGGGCAGTTTCGAACTGACTTAAAAGAGGGGGCTGAAGCAGGACGGTTATCTCACTTCTCACAATGGCTCAGGTATCTGGCCTCGTGGAAAGAGAGATCCTTCAAGCCTGCCTCCCGAAAAGCAGAAATATTAAATGCCTTGCCTAAACATTTAATGCTCTGTCTCCCGAGTACAGAGCTTCATATCCCGAAAACGGACATTTAACGCCTTGCATCCCGAATGCAAAGCCTCATTCCCTGAGAATGGACACTGAATGTCTGTCTCCCGAGAACAGACAAGATACTCTGCCTTTCAGAATGCTTTGCCATCCCGAGAGCAAAGCTTCGGTTTCTAAGCAGACAGAACGCTTTGCCATCCTGAGAGCAAAGCTTCGTCTTCGAGAGTAGAGAACTAAAAGCCTTGTCTCCCGAGACGTGGTTACCCGAAAAGCCGAGTCCAGAGGCCCTACATTCTGAGATAGACTAGCACTGGGCCAGAGACTACGCAGTCAAGGATTGATGCAACACCCGATACCAGCCTGGAACAGGACATCGGAAACTTATCTCCCGAACGCAGTCTACAGGGTCAAGAGTAGAGCCTCGCTATCCAGCCCCCAGTGCGGTCAGGCGTCCAGCCTGAAGAAATTCAAAAAGCCCTTTTTAAGCTGAAGAATACCAGGTCGTATGATCCTATTTAATATGTGTATGCGATGTTAAGAGAAGAGCATAGACATGTTAATACATATGTTTAGTGTGTGAAATGTTAAGAGATATAGATAATTGATAAGATTAGGAAATGTTAATGGATAAGTTAAGGTTAAGAAGTGTTTTATAGATAGATAATGGATAAGTTGTATTAAAGTTAAGAAGTATTTTATAGATAAGTAATAGATAAGTTGTATTAAGGTTAAGAAGTGTTTTATGGATAAGTGATAACTTAGATTAAGGTTATGAATTGGTTTTATGTATTAGGTTCAGTAGGATTAATAATTGTGATATTGAATTACCTGTGTATTGCCCATTATCAATCCCCCATGCCTATTAAGATTGTAAACCCCATTGCTGTATTGGATATTGAAGTTGCTAGTAAAGAATCATTATAAAACAATTCTCTTGCTTGGTCTGGTTACTCATCACTCTCTGGGGAGAAGGGCACAGAGTCCTCATAGATATTACTTGAAAAGAACCTGGAGCTGAAGTCTTCCAGCTCACAACAGTTGTCTTTGTGTGGTTTAGGGTAATTGAGACCTCATAAAAAGAATTAGGTGATGCCCTTTCAGTTTCTATTTTGTGGAATAATTTGAAGGGTTTTGGTGTTAATTTTTCTTTGAAGTTCTGATCTAATCATGCACTGAATACTTCTGGTCCTGAGATTTTGGGGCTTGGGAGACTTTTAATTATTTCACTAAGAGTTATGGGTCTGTTTAAATAGTTTATTTGATCTTGATTTAACTTTAGTAGGTAGTATATATCATAAAATCCATCCATTTCTTTTAGGTTTTCCAGTTTGGTGGAGTATACATTTTTAAAGTACCTTTTTATGCCTAGGTAAATTTCCTCGATGTCTGTTGTAATGTCCCATTTTCGTCTCTAATTTTATTAAGTTGGATTTTCTCTCTTTTAGTTAATTTGGCTGAGAATCTGTCAATCTTGTTGATTTTCTCAAAGAACTAACTCTTCATTTTATTGATTCTTTGTATTTCTTTTTTGTTTCTTTTTAAAAGAAGATTTAATTTTTAAAAAATGTGCATCTCATCTGTATGTGTATCTGTTTGAGGGTGTCAGATGCCCCATAACTGGAATTACAGACAGTTGTGAACTGCCATGTGGGGTGCTGGGAATTGAACCAAGTTCCTTTGGAAGAGCAGCCTGTGGGCACCTGACTTTGCAAACTTCATTTTAAAGAAATGACTTCATCTTAAGCCATATAATGAGCAGGGGCTGATCTTAGCTCAGAAATGTGCTGCAATAGCAGAATTTGAACAGCTACCTGAAAATAGTCAATTAAGGAGCTAGAGAGCAGGACCATAAAATGTAATGAAGTTCATATGTTTCTAAGAGGTATCCTGTCCTTTTCAGATACCTTGCCAGTTATTAATGGCTCTTTGTTAGCATTTTCCTCACCCAAAAACTGACCAATGGTTTCAGAAACTACCTTACACTATATCCTCCTCACTCAATCCCAGGATGAGAGGACATGAACTTCCCTGATTAGTGTTTCCCCCTTTAAAAGTTCTCCCCTTCTCCGGGCTTGGGGCTGCACTTCCCTCACCCACTGCATTGGTGTGGTAGAGATGTAGTCCAAACTCAGGTTTGACTGTTAAAAACCCTCTTGTGCTTTACATCGGAATCTGGTTCCATGGAGTTTCTTTTTGAGGATAATTAACTTGAGCATGACAAGCCAGTGTTCTTAACTGCGGAGCCATCTCTCCAGCCCGATTTTTTTTTTGTTTTTATTTAGTTAATTTTAGCCCTGAGTTTGACTATTTCTTGCTGTCTACGTTTGCGTTTCTGCCATGAAAGCAATGATGCAAGATGTGAGGCCAAGACCCAAGATGCTCAGTGCACTACATTGTGGGTAACACAGCCCTGACTCACTTCTGCATCCTGTTACCCTTCAGGCTTCATCATCGCCTCTGTGTGATGGCTAAACTCGCTGTTATCATGCTTGGGCAGACCCTTCTGAAACCATGAGCTCAGTAAAACTTTGCTCCTCTAAGTTGTGTCTGTCACACGTTTGTCAAAAGTGATGTGAAAAGTTACCACCACATTCCGCTTGGCTTTGGAGTCACCAAGACCAGGGGCTCAGATCCCAGCTCTGCTATAGACAAGCTGTGATTCTCGGCAAATCAACCCAATGGGTGTGTCATTTTCTTCTGCTGTGACAGGAATTCTTTATGGCTCCTGGATGCTCTCCAGTGACTCCTTTTCTTAGTCGTCACCCTTCACAAATAGGGCAGGGCTGACCCACGGGAACAACAGAGTACAGAGAATGTGACTTCCAAGGCTACTCACCAAATGTATAGTGGCTCGCTTCTCTTGGATCTCTTGCCCTACATAAAGCCAGGTGCCATCTTGTGGGGGACAAACAGGTATCTCCACTTCACACAGGCCATAAAGCAGGGAACTGTGGTCTCTTGCTAACAACCAGTACTATCTTGACAGTCATGAAAGGAAGATCGTCTAGCAGGTGACAGAAGCTCCAGCTACCATTTTAACCATAATATGAGAAATTCTGAGCCTGAGCCATTAGCCTGTCATCTTCAGATTTCCTAAATCATGGATCTTTATTGTTGTTTTAAGATGTTAAATACTGGGGTAACTTATAACACAGTAAAAATAGCTAATATCCACCTCACGGGCTGGATGACGCAAGGAATGTATAGAGGATATAGCCTGGTATTTGAGCACAAGCAGGGGAAGTACACAGTAAATGGCAGCTGTTAATGTTATTGCCTTATGCCTTGAATGCCTAGTGCTCTGACAGATTTCAGTGTCCAGTAATCTAACTGGTCACCAGATAGCAATGGCCACACCGTCCACATGATGCCAAGCTACATCCTTCCTTTTCTAACTGCGTTTCCTCTGACCCCATGGGGTTAGGAGCATGGGATGGGGCCCACAGACTTTTCTGCCGCTGGTCTTCTCCCTCCATCCCTCTTTCCTTTCCTTAGAGGCTCTATCCAGGGAAGCATAGTGCTAGGAAGGTGATCGGTCTCCTGCTTTCATCTCAGCAGGTCCTTGTTCTTCCTTAGTGGGGCCAGTGCTGCTGCTTAAGTTTGGTGGTTTATTATGCTAAAAAATATGTTTCCATCATGGAAACACTTCTGCCTGAAGAAAGCTGGTCAGCAGCCCCGGAATGTCACACTGTACTCGTGTTAGAAATACATTTAGCTTTCTGATTTTTCAACATAGCATCTCTATCATGTTTTGTGGTTGCTTTTTAGGTGAGTTGGTCTGCTCATACCACCTGCAGTTCTTTGTCCAGGCCTCGGAGGCATGAACTGGATGCTGTCCTGGACCAAAAGCGCCTGCAGCTTTTTCTCTGTCCAGGCCTCAGCAGTATGAACTGGACGCTGTTCTGTACTGATACCGCCTGCAGCTTTTTCTCTGTCCAGGCCTCAGCGGTATGAACTGGACGCTGTTCTGTACTGATACCGCCTGCAGCTTTTTCTCTGTCCAGGCCTCAGCGGTATGAGCTGGATGCTCTTCTTTCCTCGCTGACGTTGTTTCAAAGCTTTTTGTGAGATACCGACTCCGAGCCAGGTCTCCAGTCTCCTCAGAGTAAATGAAGTCAAACAAGAAATTATTAATACGAATTTTTATTCATGTAGACATATTAAATTACCCCCAGTTAGCAATTGTGACCAATTCTATTGTGATAAGGCTTAATAGGAGAATTCCACAGAACAGAAAGAATTCTTGAGAGTGCTAATTATTTCACACAGACACTAGGCTGAGAATTCCTCATGAGGAAAAATGGAGAGTGGAAATAATGAGAATTCAGTCAGAAAATTATTTTGTGGTAATAATTGGAATTTACCTGTATGCCAGACTTTTATTTGTATTAATCCTCGCCTACAGTCTTTTGGGGAATAATCTTTGATTTCCATCGTATAAATGTGGAAATTGAGCAAAGAGTCATTAAAAACCTTGACAGAAGCAGAATTAAGCCCCTGCTGTCTCTTTCACAACTTAGGGAAGCATCCCTGGGAGTGGATGCTTTGTACAATGCGCACATGAACTGTTAGTATGATGGAACAGGGCATGCTATCATGTGCTTTAAGGAGGGCTTCGAGGCCACAGCTGGTCCTGTAGGATCTCAGGAGAGCAGGTAGACCACACAAGAGACATCCTATTGAATAAACTTTTTTTTTTTGTTTTTTTTTTGTTTTTTTGAGATTGAAACATTTGGTTCTACAGGGAAGCACTTGAAACAACAAGGTTTACAACTTAAAATAGCTTCAAGAAGTCCCTGAAACTGACCAGATTCACTAGGCGCCTCTCTGGCACAGTAAGCAATAAGAGTTCAGGGTCTCTCTCAGACAAGTCAAAAAAGATTCTGAGACTAGATCAGCCGCCCGGAAGAGGTTTAGACTAAGCCCCTTGGAAGGGGCACTCTCCAATTTGTCGAACTGCTTGCAGACTACATTGTGTTCCTGGTTCCCAACTTTATGAGCTGTCACTCAAGCTGGGGTGGGCTTCGGGGATGCTGCTGTCTTTGAGTCATTTCTCTTCCAGTAAGTAACCCCTCAACCATATTCTAGTAAGTAATACCAATAAAACTCACTGGTTCACCAAGTTGAACTTTAGTGGTATCTGTCCTTTGGGTTGTCACGGGATCCCTACCTGGGGGTAAATAGACATGTGTGTAGCGGCTCCCCAGGAAAGTTTTGTCACACAACACACCACCTGTTATACAGATACTTCCTCTAAACTAAAACATCCTCTCCTTGGAGGCAGGCTACTTAAAATGCAATTACTAAAGGAAATGTACAATGTTCAGGGAACAAATAAAACTCCTAAGTCTCAGGGAGTTCCTGAAACTTACAGGGTTTATAGGTCTTCCCTAGGATGCAAACAGTAACAGTTGCTGAGGAGAGGAGATGCTTCTGTGGCACTGCCTGAGAGTTGTACAGGAGGCTCCAGGTATGTAGCTTCCTGGGTGGAGTCATCACCCCTGGTGGACTTTTGAGTGTGCAGCTGTCTTTCAGTGACCCATGCTACTGTAAACAACCCCTCACCTGTACTCCTGTGACCCTAGGTATTTAATAAGCTAGTTTACATATGTTCATGACTCCTCAGAATAAAGTCACACAGCACCCCAGAACACTGGCCCCTCCTGCAGAGGAAACCTTGCCTCACACAGCTTTCAGACATGAGATCAGTGTTCACCAGCTCTGTCTGCCTGCCATGGCAACCCTGGCCTAGGGATGCTCGACCACTGAGAGCAGGGGTCATTAGTGATCAGCTCTTTCTGATCTGTTGAGAAACAGGCAGAATAATGCTGGGTTTTGAAATGGCAACGGTTTTTAAACTGGAGCAATTCTTTGAAAGTTTAAGGAAATTATATTTTGCCATTTCGTTACACTGGGTAGAACTTTCTACAGATCTCAAACTCAAATGCAGGTTCACTGAGCTGCACTCTAGTGTATCAGGGGAAATTTTGAAAGTCATAAATTTAGGCTTCGGTATTTACACTTCCCACATTTAAAATATTAAGGAATATTATACATAGCAAAATTTGTCATTCTCATGTATAATTCGTGGAAATCAAGCCACTGTTGTAGTCCTGATAGACAGTGATTTCACAGCCTGTTCAAGTCTCCAGCACTATTCTTTAGCAGGCGGGGCCAGAACCATGCATTGCAAGGCCTCTTTAGAACGGTATCTAAAGGAGTGAACAGCTGCTGCAGAGCGGGGATTCTGACCAGCCAAGCTGCATAGAGAACAAACACTCAGACGGTAGAGCTGCCTGCAGGTCCCAGGAGTTGTCATCCACACTGAGGAGAGCTTTGCAGTGATGCAACTGCTTTTGAGCCAACCCTGCTCCTCATAAGTGGCCCATTATGCCTATTCCTGTTAGAAGCCCCAATAAAAACTTATCGGTTCACCAACTTGGGCTGTGTGAAATCATTATTTTGATCTGTCATGGGTTCCCTTTCTGGGTGAATAGAAGTGTAAGTGTGTGTACATATGTGTGTGTGCGTGTGTGTGTGTGTGTGTCTGTGCATGCATGTGTTTGTGTGTATGTGTGTGTGTTGCGTCTTCCCAGGAAAAGTCACAATATCCATTCTGTCCAGCTATGTAATATGTGGTCCATTCGTTGGAGCATGGACAACCTGCCAGTGACCACATCTCCAAAGAAGAATGGTTCTCCCGCCCCCAGAAGCTATCAATGCCAATAGCATCTCAGTTAAGGGTAGAACCTCCAGAGTTCCTCCCTATCCATGCTGGAATTTTGATGGACTTGCTGTTGTGAGAGTCTTGCTCAGGTAACCACAGCTGCTGTGAGCTCATGAGTTCAGCCACCATGTCACGTCCAGGGGACAGCATTTCACGGCACTCTCCCCACCAACTGGCTCTTCCATCCCTCCTGCCTTGTCAAGGGCTGGGCTGTGCAATACAGATGTCCCAGTTAGCGCTGGTCACTCATCGTCACTTAATCTCATCATTTCGATAGGTTGTGAGTCTGTATTAACTGCTGACCATGGCAAAAAGGGGTTTCTTGACCAAGGTTAAGAGGAGATTGGTCCATGGGAATGAACCTATTAAGAAACCATTTGGCAAAATAATAGTAGCTTCCATGTTAAGGTCTGTGACCTCCCCTAACTCGATTGTTTGTGTTTCACTTCCGAAGGCAAGTTCTTTCTACCAAAAGCTCTACCATACTTGGAAGTTTTGTCGTCTGCCTCTCTTGAACTTACCTTAGGCTCTCTCTGTGTGCTCATATCCCATTGGTCCAGAATTCTCTGCCCAGGCAGCACCATGAAGATCTATATGCAAATGAGCAGAAGAAGACAATGGGGTAAGTAGTGTACATGGGTCTCCTGGGCTCACGCACACGCTTCACTAACCCAGCAGCTCTTGGTGACAAAACACAAGCTGAAAGATAAAGTACTACAAGTTTCAAACTGTCCTAATTTAACTGAAGATTTACTAATAGATTCTAGTGTGAAGGCGCCTGCCTCTAACATCAGCCCTTGGGAGACTGAGGCAGGGAGATTACAAGTTTGATGGTATCCCAAGTTACACTGTTTGAGGCTGTCCTAGGCTACACTAGGAGACTGTGTCTCACAAAATAGAAAACCAACAAAGTTTACAAAAAAAAATGAGTGTCAGTTAGGTCAGCAGAGTATATTTGTCCATGTTTGTAATCCTAGCACTTTTGAGGCTAAGGCAGGAGGATAGCCATGAGTTCAAGGCAAGTCTGGGCAATGAGTGGGAGACTCTGGCTCAGAACATATGGATGTGTCGGGGAGATATCAGCACAATACAATGTATACCTCTAAGTCCATTAAAAAGACATTAAAAAGAGAAGTTTGAGTATTGATATTTGGTTACACAAAGGAGTTGTCATTGCTTTATGAGTAACAGTAGTGTGCTGGTTTTTAAACCTTAGTCCTTTTATTTTAGAAATGCAGGAGTACTTGGTGGAGGCAATGAAGTATCCGAGGCTGGTTTAAAAATCATCCGTTTGGGTGGAATGCATAAGAAGAACATAGGGTAAATAAAACGGATTGTACTTCTTTCAATGCTTGTGAAAGGTGGATGATGGCTATGTTGGGAATCATTGCACTATGTTTTTCTTATGTTTGATATTTTCTGTGATAAAGTGAAAATGTCCAAGGCATAAAAGAAAATAATGCAATAGCAGAACATTAAACATGCGGCTGTTCTGAGCACAGAGCCTCCAGAACTCTCCTTCCTAAGTTTGTAGCCAGCCTCCCCTCCCTACAGTGTATGACTGTTTGCCTGCACATGTCTGTGTGTGTGCAACATGTGTGTGCAATGCCCTTGGTGGCCAAAAGAGGGTCTTAGATCCTTTGGAACTGTGGGTGTTAGGTACTAAACCCAGGTCCTCTGAACCCAGGTCCTCTGCAAGAGCTACAAGCACTCTTAACCACTGAATCATCTCTCCAGCTCCAGTGTTTATAATTTTTAATCTCAGTTTCTTAAAAGTCACCTTGGGGAAGGAAGGGAAGACTCTGGTAAGTTGGGGCTTCTCTGTGGCAGCTCTCCTCACCAGAATCTCCCTGGTTCTCTCCATGCAGGCCCCCTGGCTAATTCTCCACGTGGTTGGTGTTTGCCTGGCTCAGTTTTGTCTTTGGTTCCTTTCAAGCCCTGCCACTGGCTCCCTGACTACCGGCCCCCTGATGTGGTTCTTATCCTTTCGGCTGTTTTGGGGACTTTACCTCTTCCACCCCAGCCATGCATTCCTGTGGTACTGGGCTGAAAGTTCTTCTGAGAACAAGCTATGAGCAAGAAGATCGGCTTCCTTGCAGGGAAGCTCCTCCCACCAGCAGGGGTGGGGGTGGCGATGCAGCCTCCTTCATCTTAGGTGGCCATAGCCTTTCCGGACAACACTGTGTGACTCAGAGGCGATAGCCTGGAGTTGGAACCGGGCTTCTGGGTTCCAATTCCCATGAGCCATTCTCAGCCGTGTGAGCATTCGCAAGTTCCACTTCTTGGTTTTCCCATCTGTAAATGGACCAAAATCAATAACGCCTTCTGGAATGTTTGATTCTTTAGGAGAATGACACTAATAAGTGAACAATTAGTTACTCTAGCTAACAGTGGGTATATTTTCACAAACACCCAGCATCCAGGCCGAGGATTAAAGGCTCCTTATACTGGATGTGTTGTATGACTTTGGAACTTAGCGCCTGAGAGATGGAGGGAGGAGTTGAGTGTCTAAGGCTAGCCTAGACTACATAGAAAGACCCTGGTGCCCTCTAAAGCCCTCCGTCACCTAGTGCAGCATGCAGCTGCCCTGAGGACGAGTGAGTTAATATTGACAACATGAGGACAGTACCTGGCAAGCAGTCATCACTTTCTCGGCGGCTCGCTTGTGTCCGGGAGAGCCGTTTCCTTAGGAGATAGGGTTTCCCCGCTCTCTGCGCGCATTGCAGCTGGCAGGATGAGCGAAGACTCTTCAGAATAATCAATTATTTCTTCCCCCCGAGCACCAGGTGCTGTATTGTATGGCAAATGGCTCCTGTGGAATGCCAGCAACTCTCTTTAGAGGGGAAAGAAATAAGCAATCAGGCTACAGTTACCGCCCCGCGAAGAGCCAGATGCTGCTGGGCCCCGCAGCCGGTATCATCCACAAAGGACTGGCGTGGCATGTCCTTATGCTAGGCTAGATATCAGGGGTCTGGGCTGAGGGTTAGGGGCCTTGGATGTAGCTTGCTGTATCAACTGCACAGAGCTCAGCTGGACTGAGGAGATTGACTAGCCAGAGTGGAGCAGGATTGGAAGGGTTGACTAACTACATAATATGGTCAGGGCCTGGAGAGGTGGCTTAGTGGTGGAGTGCATTGGCTTCTCTTTCAGAGGACCTAGGTTTGGTTCCCAGAACTCACACCTCAACTCACAACCATCTGTAACTCCAGTGCCAGGAGACTCATGCCCTCTTCTTGCCTTCTCAGGTTCCAAGCACCTGTGTGGTATATATTCCATATGTAGGTAAAACATGCAAACAGAATAAAAATACATCTTTTTGTTTTAAAAATAAGCCAGGTGGAGGTGGAGCTGGAGAGATGGTTGCTCTTCAGAGGACCCAGGTTCAGTTCCCAGCATCCACATGGCAGTGTACAGCCAACTCTAACTCCAGTTTCATGGGATCCTACCACCTCTTCTGGCCTCTGCAGGCCCTGCATGGCTGTGGTACAGAGGCATCTATGCAAGTAAAGCATCCACACATAAAATAAAAGTGAATATATCTTATAAGACAAATGAACAAACAAAAATCTGTGGACAGAGGAAGTGGTTATGCTATTAATGGTGATTTATTGCATTTTAGTTAACTTTGGAATATGTATTTATTTGTTCCTTGTTTTTGTGACCCAAGAAGCGAGAGAGGCCATCCATCTGGATGGAGAAGACCAGCTATGGGTGAAGAGGGTGTTGTTTCCTGCTGGGGTACACTGGCAGGCGGGAGGCAGCTCCTAGGGTTGCTGGCCCACTGTATTTGGCTGAAAGACACTCTACTTTCACACTGTGGAGAGAAGTTCTGCAAAATAGTGCATTGAAAAACAATCAAGGGACAAGAAAATCTGCAGCATTCTTCAGATTGCAAGGAGATTTTTAAAATTCCTAATGATGGCTGTAAAGGTAGATATGATTTTTTAAAAAATCAATAAAGGTTTATTTGTTTATTTAGTGTGTGTGTGTGTGTGTGTGAGAGAGAGAGAGAGAGAGAGAGAGACAGAGACAGAGACAGAGACAGAGACAGAGACAGAGACAGAGAGACAGAGAGAGGGACAGAGAGAGGTGTTCAGGTACCCCTGGAGGCCAGAACAGTGTCTGACTCCCTGGAGTTTGGGTGACAGGAGATTGTGAGCCATCTGATGTGGGTGCTGAGACTCAAACTTAGGTCCAGTCCATCACTAAGAATTTTTTAATTACTATATATGCTCTTGGAATTGCAGGCACTTGTTCCAATCTAGAAATCGAGGCAGATTTTATTAGGCCTAGAGCCTGCTGTTAGCAAGCCAGCACTGCTTCCAGGTGCCAAGCACCCGCACTGTACCTGAGAGAAACCTCTATATGTAGATTTGGGGGGTCCAGAGTAAAGCAACAGCCCCAGTGGGGAATGAACCAGGGATGCCACTGCTGATTCAGTGAGTTGTATTAGATTAAAGTTACTTTATTTAAAAAAAACACTTCAAGGATTTCAAAATTAAAACAACAACAACAAAAATCCAACAAACAAATGTGTGGTGGTAGGGTGTGTGTTGTGTTGTGTTGTGTGTGAGTAACAGAGGAAGAACCACTAAACACTCCTGCGTGTGTAGATTTTAACAACGTAAGTTAAAACTGGGGGATGTAACTGATTGGTAGACTATATGCGTGAGGCCTCAGATTTGATCTCCCCATCTCCAGGACTGACATTGGCTGGTGGTGCATGTGTTTAATGTCAACACTTGGGACACAAAGGCAGGCAGGTCTCTGTGAGTTCCAAGCCAGTCAAGGCTGTGTAAGTAAAACTATCTCAAAAACACCAGGAGCAACAACAAGACCCCAAACACACGTTTTTAAATTCGACACTTCACACAGAAAGCTCAAGAATGATTTCATGAAACCAGAACGCCCTCCTCACACTGCCCAGGGCATCCTTGTTTCAGATCTTAGACAAATGGACCTTAGGCCCTGTGGGTAGAAGGGGAGGTTATGTCACATCACTAGAGGACTCAAGTCCTTATTGGCTGGAGGAACACAGTTCCAAACCGTTTGCCCTGTCGACACATTTTGGACTTCTCAGTCAGCCGAAAACAGCAAATTTTTATGTAAACAAACTTGCAAAACTGCGCCTTACCTTTGTTCTCTTTGTACACATCCATTAACGTCTCCAGGCTTCTAATAGCAGGCGTTGGATTTTGGTTAGAGTCTTTCACTCCTTAGGTATTTTGTGTGTACCCTAGAATGGGCAGGCAGGCGGACACATAGCAATTTTATTAGTTGGCAGTGTGTGTGTATGTGTGTGTGTGTGTGTGTGTGTGTGTGTACCTGTGTGGTGTTCAATGTTCTGAACAGGTGTCAAGGAATCAATAATGCATCACCCTCGATGGTTCTTGGAACTATTTCTCATCCAAACTGAACCTGCCTTGCAATAGGCTTAGGGCATAACTTCTTGCTCAGAAAGCATCGCTAGCCCTCTGATTGCAGCATATCGAACACTTCAGTTTGGACCTACCCACACCGTTAACACTCCTCCGCTGAAATTAAGGTCATTTTCTCCCCATGCCTCAATCTCCACTATCTGGGGGTGGGGAAGGTGGCGATTTCCACTGTCACCTTCCACTAAGTGCCTGTAAGACAACAAAGGCAGTAAAAGCATGGGAAAGAATCAACTGAGAAATTGATTAGATGCTTTAGACCAGCTGTGAATTTTTCATATGGATATATAATGGCGTTTTTATTTTTATTTTTCAAAAAAATGTGTATTACAGCCACAAAGAACAGGCGTGAGTTATTCAGCTCACCATGGTGGCTGATCTTTTGCTGCCTGATGGGGGCTGGAGGAGGCTTCTGAGCTTCTCCGCGAAGGGGAGAAAGTGGGAACAGTGGATGGCACCTGCAGGCTGGAGCAGCTGCGGGGAGACTGCTCCATCACCTGCCAGGCTTCCCCCCACACCGTTTTGAGGGTATTTTCCCTTCCAACATTTGGGGACTGACTCAGTTAGTCCTGGTGGTTAGCTGGAAATACTGGTGAGATTAAAATCACACAACACAGCCCAGGATGGACTACCTGAGACGCAAACTAATTCCATGCAGAAATGTAAGTTCTAGAAACAGATATGGATTTGAAGTCCACATTCTGGGACTGGCCATGGTCTTGCATTGGTTAGTTAACATCTCTGTGCTTGTTCCAAAGGGCTGAGTTCGCATCTGGAGCCATGAGCTCAAAGCAGAGAGCGTGAATTCTAAACGGCATGAGTCTGTAAGCTTTCAACCCTGTCTTCAGGACGTACTCTCTTTTTTGATATGTTATGTGTATGGATGTTTTTCCTGAATGTATGTCTGGGCACCACGTGTGTGCCTGGTGCCCATGTAGGTCAGATGAGGGTGTAGGGTTCCCTGGAACTGGAGTTACAGACCTGATCCACCATGTGAGTGCTGAGGACGGAAGCCAGATCCTCTGCAAGAGCAGCCACTGCTCTAACCATTGGGCTCTCTCGCCACCCCCTGAGTGAATGAATTTTTAACCAAGCTTAAAAATTAGGAGAACAATAAAAACAGAGGAAACAAATTGCTGTAGATGAGAGAAAGTGAGTAAGAAAGGTCGGCTGGTTGTCACGTTGGACAGCGGCTGCTGCGGCTGCTGCTCTTTTGTTTTGGAGACCAGATCTCAGACTGTAGCACAGGTTGGTCACTACATAGCCCTTGATAGTCTTGAACTTATGGCAATCCTCCTGCCTCTCTCTCTCAAGGGTTGAGACTATATGATATATATAGATACACACACACACACACACACACACACACACACACACACATATCCTGAACCACCATGCCTGGGTTGAAAATCTGCTTTGAAAGATATAAAAAAAAAAACCAGACCAATTGTTAGATAATTGGTGAGAAACAAGGAGCAAATGTGTAATATTAGAAATGTCAAAGTGAAGAAATATTAAAACAAGACATTTTAAAAAAAAATCATTGGAGTGCTTTTCATCGCTCTGTGTAAGCACATTTGATAATCTTGAAATAAATGCATTTACACAAAAATAGAATTTACCACTTGACTCCAGTGGAGAGATACAAAGGCCCAGCATATTGTCCTTTGTGATAACTGGTTACACAGAGAGATTTAGGTAAATAAACTGCAGTGACGAACATCTGAGAAAAATCTTCCCCAAAGCATGATCCATTAGGATTGAGAAAATGCCATTCGTAGCCAATTAAGCAAGAAAAGCTAGCTGCTCCTGCTCCTGCGTTAATAATCCAAGAAACAGTTTCGTGCTGATGGAGGATCCAAGTCTGGAATGAGCATGAGTCAAGTCCAGGATTAATCCACACTCTCTAGTCACCAGTGTCCACAGGACCTTAGTGCTGCAGTTGACCGCTGTCATGGAGTCTATTACGAGCAATGACAGAGAATGTCAGCGATGGGCAGACAGGCCTTGTCTGCAATGTGTCCGAGCAGGCACTCTGCAGCTTCCCAGGTTACTCAGTATTGTCCTGTTCCTTCACAGGCTACAGCTCTGGTCCCACTTTACCTACCACATGGCTAAAATTTCTCAGATACTCAATCACTTCTTGGTTGCTCCCCGCCCATGACACCATTAGATACAGAACTGTCCCCTGCTTTCCCTCCTACCTTTGGTGGGTTTGTTTGTTTGTTTGTTTGGTGTTTTGTTTTGTTTTATTTTGTTTTTGACAGGGTTTATCTGTGTAGCCCCGGTTGTCCTGGAACTCACTCAGTAGACCAGGCTGGCCTCAAACTCACGGATTCACCTGTCTCTGCCTCCTGAGTGCTGGTGTTAAAGGTGTGTGCTGCTACCACGAAGCTTGTCCCTTGCTTTTTGAAACCTTCTTAATAAGACATTTTGGTGTAAGTTTATTATAGGTTTCTTCTGGTTCCCTCTATAGGAGCCCCGAGATCCCTCTAGTGTGTGACCAACTTTGCTGAAAAGCCTGCTTTTATCTTCCTCCAGTAGGTTTTTGACGGGCAGGCATTGGTAGGTACAGGTGTACCAATCTCACGCACTGTGGACTTCAAAATCAATTCTCTGACATTGCCCCTTCCACCTAGCACATTGCCTGCAGATTCGGTGACAGTTATAAAGCCACCATCTCCCCTGATGTGCTCCTACGACGCGCTAGGCTAACTGTGCTTTGTTCAGTTCCTCTACAGCTGGGCTATACATGCCAATCACTGAGGTATCCGGATAAAGGGCAGATTACCATTCAGTGTGTTTGGAAAGCATATGGCAGGCCACAGCTTAATCAAGCAGATTGTTGGTTCAGACCAGTCCTGCAGACCCAAGAACTCTACCTGGAGTTCAGGACTTCACGTGTAAGCTGACAGCACTTCTCAGTCTAGATTGCATGTGGGGGGAGCTGCAGATGCCATCCATAACAGTGATGGCACTATCCCTGGCAGGGAGACCCAAGTGGCTCGCAGACAAAGCTAAAATTTAGAGTAGCACCTATTTTGTAGTGAAGGAAGTTTACCTGAGCGGGGGGGAGGGAATAACTACCTGTCCAAACCGCTATGGGTCATCAGTGCTGGAGGCTGATTCTAAACCCAGGGCTCCTAGCTCGAGAATCTGGATCTCATCCTCCTAGCCGTTCTTCTCACAGCCTCCAAAGGAGGGACCAAAGCTCACACTCTGCCACTGGCATTGGCTAGGGCAAGCAGAGCTGTATGTATGTACACACATACACACACACACACACACACACACACACACACACACACACACACCCTGTTAGAAAACAGCCTGGGCCCAGAGGTTCTCCAGCACAAAGATTTTCATAGTGGCTTTGGCACAGTCACAACCTGAGGTCAGAATGTTGTCTGCAGGCCTGCAGAAAACTCTTGTGCTATGAGTCTCAATGCGTTTCCCGGAGCTCAGATATCATTGGTTCCCCAGCTTTCATATAATAATCGCTGACCAGTATTTTCCCAGTCGCTAAGGTTTTAAGTGTAAGAGAAAGCCAGGTGCATTAAATCGGTGTAATTACCTCTGAAATGCTGGTGATTGAGGAAGTGGATTCCGAGAGAAACTCTCCAAGGCTTTATCAAAGTGGGATTGTGAAGCCCCGGGCTGGACAGCAGCCAAATGTCTGCCCCTTTCTGATGGGAAGCAAAGGATTCTCTGAGGAAGGGGCTTGCTGGCAATGGCGGGTTCATTTCCCATCTGGGAATTCATTAATTAGGGCTTAGCTCTGAAGGCAGATAACAAGCTAATCAAAAGGGGAAGTGAAGGCCCACAGATCACGCTGTCTAATGAGTACCACTGGGGTGAGCAGACGAGGAGGCCTCGGAGCAGGTGGAGTGTCGGATGGGGGGCTGCCCTGGCGCCCTGATGCTGGCGCACTTCCCAAGGTAAGACAAGTATTTAAAAATGAGCCATGGCTCACCTTTCTGCATCAGCCACCTCCCTGGATTTCTGCCACATTGCCATCTCATCATTCCGGACCCGAGACAGCGTGGTCCTTGCCTGCCAGGGCAGAGAGGCGAGGGCACTCAGGCCTCCTGCTGCACCTTCACAGAGAACACAAATAAAATCACGATGTTTTCCCAGGGATTGCTTCCTCATAAGGCTTAAACTTCAGCTTTGTGCCTTAAAACAGGCATTTAGAGAGTGTGAGGTTGAGGACAACGTAAAAAATATAAAGACAAATCCTTGGATTTGTTAGGTTTTCTTTCCTCCACCGCGAATCCTTTGCTATCTTTTCACATCCAGCCACTGGGTTAAAGGTTTTCCAGTCTGGGTTCACCTTGGAGCCTTGCTTCTCTTCTCATAAAGCACAGCTGGAACTTTGCTCCGGATGTTGCCTCGTGGGTTTTCTCTAGGTGGGATTCTCCTGTGGAGAAATTAGTTTGGAATCACTTTGAATAATGGCCCATCAGTTACCTGCATACCTTCCTTGGGCCAAGTTTCTCTTCACCTCTCTTCTTTATAAAATGAAATCCCAAAGATTCAAAATATTCTCTCCCATTTGTCAAGGAGAACAAGAGAATCTCATCGTGGTCTTCTTGATGCTGCAGTTTCTGGTGTGAGCTGGGGCCACCTGACCTCGGTCAGGTAAATGCTCTGGTCATTCTATGTGAAGGGGAAGGTGGGAAGGCAGGTGGCCCCTCTGGCACAGGTTGAGACTTCCCCTTCTCTGAAGATCTAACACTCAGATGCCCTCCTCATTACTATAGCAGTTGCTTATAGGAAACCCTGAGAAGATCTGCACGATGGGCATATGTGCCCACTCTCCAGTGACACCCAAAGCTCTCTCACTGGCTAAGGAAACATGTTCAGCCACTCTTCTGAATGGGTTGCTCTTTAACAAGGCAGGGGAGGAAGGGTAAAGAAGATTGGCAAGAAGGTGGACTTCCCGCGGCTAAAATGCATTTGTATTTTATATAGCCATTACTTTGTTTTCTAACTGTTAAACCTGTGGCTACTAATTTACAAGACCCCTGATACCCAGACTCTACCCCAACCCTTTTGCCAATGAATATTTGTGATTGTACTCGGGCATCAGACTTTGCTTAATGACCATTGCTTGAAATGTGACTGCAAATTCAAAATTCCTTCCAAAGCTTAAAAAAATATTGATGCCTATTTTGACTCCCAGAAATTCTGATTAGCAAGGGTATAGTGTGCATCTTGGCCACTGTGAATGAAAAAAAAAATCTCCCCAATGCACAGTCACAGTTGAGAATCCATGCTATCTTCTCCACCATGGTTTGCTGCACAAATCTAAAGTCAGTATGCACTTTGAAAAGCAGAAAGTGTGTAACTTAACTTTATCTGCTAATTCCCCGCTTCTTGAGCTGCCCCTGCCCAGGGAGTATAACACAACATAGCCGTAAACAAGAATGTGAACAATGGGGGAATTTGAACCACTCCCATTAGACTGCCATTTTTTAAATTCCTTCTCTGAAAAACCAGTGCTTGAACCAAACAGGCTGGGTAAGCTACATCCTTAACCCTATACTTTCATCTTTAACTGACTTCTAATAACTAACTTACCAGTGGAACTCAGATAGTGCATCTTGTATGGATTTCCACAGAGGAACCCTGCATCTACCGCAAACCTGCAAATGCTTACGGAAAAAAAAATCTGTCTTAAACATGGGATCCCCTGGGTTGGCAACTGACTAGCAGCCCTTTGGTACCACTGAGGTACTATAAACTCATCTGCATCCCTGAATGCAAGCAAAGAAACAAAAGCCACAACTCACATGGACATAGTTAATTGTGGGAGTAGAGGGTGAACTCAGAGGTCTCTTCTAATGTCAGGAGTCTCTGTGTTGGAAACATAGTGGTTCATGTGACTGTCATTCACAGTGAGAGAAAATACGCTTAAGGGAAGGATTAGAGCCAGCCATTTTACAAATGCAAATCCATTTGTGTATACAATACAATATAATCAAGAATGCCTATGTGTGTAGTAAAATATCCTGAGGAGTGGGCACATGTCCTTATCTCTTCTCTAAGCAAATTCTATAAAGATGAGGTTATTAAGAAAGGGTATTTTCAAGGTGAAGTGATGGATTTAGAGCTCAGATTGCTGACTCCCACATTTTCTAGTCTGCGCAGACAATTCTATGTGACCCCTTTGCTTTTTCATCATTATTAACAGCATTCAATTACTACTGAAGCGAGACATTGGTTATGTAGTAAATAAGATTTATAGTGCAATGTCTGCCTTGATATTCCCCAGTCGAGTCATTCTGAGAAGCTGTATAGTTAGGAAGCCTGCCTGTGCATTGTGATGAGAAGGATTTGGAAGAGGAGCCACCACATTTGCTGAAGTAGATAATACGACTCCTTCTCCCTCACTGTGCTTGGGTGCTCACTAGCGAGTGTGCTAATTAAGGGGCTAAAAATCAGGAGATAGGACTGAGTTACAAAGGCAGAGAGTATCCCAGGGGATCAATTGCATCTGCTGTGTAAGTGCCACTTAACTATAGACCTAGAAGGAGGGAATCCCACATGCCCAGTCTTCTCTAAACAGGACATCAGCTAAGTTTGTGAGCCAATCAGTCGGGATGGTGTCCTAGTTAGGGTTTCTATTGTTGTGATGAGACAACATGACCAAAAGCAACTTGGGAAGAAATGATTGATTTCATCTTATGACCTGTAGTCCATCATCCACGTCAAGGCAAGAACACAAGGCAGGGCCTGGGTGTCCATTGCTGTATTGGAACACCATGACAGAAAAGCAAGTTGGGGAGGAAAGAGTTTATTTGGCTCATACTTCCCATCATAGTTCATCCCTGAAGGAACTCAGAACAGGAACTCAAGCAGGCAGGAACCTGGAGGCAGGAGCTGGTACAGAGGCCATGGAGGAATGCTGCTTACTGGTTTGTTACCCTTGACTTGCTCAGACTGTTTTCTTATACTAACCAGGACCACAGGCCCAGAAATGGCACCACCCACAGTGGGCGGGGCCTTCCCATATCTATCACTTAAGAAAATTCCCTGAAAGCTTGCCAACAGGCCAGACTGTTGAGGGACAGGTTCCTCTCTTACCTAATGACTCTAACCTGTGTCAAGTAGACATAAAACTTAGCACAGATGGCTTCATGGAGGGTCAAGTCAATTAAAGCATAGAAAATGAGAATTACTCTAGATTGGTTTTTCTAAGCTGGTGTATTGCAAAGAACAAGACAGGAAGGGGAGGTAATGGGCTTGTGTGATTGTCCTGTATTCCAGCAAAAGAAGGTGCATGCTGTGTAGAACAATTTAGTATTTGTATGCAAGTAACATGAGGGCCAGGGTCGTTGGGGTTTCTGTCCAGCCCGGTCCCCCAGCCATTTAGTCCCAGAGAAAATCACACAGAGTCTGCATTAATTATAAACTGATTGGCCCATTAGCTCTGGCTTTGTATTAGCTCTTATAACTTATATTAACCCATTATTCTTATCTATGTTAGCCACATGGCTTGGTACCTTTCTCAGCGGGGGCAGGTCACATTTTGCTTCTTCTGTGATCTGGGCAGGAATGCAAGGAATGGGCTTCCTTCTTCCCAGAATACTCCTGTTCTCATTATCCTGCCTCTCCTTCCTGTCTGGTTGACTCACCTATACTTCCTGCCTGGCCAATCAACATTTATTTAAAACATGATTGACAGAAAACAGACAATTCTCCTGCACCATATGTAGTTAGAACAGAGGTAAGCAGAGGCTAAGCTGAGCTCTGTGAAGCTGGAACTACATCTGTCATTCACAGCAAAGCTCTAGCACCCAGCACAATAGACGTTTGATAAATGTCTAAACTTGGTGTTACCTGGACACTGGTTACCACTCTTTGGGGCATCCATCACTCATGCTCAAGATTGTTTGTGGAATTTAAAGCCAATTGCACTCAAGTGAGCAAAAAGGTACCCAGATGATCTTACTGGCATTGACCCTAAACAACAATGTAGTCACTTAGTCAAGCCACCTGGACTCTGAAAGCTCGGAGCCACTTGCGTGCCCGGAGTCCTTACATAAATCCGTCTGCTTACTATCTGCCGTATAAAGGAATCATAGTAATCCGACCCGTTAAAGACAGGAAAACACCGAGCACACTCATTTTTATATCTGCAGAGTCTTATCCACAGAAGGTCCTCCTACAGTTTTTAAATAATGGTTAAAATGACCTCAAAGCCCACAGGCCAATCTGTTCAGTCTAAGTTGTGGACTTTCATAAGAAATAAATGTAATAACCACACAAAAAAGCCCAAACATTTCAATGATAGACTATAAATGCCTTGCGTATCTGTAATAGAAATGTTTCCCATTTTATCTATTTTCAGTGTTATTTTTGTTTGTTTTTACAACCCAAACCAAAGTTTCTCCTCCTTCCCGTCTTCCCAGTCCCCCAACCCACCCACCCCATCCACTCTTCTGCTATCAGCCAGCCATGTATGTCAGGCCGCAGTGAGACCAGCATCTCCTCTTCTAGTAAGACTGGATGAGGCAATCTGATAGGAGGAATGGTTCCCAAAAGCAGGTAACACAATCAGAGTCAATCCCTGCTCCCACTGTTAGGAGTCTCACATGAAGACCAAGCTATCCAACTGTCACATATATACAGAGGGCTTAGGTCAGTCCCATGCAGGCTCCTTGGTTGTCAGTTCAGTTTCTGTGAGCCCAGGTTAGTTGGTTCTGTGGGTTTTCTTGTGGTGCCCTTGACAGTACTGGGTCCTATAATCCTTCCTCCCCATCTTCTGTAGGATTCCCCAAGCTCCGCCTAATGTTTGGCTGTGTCAGTGTTCTTTAAAAAGTAAAATCAAGGGGGCTTGAGAGTTGGCTCAGACGTTAAGAACACTGGATGTTCTTCCAGAGGTCCTGAGTTCAATTCCCAGCACTCACATGGTGGTTCACAACCATCTATATTGAGATCTGATGCCCTCTTCTGGCATGTAGGCAATGCAGGCAGAATACAGCATACATAATAAATCAATCTTTTTTTTTAAAAAAAAAAAGTAAAATAAAGGTGAGGCAGTGGTAGCACATGCTTCTAATCCCAGCACTTGAGAGACAGAAGCAGGTGGATCTCCTTGAATTCTATATCAGCCTGGTTTACATATCAAGTCCTAGGACAGCCAGGACTGTTAACACAGAGAAACCCTGTATCAAAAAATAAAATAAAATGGCAAATCCCAAGAGGAACCAGTTACTTTGTGTGAGAAACAAACAAACAAACAAACCAAACCAAGTTTCTTGTTACTCTACAAAGTGTCTTTCAGTCAATGACTTAACAGAATATAGCCAGGCTGAAAGAGATATATAGAGAGAGTAGGCAGAATCAGAGAGGAGCCATGTAGCTGCTGCAAGAGACAGACGCTGGATGTCTTACCGGTAGACCACAACCACATGGCAATACATAGATTAATGAAAATGGATTAATTTACAATATAAGAGTTAGCCAGGTCTGGAGAGATGGCTTAGTGGTTAAGAGCATTGCCTGCTCTTCCAAAGGTTCTGAGTTCAATTCCCGGCAACCACATGGTGGCTCACAACCATCTGTAATGAGGTCTGGTGTCCTCTTCTGGTCTGCAGACATACACACAGAAAGAATATTGTATACATAATAAATAAATAAATATTAAAAATAAAAGAGTTAGCCAGGAATATGCCTAAGCTAATAGGCCAAGCAGTGTTTTAATTAATAGTTTCAGTGTGATTATTTCAGGTCTGGGCATCCAGGAAACAAACGAGCAGACTCCGCCAACAGTGTCCTTCAGCTCCTCTAACTTTACATCCCCCCCAAAATTCATCTTCTTCTAGACATCTTGTTTTCCCTTTCCTCCCTCCTTCCCTCCCTCCCTCCCTCCCTCCCTCCCTCCCTCCCTCCTTCCTTCCTTCCTTCCTTTGTTCCCCAAGATAGGTTTTTCTCTAGCTTTGGAGCCTGTCCTGGAACTCATTCTGTAGACCAGGCTGGCCTTGAACCACAGAGATCCACCTGTCTCTATCTCCCGAGTGCTGGGATTAAAGGCGCGCACCACCACTGCCCAGCCTAATATCTCTCCTTTCAAAGCATCTTTAAAAACATTTGTGCGTGCTTGTGTGCATGTGTGCGTGTGTGTGTGTGTGTGTGTGTGTGTGTGTGTGTGTGTTAATGCTATGGCACAGATATGGAGGTCCACACCTGAGAAAAACTTCTGGAAGTTTATTCTCTGCTTACACCCGGGAAATGAACTCAGTTTGTCAGACTTGGCCAGCAAACACCTTTACCTGTTGAACCATCCATCTCCTGGAACCCAAAGAGTTTTTAATATCATCCTCTGTTCCCCATTCCCATCACCACTGTCATAATTTCCTAACTGCTTTCTCTCAAATATCTAAGCATCAGTAGCTACTTCCATCTCTGATGTGTACAGAACTTAAGTCAAAGCCGTTCACGTGGGCAGAGAGTGTAGTTTAACTCCCAAACCTAACTGTGGCTCTTAACCCATAATAGATGGGGATGATACACACAAAATGCCCTCTAGAAATAAAGTCATTGCAGGACCCCCAAAGACAAGATTAAACAAAGCCTCTCTATCCCAGTCAGACCAAGCCAAGGCAGAGAAGAGACAGCATTTGTGTTCAAGGATGTTCTGTGAAGAAAATAGATGTTCCCAAAGGGCAGAGCCCTCGGTACATGAAGGAAGATGAGCTGGCTGCAAGGAAGAACCGGCGATGTCCATCCAAGCGCTGCTCAGGGATCCTGGACACTTCATGTCTTAGATGATGCTGTCAGCTGTGCAGAATATACCAGCTGTTCTCTGATGGATGCTCCACCTTACTCTGGCCTTGGCCATTGATCTAAATGGACAGGATCCATGAGCTTCCTCAGTGCCTGGCTTTGCGTTTAGTTCATGAGAACACAGACCATGAGTTCAAGAGATCAAAGAGAGATGGAAATGGCACTGGCTAATTGATTCATTTGGCTGCAGTCCGTGCTGGTTTCTGTTCTGTGACTGCTGAGGCACTCCTCCTCCATTGCCACCCCTTCCTTCATTAGCCTGACTAGAGGTCATAAGGTAATGTCAGGGAACTGCACCGTCCCAGGCTGTCCTAATTGAATGTACCATCTAATTCTTCTGAGTGACAGACCAGGGACTAATACCACTATGAATTCAAATCCCGATTTCCTTGCCCCAGTGTCATCATTACCCCACAGTGTTCTATTTAAAAACCGACTTAACACCTAAGTCCACCTACTTAGAAAGAGCACGCTGGTCATGCTTAGATGAGCTTCCTGTTCTTCTGATGTTTGGAGTTTTCATCGTTAATTAAGAGGCTCTCATTCTTAATTTATTCCTTTTGAAAATCAAATTAGCTTTGTTAGAGCTAGTTGGTCTGTCTGGGATTAATGAATTCGAGGTCTGAGCTGAATTTTCTCAGATGTTTTGCTTATGGAGGTCTCTAGCGCCCATCGACTCCCACACTCCCACCTGCACCCCTCTCCTTCCAAGACACTTGGTGCTTACAGACAAGAACTGCTGTCTCCCAGTCCTGATAGTTCCTTGCCCATGCCATGATATATATGTGTGTGTGTATGATATATATATCATATATAAAAGATGTATATATATCGTCTTTCTTCTTTTGTTTTTCTTTTACTTTCTTTCTTTTCTTTTTTTTTCTTTCTTTCTTTTTTTTTTTTTGAGACAGTGTTTCTCTGTGTAACCCTGGCTGTCCTGGAACTTGCTCCGTAGACTAGGCTGACCTCAAACTCAGAGATCCACCGGCCTCTGGATTGCTGAAATTAAAGGTGTGTGCCACCACCATCTGGCTCCTCCACTCTTTCTTTTTCCCACGTTTTCAGGGCTACTGTTTAGACAGTACCTTCTTAACATAGCTATCTTTCCCATCTTTCCTTCCCTAAAAAAATTCTGCCTATTCATTTTATTTATTAATAATTTTTGTATTTAAAACCTTGAGATACCCATTGAGGGGACATTTGAATGGTCCAGACTTTTTATTTCATATGTTAGATGCAGTTACTAGGAAGGTTCCCACCTAAGTGACATGTGAAGGCAGAGACATACATAGGACGCCATGCAAGCAAGGATGGGAGAGTGGGTAGCTAGGTGTCGTGGAGAAGGACATCAAGAAGAGGTGCAATGTGACTTGAATGGTCAGGAAAAGAGGATGAAGAATGAAGGAGCCTGTGTTTTCAGAGCCAAGAGCCTGTCTTGGGCCTGCCAAACTCATAGACACCTCTACCAGTTGCTCAGGCATCAGGGTCCATGTTCAGGACACTCAACATCTGCTTGGGACTCCTGCAAAACAAGATACAAGATTAAATGGCAGCCACCATGCAAGCCAACCAGAGGCCTGGTGTGGAAGTGTCTTGGTCTCCCGCGCTAAGGAACCTCTCTGTTTTCGCTTCTTGGTTGTTTCTTCAAAACAGTCTGAACTTTCTAGCTCAAAAGTCTAAAGGCACTATATAAATAAAAAAAATCATATCTAAGTGTTATGAATGAAAGCCCCCCCCAAGCACACTGCTAATCATGTATGGCTCACCTCCTTTGCAACCCCCATGAAAGAATACTTAGATTTGCTCATGCAGGCAAGACGGAGTTTGGTAGTTATGAGACTCTAAACCATTTCTGACTTGTGGAGCCCTCTGAGTCCATGATTCCCTTGTGCTGCTGGAATGTACCGTTGGTTTAGATGCCTAAGCCTCCTCTTCAGTGTCTCACCCTCCTCCGTTTCTGGAAGCTTCAGACAGGGTCATATTGTGAGAGACTTCTCCTCTCACCTAGCCTTGTCCATGAACTGACCAATAAATGTGAAGGGCTATTGGCTCTTTCTTGGTCTCCCTTCACATCTCACACCCCCACAAGTCAATATGCTCACTTTTGTGGGGAGAAGGCGTGTGTCTGTCTGTATATGTATTGCATGATTTTGTACGTGCTTATAGTGTGAGTATGTGTTTGTGTCTGTCTATCTATCCATCTTTATATGTGTGCACGATCCTGTAGATGTATGTGGTGTCTGTCTGTCTGTCTTTGTCTATATATGCATGAGGCATGTGCTGTGCATGTGTGAGTAGAAGCCAGAGGACAACTTAGGTCTTTCCTAAGGTACCATCAAGCTTGGGTTTTTGTTATTATTGAGAGACAGGTTCTCTCACAGGCCTGGAGCTTGTTGGTTAGGGTAGACTAACTTGCTGGTGAACCGCAGAAATCTGCCTGTTTCCCTGCCTCCAAAGCCCTGAAATTAGCTTGTCTCTAGGGATTGAACTAGGTCCTCATTCTTGTGTAGGTGCAAAGCACTTTACCAGCTAAGCTACCTCTCCAGCTCTCTTGGAGGGATTTTTAAATCCACAGCAAAATCATGAGCCATTGACAGCAGAGAACATCAGAGAAAGATGATGCAGGGAAAAAGGTGTGGGCGACAACAGAAGTAGTGGGGAAGAGGCAGAGAGTGCTAAGCTAATGGCCGTGAAAGACAACTGATGAGTCAAGTAATGCTAGCCAGAGAAGGCGATCTGGGAGTGCCCAAGTGGGTTCTCAGCTCAGAAACAACATGCTGCATCCCACAAGTCCATGGTAGGTCCCATAAGTCATGGTAGATACCGCAAGGCTATGCTGGATCCCATAAGGTCATGGTAGATCCCACAAGTCCATGTTGGATCCTATAAAGCCATACTGTATTCCATAAGGCCATGCTGGATCTCACAAGGCCACGGTAGATTCCAAGAGCCCATGCTAAGTCCCAGAGACTATGCTGGATTCTTGTTTCCGTTTCCCTTGGTCCATGAAGACCAGTCACTGAGAGTCAAATCCATTCTGATGGATAATAACCCCTTTCTCAAGGCAAACCTAGTATGTCTTTATTCTTTGCATCTACAGGAGCTGTAGGAATACCAGCCATGTCTGTAGAGAGGGACTGTGTGGTGTTTAGGAGGATGAGGAGGCAAACAAGTTGGAAAATTAGGTGGAAATGAGACTGGAAAGGTGATTGGGGTCAAGTGACAGGGTCCTTGTATGTGCCCTGCTGAGTGGCCAGGGAACCAGCGAGGATTTAAAGAAAAAAAATGTTGAGTCAGGTTTGCTGTCCCATTCAGTCACAGTGTGGAGGAGTCTGCGATGGTAAAGTAATGTCTGGGCAGGATTAATGAGGGGACACTTAGAAGAAAACGGAGAGGAGGGATGTGGTCCTTAAGTAAAAGCCACAAGAGTTAGTGACATAGCTTTTGCAGTTGAGAGAAAAATAGGTGATTCCATTTGTCACGTTGGTATGCTGTGCGGAGAAGATGCCACAGGCTGAGATGCAAATTGGCATGAGGTACAAGGTTTCATCGGATATCCTGGTGGGGAAACGGTATGGGCAGCTAGCTCCATGCTTCTGTGTTTCGGATGCAAAGCCACCTCAGTATCTCCATTGTTACTCAGGTTCGTACTTGTACTGTTAAATCTGTCTCTAATGGGGACAAGTTCTTCATCCTCAAGCCTTCCTATGTGTGCTTGGGAGTGCTGCCGAATTTCCTGATGGCATCATGCCTTCCCAGAACCCTCCTCTTCCTTCAGGACATAAGTACAGTCTCCTGTGAGAACACTCCTTGACAGTCCTCTCAAGTGGCAGCTGATTTTTGTGTCTCTTCTCCTTTTCAGAGCACAGTGTCTTCAGGACCAGGATGTGGGGTTGGTGTCCTCTTCGTCCCCACTGCCAGATTCCAAGCTGTTCTTCTAGAAAGTTCCTTTCCCTTTGAGGATCCCTTCCTGTCTCCTACTTCTCTCGTCATTCACCAATGTCTTCCCCAGGACTTCTCACTCACAGTTCTGCCTTCCCTGCAGCATCTGCTTCAGTCTGGTGATTTCTTTACAGGCTGTCTCTGATCACTCTGGGTCCTCGTGCTTTTGACAGAATCACCTCCAATGACGTCAGCTTAGATAGTCATCCCTAGGACCAAGCCCTACATCATGACTTCTGAAACAGAAACTTCAAACAGCCCATTTTCCAGCCACCATCTCTTAATAATTGAGATTATCTTTTACTTTATTGAAACCTTTGACCTCTCAGCTTTTGAACTTCATGATTATCCCTAGACACTGTACTATTAAGACATGCCTGACTTCCTAACACTCAGGGGACTCAAACCGAATTGCTCTACATACAGAGTTCTTGATCAGTTAGTGCTACATAGTGAGAACATCCCCCCCCCCGGCCACCCCCAAAAAATTATCAACCGAACTGTGGTAGTTTGAAAGAAAATGGCTCCCATAGGGAGTGGCACTATTAGGAGGTGTGGCCTTATTGGAGTAGGTGTGACCTTGGAGGAAGTGTGTCACTGTGGGGGTGGGTTTTGAGATCTCCTATGCTCAAGCTATGCCCAGTGTCACAGTTCACTTCCTGTTGCCTATGGATCAAGATGTAGATCTCTCAGCTCCTTCCCTAGTACCCTGTCTGCCCACATACCACCATGTCCCACCATAAGGAGAAGGGACTAAACTTCTAAAACTGTAAGCTATCCCCAGTTAAAATGTTTTTTTTTATAAGAGTTGTCATGGTCATGATGTCTCTTCACTGTCAGAGAAACCACAATGAAGACACAAACCAAGCAAACACAAAATGAATCCAAGTTCCAGAGTCCTGCTTTCAGACTCAGACATGGACTTAACCAGTCAGTGGTTCCCACCATAACCACAGAGAAAAGCAGGAGAAATACTGGAACTACCCTTCACACAGTTCCCATCACTTTTCTTGTATGGCTACAATATTGTTTGGCTTAATCACGTATCACTTAATTACATACTCTTTAATTTTTCATATCTGTCTGTCTGAGCCTGAAATGTCATGAAAAGCCCCCTGGGCCTGTATTCAAGTAAATGGATTTCAGATACAACTTAGTTCTTGCAGAATCTTGAGCAGTTCATTTAAACTCATCTGAAAATATAAATTTTAGTCTTGACTTCATTACGTTCTGAACACCAATATAATAGATATCAAAAAGATAATAGATATCAAAAAGACAATAGATATAAAACCTTTATGAGCTTTAAAATTTTTAAAGAACTTAAGTTATATTTTCTCTCAATTCTATTTAAGAATTGGAATTATGTACTTCTTATATGATTCATCAATCATGGTGTTCAAGTGATATTTGTTGAACAGAGGAGTGGAATAATCAATGGACAAGTAGGTATGCAAAGGGCCACCATTGAGGGGACCCCTGTGTGGGTATGTGTGGGAGTCTGAATGTAATTGTCCTTTCATGATCTCATAGGGAGTGGCACTATTAGGAGGTATGGCTTTGTTGAAGTGAGAATGACCTTGTTGGAGGAAGTGTGTCACTATGGGGGCGGGCTTTGAGGTTTCCTATGCTCAGGACACTGCCCAGTACCTCAGTCAACTTCCTGTCATCTGCAAGATGTGACACTCTTATCTCCAGCACCATATCTGCCTGCATGCTGCCGTTCTCCCCATCATGATGAGAATGAGCTGAACTTCTGAAACTGTAAATGAGCCCCTCAATTAAATGTTTTCTTTATAAGAGTTGCTGTGGTCGTGACATCTCTTCACAGCAATAAAAACCCTATCTAAGTAGGAAAGGAGAAGTTAGTCATTTTCAAATGATAGTTTTAACTATAAAACACATTTTTCTAAGTCAGATTGAAGTCCACTAGGCTCAGTATGAGCATAGTAATATTCTTAGACCATGTTTCCCGAGAAATAGGCTCCAAGACATGAATTGTTGCTAGAATTTCTGTACCTAAGAGAGAGCAGAGAGGGTGGGTTAATGATGCTGAGTGTTGATGTGTTTTTGGCAAATGTCTCAGCCAATCTCACACAGAGATCTAGACTTGGTACACCCTTCATGGTGAGTTAAGATGAAAAGTTCTATGTCTCTGCCTACAAGTCTTTGGAAGCCAGATGTCCCTGGGAGGGAGGATAATGCTAGGTGAAGCAGCTGTCCTGGGTGGCCTCAGTAGCTTGTTTTCAATCTGGAAGTCGAGCTGTATCTGGAAACACAGCATCCAGCAAGATGCCACTAATGCTTCTATGGCAGCATGCGCCCAGCCAGGATAGAGAGATCTAGATGAAGATGGAGACATGGTGAAAAGCAAAACTCCAGAGACAGGGTTGACAGTATCCATGAGAGATGGCGGCAGGAGCCACCTCAGCTTAGCTCTGGGAAGACTTCTTCTTGTCTTGACCAAACGCCTAGCTCTTGACCCAAACTCCCTAGAGACATTTGGATTTCTCATGCCAACTGGCAACAAACACCAAATGAATATGGTGGCATTCTATCTTGAGAGGTCAGCCTCTCTGGGTTTGGTAGGAATCAGCTCCGTTGCCCTTTGAACAATGATGGGGTGCAATGATAAGCGGAAAGCCTTGGACCAGCCCAGTAAAATGACTGCACTGTGAAAGGCTGTTGGAGAGACCAGCAGACTTTGAAATATATCTCTATTATGGACATGGGTATTCTTCAAGTTTCTGGGCCCTGCAATGGACCTAACTAGGGGGATAACAGAGATCAAAGAGAAGGGTCCAGACCAAGAATTGTCTCTCAGCAATGACCATGGAAAACCATGTAAACTGGGATGTCCCTGAGAGGGCTGTCTTAGTGGTTGAAGGTAGGTTGGTGGCATTGAACGTGTCAATGTGGGACCAGCTATGATAAAGATGAAGGGGCCTGAGTGTCCAATGATGAAAAAAATAGATATATCTATATTGAAGAAATTAATTTCCATCCACATCTTAAGGACAGTCTGGAACAAAACAGAACAAGACTCAGAATGGTTAATTTTAATAAAGAGATGATGCTATCCCAAGGTGCCAGAAGCGAAAGGGCCACACCCATGAGTACTAGAAAGAGAAGGGGCATGAAACACCTTGGGAGGTGCCACTGGAGGAGGAAGAGTGTGTACAAGCCTCATATAAGCCCTTTCTTTTAAGAGATGTGAGCTTGCGCCTCTGGCTGATACTTGTGGGAACACCATGAAGAAAAAGCAGAACGAACTCACGGATATTCCACGACTCTTAACGAATGCTCAATTTCAGAAACGTATGGGAGTCATGAACTGTTCTCCTTCGCAGACTTTCTGAGAGCAGATTAGAATATCAAAGCACAACAGAAAACAGAGAAAAGTTTAACTGAAAGATGAAAACTTTACATGCATTAGTGCTATGGCAACCAGCCAGACCCACTCCAATTATGTCCCTAATTGGGTCCATAAATAATTTATAACCTACCATTTGTGTCTGGGGCAGAGGATTCCTAACGGCAAACGCTTAAGTAGCTGTTACGGGGACCAAATGATTTCCAATTCTGAACTCATCAGAACTCTGGGAGGCTGTGATCCCACGGCCCTTCTTGAAGTAATTGGGTAGGCATTACTCAAGCAGGGAGAGAGATTGTCTTCGGTGTCTGTTGGGACAGGCTGACAGAGAAGCTACACGCTCACCTTTTTCTGCTGTTCACTTTGACACCGACTTTCAGTTAAGGTCAAAGACACGAACACCAACACTAGCGGAAGCCGAGCTCTGGCCGACTCTAGTTTTTTTCTCACTTCCTCCGCAGAAGCTGAAGGCCATTTTTCTTCGTCATGGGTGCCTGAATGTGCCTGCTGACTTTCTCCTCTAGGTCTTATGTTTCCTGAGAAAATTTAATTGTAGCATAATAATGTAGACGCAGGAAGAGTGGATCGAAGTGCGTGCGTCGTGAGACAGCTCAAAAGACGTGCTTGCAAATGAATTTAATCACGCGGCCACGGCTAGATCGAGATATAGATCGTTATAACCCCCTCTGAGGCTCCCCTGTTCTTTCACAGGCTCTTTTGTCTCTCAGAGGAGATGGCTGTGGAATGAAGCAAAGCTCCTGAGGCTGGTTACCAGAGGATTCCTGTACGGTCCGCCTCATGCAGACATGAATGAACGAAGAGCAAGTCTAAGCAGAAGATTTTAAAACGCAAATGCTCCACAGTGGTTGAGGCGTATGTGAGGCCAGCTATAGGCATGGGTCCCGTTTACTTCCTGTCTAAAGCATGCTTTGCAAAGCCGGTTCTTCCAGGTCCCATTCCAGGGGAGCCACAGCGATCCCTGGAGGTACCTGAGTAACCTCACAGAGCAAGTGGCTGCTTGAGTGTTTGGTTTAGATGAGGGACCCTTGGAGGTCATCTACCACCAGCCTCTTCTGGGGATGAATGAGGTTCAGGCTCTGCAAACGATCTCTCCTTGCCAAGATGTAGGTGCTTCAAGATTTTGATTCTCTCCACCAGCCCCCATTCAAGCCTGTGCACAGTGGCGAGAACCTGTTTTCTCTTTTACAAGTAGAGTTTCGACATTGCGGGGAGGGATAGTTATTAGCACGCGCTAACCAAACCTTTATTAGGTGCCGAGAAATGCTATACCCTAACAAACTCATTAGTATGCAACTTGCGTTGACCACTTTCTCCATCCTACGCATGATGGAACAGCAGGGCAGACAGAGCTAGTGAACAATATGTCAGACTCTGATCCTAATAATCCTGCCCCAGGGCCTCATTAATACACAGCGAATCCCCTCCCCACTAGCCAAGAAGACCGACTCTCAGACGAGGAGAGGAAACACAACTCAACCAAGTTGTGATTAAATGAAATCCCAGACTATAGCTCAGTTCTTTATAAACCGCAAATTTGGGAGGCCTCTTCTGGAAGGCATGTGCTGATTGGGCAACACGGATTCAATGAGATTTAGAGTGGAAAGACTTTCCACACCTTTGAGTAGAATTTCAACCTGGTGCAAAACTTGGCATTTTCCCTGTTGCAAGGACTTTTGGACCAAGCCACAAATCAGAGGCACCCTTCCCAAAAAATGCCATCACACAAAAGTGCCCGAAGCCTTGCTTGGTGCTGGGCTGACATTCACTCTGTCAGAAGTCATGGCAGGGATGTCAGGATGAACTTGGTTGTTACAGCAAGGATCTCATTATGAGACTGACGCAGGGATGGAAGGGGCAGTTCCTGAAGCGGAGGAACAGAGAACAGTTGACCTGTTAGTTCTGTGGACACAAAGAGTCTGTGGGAATCGTCCTGCTGTTCTTGTCCCTGGACCAGGGGTGGAGGAGGGCCAGGATCTCAGGCCAGAGGGCTGGGGTGTCATGGAGACCCAAGGATGGGTAGAATAATGAAGGGAAATGGAAGGAGCAAGCCAGGGACAGTCTTGTTCGTTTGTTGTGATTTTGGAGACAGGGTTTTTCTGTGTAGCCCTGGCTGTCCTGGAACTAGTTCTATAGACCAGGGTGGCCTCGAACTCACAGAGATTCACCTACCTCTGCCTCTGGAGTGCTGGGATTAAAGGCATGAGCCACCACTGCCTGGCCTCATTTTTTTCAATACTCTGCATGTGATAGTTAATTTTAATTGATTTATCTGGGGTATGATGCACCCAGACATTTGGGACAAGCATTAATCTGGGTATTTCTGTGAGGATATTTTCAGATGAGCTTAATATTTAAATTGATAGTCTTAGTGAACAAGGGTGCCTACCTAGGGTGGATGGGCCCCCGTCAATCAAAGCCCGACTAGAACAAAAGGGCTGAACCAACCCTGGATGATAGACACTCCTTCCAGTGAGATGGGTTTGATTTTGTTTTCTCTAATTAAGGACTCAAACTAACTAAGCATCTTAGCCCACATCTGCATTTCTAACACTTAGGACACTGAGGCAGGAGGTTTGTGAGTTTGAGGCTAGTCTAGGTTACAAAGAGAGTTCCAGGACTTTGAAACGCCAGAGAAAGACTTTGTCAAAACAAAAAATAAAAACAAACAAACAACAAAATCAGACCAAAACCAACCAAACAAAAAGGCTTTCAAACCAAAATGCTGGCTCTTCCCGAGACTCAACCCCACTGCTAGCCGACTGACAGAACCACACCGTCATCTTTTTTATGCCGCCAGGTTGTAGATTTTAGCATTTATCACCCTCAGCGATCACACACGCCAGTTCCCCAGAATGAGTGCGTGTGCGTGTCCCACCAGCTCTCTTTCTCTGGAACCCTGACTAACAAGCCACCAGAACCAATAGAAACTGGAAGCAAGCATCCTGCGTGACCGACAGCAGCTGCTCTCACGGCAACCACTGGAGAGGACTGCAGAACGGCTCCTGAGGCGGTGGGTAAGGGTGGGCCCTGCAGATCTGTGCCACTTGAGCTTCCAGATGATGCCAGGAATGCTGATGCTCAGGTGACACCTGGGTGCGGAGAATGCAAACCAGCACTCCCGCAGCGGTTTATTCTGTACAGCCTTTGCCAGATAGTGCTTCCTGTGGATTCCAATGCAGACGCACTTAACCCTGGGCAGGTGGCACTTCAGCCTTGCTTATTTTACATTTGGTCATACCCAATATGTTAAGGCTTCTGTGAACCAAAATAAAGTAAGGCTTTTAAACAGGGCTCTGTTGAAACCCTCAGGATTCTGCTGCAAGAAATTACTTCTTGAAACCTCCCCGATTTCCAGAAAGCTCCCTCCCTGCCTTTCATTCTTTTCTCTTTGACTATAAGGTCTTTCATAGCTCATGAAAGTGCTGGGGTCAGTTTGTCTCTTTCCCCATTGCTAATTTTAAAAAGGCAGTTTGAGCAGCTGAGTTTGTGCTGTTTTGAATGTACAGGAAATTAGAAGTGAATGAACGAGATATGCAGGGTAGTTCAGATAAAATCCTGTGGCTGGAAAAACACGCTTGCGAGAAATAAATGAGTAAGAAGGGGCAGACCACCCCTGACACTTGAGGGCCCAGGAAAAATTTACAGACAGCAGCCTGCCAGCTGCTCGTCTAAATGCTTAAAGTGTCAAACTAAGGGAAGAAGCTTCCGATGAAACATTCTATCGCATGCCGTGGCATGAATACTTCATAATCACTTGGCATCAAGTTTACTATGAAAACATTCGCATTCCTTGCCTTTGGAAGCTGGTGGTACCAAGACCACCAGCCCATTGCCTGCTGATAATGCTTCCTCCACTTCTCTTCCATCCAGGTCTGCATCCAAGAAGAGAGGGACCTTGCCTTGGACCTGATCCCCACTAGCCGTGGTTCCAGCTGCTTCTCCACACCTCCAAGTGGCAGTCCTTGGCTAACTCTCTAGTTTAGAGGAGCACACACAGGTATGGTGGCCTGCTGAGGAGGACGGATCAAGAGCCACTTCACTCCTCGGGGAACCAGGTGGTGCTGGATGTCACACAGTGAAGGGGAAAGAACTGTCTATGTTTTCATGGTGAGCCAGTGTGAAGTAAGACATCACTAAAGATTCAAGGCCATGCCATTGATTCTCTGGAGCATCCCACTGCGCCATGCTGCACGGCCGGGTCTGCTTTGTGAGCTGTGCCTGATCTATTGGGCAAAAGCCATGCATGGATTCTCCAGTTTACGCTGTAACATTGGCAATTAGATCTTTAATTACTGCTGTGGCACAGATCACAGTGCAAAGTGGGGCAGGAGCCTTCCCTGTAATTTGATTCATTTTCTATTGGAGAGAAACAACACCAAGTGCAGGCTAGAAGCCGTATCTGATGGCATAATTGCCACATGCATCTCGTAGGAGCACTTCCTTGGCACCCCTATGTTCCATTCCCTGGCACTGGGAAGCAGCTGACACCTGGAGGGTAAGGAGGGAGTTAAAGGAGCTGGTGGCTGGTACCCAGCAGCGAGAGAACCAGAATCATCACTTTGTTCCCACTTAAAGCGCCTCTTTATTTTATTTGTAAGGACTGTATGATTTGATGACATTTCAGTTGTTGGGGACTGCACTGTAAGGGACCATACAGTATATTCCCAGTACCTGGTCAGTGCTTGGCACAGGCCACAGGCTTAGTAGTATATGGTGTGCTGGCTGGTTTTGTTTGTCAACTTGACACAAGCTAGGGTCATCAGAGAGGAAGCAGCCTCAGTGGAGAAAATGGCTCCGTGAGATCATTTTCTCAACTAGTGATCAATAGGGGAGGGCCCAGCCCGTGGTGGGTGGTGCCATCCTTGGGCTATTGGGCCTGGGGTCTATAAGAAAGCAGACTGAGAAAGTTGGGGGAAGCAAGCCAGTAAGTAGTACCCCTTTATGGCCTCTACATTAGCTCCTGCTTTTAGGATCCTGCCCTGTTTGAGTTCCTGTCCTGACTTCCTTCAGTGGAAGTGTAAGCCAAATAAACCCTTTCCTCCACAACTTACCTTTTGGCCATGTTGCTTCGTGGCAGCAATAGAAACCTTGAGACATAAGGTAGGGACATCTTGACTCTCAGATGGCTCCCTGTGAATGCCTACACATTCCAATTCATATAGTCCATACCCTCTCCTCCTTCACCCCCTTGGTAGTTTGTATAATGAGTTAGTAATATTCTTTCTGACCTTCCTGTCCATGGTGGTTAGGGATTCCCATATCATACGGTAGACTTGGTCTTTTGGTTATTACTGACATAAGACATATAAACTGTATACGCATGCAATATATATTCAAATCATAACATCTCATAATTGAAAACATTCAGTGACCAAGTGGTGGGGAGGAGAAACTACTGGGGGAAATGGCTAGAAGTCAGGAGGGGGCATTCGGGGCCGAGGTGGAAACCTAGTGCAATGGAAACTTCATGGAATCTATGAAAGCAACCCTAGCAAAGACTCCAATAACTTGGGACACAGAGCCTGAAGCGGCCATCTTTTCTAACCAGGCAAGGCCTCAAGTGGAGGGACTGGAATACCAACCCAACCACAAAACCTTTGCCCTACAGCCTGTCCCGTCTGCAGAGTGTTCTTGGACCAGAGCCCAGCATAATCCTCATCAAAGAGACCAGAGAGACTTCATCGAGAAACCGATGGGAGCAGAGGCAGAGTCCCACAGCCAAACATCAGGTGGAGCTAAGGGAGTTCTGTGGAGGAGGAAAAGGAAGGATCAGAGGAACCAGAGGAGATAGGGACATCACAAGAACATGGCTCACAGAATAAACTGACCAGGACTCATGGTGGCTGACAGAGATCAGGGAGCCTGTAGGGTCTGACCTAGGTCCTATACATACAGTTTATGGTTGAATAGCTTGGTGTTCAAGCAGGACTCCTAACAGTGGGAGTCTGTCTCTGACTCTTTTGCCTGCTTGTGGGACCCCTTTCCTCATCCTGGGCCACCTCATCCGGCCTTGATGTGATGGTATGTGATGGTATTATTGTTGCTTGTTATGCCATGTTTGGTTGATGTCCCTAGAGGCCTGCTTTTCTCTGAGGGGAGATGGGGGGTGGTGGATCTGGAGGAGAGGGGAAGTGGAGGGAAGAGACTGCAGAAGGAAAGGTAGGGAAAACTGGGGCTGGGATGTAGTATGTGTGAGGAGAATATAAATAGATAAGCAAATAACCAAACTTTTATAAACAAATAAAATATAACATTCTATAGTGATATTTCATTTGTGCTTTAATAAATAAAGCTTTCCTAAAGATCAGAGGGTAAAACTCAGCCACTTGAGGCCAGGCAGTGCTGTCACACACCTTTCATCCCAGTACTAGGGAGTCACACGCCGTTAGTAACAGAACTAAAGGGGAGGATAAAATGGGAGGAGACAGAGGCTCAGGGCTCAGTCTGCAGTCACCTAACCTTGGTAGAAGTAAGACTTTTCTAGTGACTGGCTGTTTTGCTCTTCTGATCTTCAGGTTGAACCCCAGTATCTGTCTCTGGGTTTTTATTATTCGTGTTACAACATTCAGCCCAGTTTAGTCCTCACAATCCCAGTGACACAGGGGAGAAGGATCCACCTCTCTCTGGGGCAGCAAGCAGGTGTGAAGTGTAGGCAGCAGATGAGGGGCCCGAGTGAGTGTGTATTACTGACGTGAGCATGTCCAAGTAAAAAACCCCAATTCCTCAGACCCATAGGAATGCAGAAGCCTTGCCTGTATCAAACTCAGAGGGCTGACAGAGCCTCCCCTGGTCCAAATATGGATGCTGGCAAATGGCTGACTAATATATAATAGTAGTAGTAGTAGTAATAATAATAATAATAATAATAATAATAATAATAATAATAATAATAATAGAAAAATATCAACTGCAGCTTCCTCCTCCCAGATGTCCATGTATATTCAGAAACTATAACTGCAGTAGGGCTTCCTCCTGGATGACTGCACCCAGAGACTGCTCCCCTACAGACCGACCCAGACTAGTTCACCTGCCTCCTCATTCCTGCCGTGTGTGAGACGCCATGTGTGAGAAGCGAGCTGCCTTTCTGGTGTGTTTCCATCAGAGTGCACTGCCCATCTGATCCCAGACTTTCTGTAGGTGTGTAGGTCTACACACAGCTGTCAGTCAAATAGTCAGTGAGACTAAGGTAAACTAGGGCTGCCTTGAGGAAACTGCACTGTAATCATAGCTGATTGTTCTAACCCCCTGAGCGCCAACCTCAGCCACCGCTGTGTGCAACACCGCGTGTCTGTTTTTGTTTGTTTACTTGGGCTTTTTGCTGTCAACAGTCTCCATGAACTCTAGTTGGCACTGTAGTCTCTTCCGGTTACACCAGAGTGGGAACTTTTCCCCTAGCAGTCTAGCAAAGAGACTGTGTGGGTAATGCTAAAGAGGCAAGGCTGCCATTGGTCCAAAACAAATGGCCATGATTAGTCCAAATACCCTTTCTTTGGTGTGGGACAATTCTGTATTCTGTCAATTATGTTTTAAATAAACACTGATTGAATGGTAGCCAGACAGGAGGTAGAGGCGGGGCAATGAGAACAGGAGAATTCTGCGAAGAAGGAAGCTCTCTCTGCAGTCCTGTCCAGACACCGAAGAAGAAAGATGTGACCTGCCCTGCTGAAAAAGGTACTGAGCCATGTGGCTAACATATACTAGAATAATGGGTTAATATAGGTTATAAGAGCTAATCAGAAGCCTGAGCTAATGGGCCAATCAGTTTATAACTTATGGAGACCTCTGTGTGATTTTCTTTGGGACTTGCCGGCTGTGGAAACTGGGCAGGACAGAAACCCCAATAAGCAGGTCCTCATGTTACACTTCTTTGTCTATATAAGAATGCTCACTTAGTCTATTGGGAGGCTCTCTCTTGTGCCCTTCACCCCACCCCTGAGTTGTTAACAGCCAATAAAGGATTCTCTCACGTAGTCTTTCCTTTTCTGTTTTCAGTATTACAGAATGAACTGGTAATGCAGTGGAGTAGCGATAATACCAAGGTGTTAGCAGACAAGCGGGGAGAGGAACGATACCACCAGTTTGACTGCTGGAGAAAAAGTAACTGAACAACTCAGAGCAGCAGGGGCAGGAAGACATGCCATGGAAGTGGAGAGATACTAAGAGAGAGTGGAGAGCTGAGGCAAAAGGACAGAGGATATAAAGAACCAGGGAAGAGAAATGACAGACCTTGATCCTAGAAGAGTTCCAGAGGGCTGCGAAGCCTTTTGGGACAAGGGTCTCGAACACCCCGGGTCAAGAGCTGGGTGCTGTCTAGAACTGAGGAATTCCTGCTGCCCAGGTCTGCCTGAAACTCTAAGAGCTAGAGAACCTTGACTTCCCAGGTCTATGTAAGAGTTATTATATCTGTGGGCTACAGGTTTTGCTATCTGAGGCTTGCGCGCGAACTGAAGCAACAGAGGGTACCACCTGCTGCAGCTCCTCTGCCTACTGCTGTGGCTCACTGAGGCCAAACACCCGGGAAAGCAAGCTGACAAGGACCAGGGCTTGAAGGTGTCTCTGTACCTACCCATGATTCTATCTGGATAGAGCAAAGGGCCCAAGCCAGCTGATTGGAAACACCCACACCGTCAACATTCAACATTTCTTCTGAGACATAAAGCAATCCCTTAATTTTGATCTTCTCTTTTAAAAAAATCCAAATATTGTGGTACATGACTGTAAAACCACAATTGGAAGGTGGAGGCAGAAGAAGGAGGCTTTCAAAGATAGAAACAGCTAAATTGCTAATTCAAAACCCACCCTAGGTGACATGAGACCACATCTCAAAACAATAACAGCAAATAGCTTTAATTAAAAATTTAAAGAGTTACATACTTCCAATTAGGCACATAGGAAACATTCTCATTCTAAAAGGGAGGACTGAAGGCATATGAATGAATGAGACATCAGAGCAAAGCAAGTCGGAACCTGAGCATGGCAAAGCACTAAACCTCCTGCTCCATGTCCAGCCCTCGGAGCTTGTGGTGGTGTCCTGAGGTGCTGCAACCTACATGGCTTTGAGATTGACCTGGCTGGGGGGCAGGAATGAAGGAAGGATAGGCACAGAAAAGCTGCAGTCGGTGGGATGTGTCCTCTAAGGGAGAGGCACCGGCAGCCTGGAAACTCAGCACCTGTATTATACACAGCACACACAGCTGAATGAAGGGGCAAGCTGGCTGATTTAGGGTGTGTGAGTCTCGTCGGGAAGTGGTCTCAAGCTGCATTGTTCAGGAAGGATGAAGTTGGGGTGGATGATTTCTGCACATGCTAATCGGGCACCCGTATCTGGACCAGGGGAAGGCCTTGCCTTTCCCGGGGATCTGAGGTATCGGGATCCTTGACGTGGCTCTGTCAATATGTTGTCCGCATGCTGCTGTGTCCTTGGGTCAACAACACACGGTCACTCAGGACTTCATCCACGCCCCACAATATAAGCTCGATTACATTTGGTCAGCCGACTGGGGCATCCCTGCTGTCACAGCACACGCGACTTCTTTGCTGGGCTAGTGTCCCTCAGTGCCTGCAGCTCTCTCTGGTGTATAGTCAACAGTTCCGGTATTTCTAGCATCCTAGGCTCCCCACTGCCACTTAGGCTTCACCTTCAGTGTCTCCTATACAGCTTTCTCAGGAGCTACATAGGGAAAAGTCAACTCTGCTACACGCTGCTTAGCCTCATCCGCATTCCTCTGAGATTTTTGTGCAAGACTTTGTGACCCCCCCACCCCTAACTATTATATTCCGCATAAACGCAAAACCAGCGTCACATGGATGTTATACTGTGCCAGCTAGTTTTTATGTCGGCTCAACGCAAGCTAGAGTCATCTGAGAGGAGAGAACCTTAGTTAGGAAAATGCCTCCGTAAGATCTGACTGTAGGACATTTTCTTAGTGATTGATGTGGGAGGGGCCAGCCCTGGGCTTATGGTCCTGGGTGCTATAAGGTAGCAGGTGAGAAAAGTCACGAAGGAAACTCCTCTAAGGCATCTGCCTCAGTTCTTGTCTTCCTGTTCCTGCCCTGTTCGAGTTCCTGTCCTGATGTCCTTCCATGATAAACAGCGATGTGGAAGTGTAAGCACGTACCGAGATTCACGAGATTCACGTGTTTGAATGCTTGGCCCACAGGGAGTGGCACTATTAGGAGGTGTGGCCTTGTTGGAGGAAGTACGTCACTGTGGAGGTGGGCTTTGAGGTTGCTGATACTCAAGCTAGGCCTAGTGTAGCAGTCTCTTTCTGCTGCCTGTGGATCAGGATACAGAGCTCTCAGCTCCTTCTCCAGTACCATGTTTACCTGCATGCTGCCATGCTTCCCTCTGTGATGATAATGGACTGAACCTCTGAAACTGTTAGAAGAGTCACTGTGGCCATGGTGTCTCTTTACAGCGATAGAAACCCTAGCAGACCTAGAACTGGTAGCATACTAAGTGTGAGAAAGCTCAGAGCTTCCCACTAAAATCAGAAATGAGAAAAGGGTGTCCACTGTCTACACTCTTACTCTTTGAAGTCTTAGAGCAATAAAAGAAGAAAAGGAGTAGAAGGGATACAAACAGGAAGGAAAGGAAGACAGAGCCTTGTTTGCAGGTGATGTGATTCTATGCATAAATTACCTTCAAGATTGAAAACTTTTAAATCCTACAGACCCTTTCAGCAAAGTGGAAGGGTGCAAACAAAAATCAGTAGCCTTTATATGTTTCTTTGTTATTGCCAACACGCTGATACAGAAAATAAGGGACACAATCCCATTTACAATGGCCTCAGAAAAAGTGAGTTCCTTGCAGTAGACCTAACCAAGGAAATGAAGGGCTTCTTCAGTGCTAACCTTGAACACAGAGGGAGGAAACCAAAGAAGACACTAAAGAAAGATCTCCCACACTTACGGATTACCAATAAACTTGAAGAAAAAAGTTCTCCTCACTAGACAATGCCAGTTTAGGAATGGATGTGCTAGCAAGGCAAGGACAAGAAGGCAGAGAGGAAAAGCTTCCTTCTTCTGTATCTTTATGTAGACTTACAGCAGAAAACTATGGCCCAGATTTAGGATGTGTCTTCCCACTTCAAGATCCAGATCAAAGATGTATGACTTCCTACCTCAAACATCTGGAATAGAAATAGCTTCACCCACTTCAAACCAAGCAAAAACAATCTCTCACAGCTGTGCCCTCCATTTCTGGATAGTAGTTCATTTCAGATGTCGTCAAGTTGACTACCAATAATAGTCATCACATTTCTCCATGGTAATCTGGATCAACTGCCCCTCCTAACACTGTTATTTCTTTCTTAGCCTGTTTGTTTAAGGGCATCAGAAGTTCAAAGTATCCAGGAGGAAGTCTGAACTTCCAGTTCAATGGAACATTTGTAGTGTCCCCTGGCAGGAGTGCTCTCCACTCTGGAACTAAACTTTCTAGGCCAGCAGAACTTAAGGTCCTAGGAACAGGAAGCAAAAAAAAAAAAAAAAAAAAAAAAAAAAAAAAAAAAAAAAACAGTCCTAGTGAGTCACTAGGGCTGATGATAGTAGAATCATTCCCAGTTCTACTTCTTTGATTCCTGGACCCAAGGATCCTGTCTATAGGAGAAACAATACTGCATACTAGATGCTGATGCAAAGCATATATTGACTTCTGGCAAAGGCTACTGCCACCTAATTGGAACTGTAACTATGTCCTTAAGAAGTCATTCCGTCATTATATCAGTAGGCCAGCTGCTCCAGAATTGGCACTCAGCAGCTGCTCCAGAATTGGCACTCAGCAGCTGCTGAAGCAAGAGAGAACTTCCTGAGCTGGGGGGGGGGGGGCGGGGGGGGGAAGGTGAGGTATAGATGACCAAGACAAAGGCTGAAAGAAGCCCTCAGGACGCTGATGAGCAATCTAGAGATTAATTAAAAGTCTCTCCACTATCAGAAACCTGGATTCAGCTAAATACAACAATCAAAACCTATACTATAAAATAACTGGCAAGATAATTCACTTGATCAAAAAAAAAAAAAGGGTGAGTAGTTTGTTGGGGCTATTCAATTACACTGCGAGCCCTAAGTCTGCATTTGTGTAAATTAAGTGAGATTAACCTTGTGTCAGGAGGCTGCATTAGCAACTAGACAACAGAAAGTCAACATTGAGCATCAGGGGGCACCCAGGAGAAATAGAGAGACACAGGAAGTAGCAGGGGTTTGGCATGGCTCAGATGTTTTGTGGTATGGTAAAGAGGAAGCCCAGGTCTTTTGTGAACACTAGCAAGAAGAGCTTTCAGGTTTTCACCCCAGCCTTTGAATCTTGAGTCTTATTCATATTTAGAAGGACAGAGATGGTGGCTACCACTGTTATCAGAAAACTCTTAAGGAAAGGAAATAATTTCACACTGAAACCTTTGCCATGAGCAAATTAGAAAGCAATAACTGTCCAGGTGTGGTGGTACATGCTTGTGATACCATCACTCAGGAGGCTATCCTAGGCTACGTAGGGAGACCCTGTTAGAACACTGCCCCCCAAACCCCCAAATCACAATCATGTAAATCCTGATTAGTAAATTAAAACAACATAACCTCTGGAGCTGGAGGTATGGCTTAGCAGTTAGGAGCACTGGCTGATCTTCTAGAGGACCTGGTTTCAATTCCTAACACCCACATCGTGGCTCACATCCATCTGGAACTCCAGTTCCAGGGGACCTGACACCTTCTTCTGGGCTCTGTGGCCACTGGATGTATGTGGTACACAAAGATACAAGCAGGCAAAAACACCTATACAAACCAAATAAAAGCAAATAGATATTTTTTATTCTTATTTGTAACAAAATAAAAACCTTCCACCATGAAAAGGATTTGGGAGGGCTACAAAGCTAGTTCTTTATACAGCATGGCAGGGAATAGATGACATTTAGAACAGAGAAATTACAGTATTATGACTTAGGCACACTGTTTGGAAAATGCAGAAAGCATTTGTATAGTTACAGGAAGAAATTAAAGTGAAAAGTAGGTATTTCTGGGACAACCTGGAAGCAGGAGAGTGCTTCTTTTTTATTGTATTTCAGTATTCAGCATTTTATTTCAAGCCAGACCTCTAACAAACACAAAACCTAGATCTATTCTTAGTGTAGAATTGTGGAAATATGATGACTGGGTATTGGTCAGATCGTTAAGAGCATCCTTGGTATAACTTCAGCTTGTTTGCAATAAGAGCAGGAAAAAAAAAACAGAAGATAACCCAGCCTTTTATTGTAATGCACAGATATTGAAATTGTATGTGGGTGAAGGTTGAGGCGACTCCCTCCTGTCCAGACTCAGCACAAATAAGCAGCTAAGTCAATTTTAAAGACAGACAAATATCATATTGCCCTTTCGTACTCTCATCAGCATGAACCACCTTCATGTAGACATACTTAATGTGAACATTTCTATCATATATACAGGCCTGCAAATTCAGTCCAGAGACTGAAAATATATACTCATCTACCAATAGACAGAATCAATCCGGTGCTAACCAACCCTTAAATGTCCAAGTCGTGTCTCCTGTCAGGGCTGAGACCAGACCTGTGCTAAAGGATGTAAGCCAATTGCCTGAAATCACAGCAGCCTCCCTGTGACTGTGTGGCCTTAGAGTCGGCAGAGACCACAAGTCCCTTAAATGTCCTCAAGGGCCAGGCTGTCAGTTCCAAACTCGTTTCTCCTTGTTAAAGTCTGGCCTCCAACAAGACTCAAGTACAATACCGGTAAGCGACCATAGAAGAATAGATTTGCTATAACTCGCTAGTTTGTTCTCCTGCTAGTTTCTTACTGCGGGTCCTGTGGAGTGTGATAGAGAAGGAGACTTTTCAGGACAAATGAGGAACATAGGAACTCCTGTGCCTGGGAACTTAGAGTTGAGCATCATTGTATCGGGGGTCAAGGGGACTTAAAAATGCTGCCAGCTCCATCTCTGTCACTGGCTGACAGGAGAGTTTGATGAACCATTTGATGGATATAAAACAGGTTATAGTGGTATATTATTTGTGTATTAATAAATAAAGCTTGCCTGAAGATCAAAGAGCAAAGCAGCCATAATAGTCAGCCATACAGACCAGGGAGTGGTGGCTCACACCTTTAATCTCCGGACTTGGAAGACAGAGGCAGATGAATTTCTGTGGGTTCAAGGCTGTCCTGGGCTACACAAGGTTGAATCTGTCTAAGAGAGAAACAGAGCTCACACATGGTGATCCCAGCACTTGGGATCACATGCCTTTAAACTCAGCAGTAGGGAGGTGGAGAGAGTAGTGATATGGCTGGGCAAAGAGAGGAATAAAAGGGGAAGAGCCAGGAACTCAGTGGAGTGTGGAGTCTAAGGATTTGTGGAGACAGGTTCTCACCTCTTTGGTCTGAAGATTTGGTAGAGGTAAAAAAATCTCTTTAATGGTTGGCTTCTTTGCTTTTCTGATCTTTAGGTTGAACCCCAATATCTGTCTCTGGGTTTTCATTATTTATGCTACAGAAAGTGACACGAAAGGGTTAACAACACTACGGTCATCTGAAACGTTCATTTTCATTTAAATGCTTTGACCTGGCATCAGCCACAAACTTAAAGTGCTAAGGGTATGTTCAAAACAGGCCACCATGAGATGAGCCGAGCAAGAGATTGGCTGTGAATTAAGGTAGAGACATTAATGAGAGCATGCTCCTACAATTTCAGATGAGGTACAGCTACATAAAGAAATCCTGGTCTGTACCTAAGTGCTTGTTAGTTTTTAAAAAAAAATTTTTTTATCAATTCGATGTAAGTTACAATGATCTGGGAAAAGGGAAGCTCAATTAAGAAAATGCCACCATCAAATTGGCTGTGGGCAAGTCTATGGGGGCATTTTCTTGATTAATTATTAATGTGGGAGGGCGTAGCCTGCTGTGAGAGGGACCACCCCTACCCCTAGGCAGGTGGTCCTGGGTGGTATAAGAAAGCAGGCTGAGCAAGCCATGAAGAGCAAGCCAGTGTGCAGCATTCCTCTGCTTCAGGTCCTGCTTCCAGGATCCTGAGCTCTCATCCATTCATGACGGACTCTAAGAGGGAAGATGAAATAACTTCCTTCCCAAGTTACCTTCGGTTGTGGCTATCACAGCAGCACACACAAACTAATAAAATCAAACCTGCCACCCTTTGTAAAGATGCCAGGGGCTCCCAGAGCAAAGGTGTCTTTATCCTGAAAGACCTTCCCTGAAAACGATTTCAGGTGCTCTGAAGTATTCTCCAGTCGTCCTTCATCACCCTACACAGCAACACTTACCACTTGGTCTTACAGTAATGTGTTTAGTGACCTACTGGGGTTGAGGGATTTACATCATCCGTGTGAGCCCTATGCAAAAGATGCAAGTATTTAACTCAAACGTTTCAAAATAAGTGAGTGAAAGAATTGGAATTCTATGCCATTTACCATTTCCCTCAAAAGCAGGACTTAGCACGTGTGCAGAATGTACGATTTTGCTTGCATAGTCAATCCAGCCCCTGGGTAATACATTTGAAACTATAAAATACTAATATTTGATTGGCTATTTGGCTGATTGTATATTGAATTTTCATCAGAAAGAATGCAGGGACCCACAATTATCAGAGATTTTCAAAGATGAAACACACTATGGATTAATCCCACAATCCACTTAGGAAGCTTTATTCCAGGCCGGTATGGACCACTGTGGCTCTCCATCGCTGCCTCCTAACAACCAGGATGCTGGTTTGAGGATAAGCACCTTTCTTTGCTTTCAAGTCGACAGTGGGTCAAACTCCATGTAAGCATTTACCAGAGGTGTGGCTTGAACACATCCTTCAAAGCTCACATGTTAGACACTTAAGCCCCAAATGACTGCTCATAGAATTTGGAGGCAGGGGCTTTGGGAGACAGTGGGATTAGATGAGATCACAGGGTGGAGCTGAGGCAAGCCAACTTGGGCCATCTAATCTTTTTTTAAAAAAAAAATCAAAGAAAAAGGGAATCACCGTACTAAAAAACAACATCACATTTAATAGCGATCACATTCAAATAATGGTTGCACTGTGAAGCTCAATCCAAAATTGCTGTCTTTTCACACTCTCGGTAGGCGCTCACAAAAATAACAAACTCGTTGGAACCAAATTTAAGGACATGAAATGCCAAAAGACAATTAGCTAGTTTTATCAACCTGCTCTTGACCCTGTCTAATATCGTGGCCTTTTCTGAGTTCTCAGAAAAACGGGACATTAAATTTATATTAAACTCTTTTAAACAAAAACCATTTGAGGGCATGTACCTGATGGATACAAACACGTGAGACTGCGGGATACCAGAGGCCGCCTGTGTGGAGTTCCACTCTTCTTCTCCAAGGTCTTTAGGAGCCAAGTTTTTAACAGAATCAAAGAGAAAAGAGAAGTTATAGTGTTGTATTTTAAGATTTTTGTATTTGTTTTATTTAAAAACTGCCCTTTCTGACTTGGTTCTTCTTTGTATGACACGGAAAAAGGTAGCACATTATAGCCAAGGCCTCTGGTGAAGGAAACCCTTCACAGGAGTGGGGTTTCCTTAGTCCCTTGCCCAGACCATCACCCCTTGTGCTCTTTAACAGCACCCCACCCCTCACCAACAGGACCATGAGTTGCAATGGTACACAATAGACATGTGGATCAATGCAACCAAATAGACGATCCAGATTTGACAAAGATGCCAAAAATACACATTGAAGAAAAGACAGCGTCTTCCGCAAATGGTGCTTCAGAAACTGGATAATCATATATAAGGACAAAACCAGAACCTTAGCTTGCACCTGTAAGCATAAACTCCAAGAGCATGAAGGACTTTTACTCAAGACCTGAAAGCAGGGAGAACATCTCAAGACACAGGCACAGGTCTCTGAACAGGATTCTAACTGCTTGGTATAGAAGGTCAACTGGCAAATGGGATCTGTGAAATTAAATAGCTGAACAGCGGAGGAAACAGCCTCACTGCTCACCAGAGAAAAGCAAATCAAAGTTGCGTTGAGGGGACTGGGCAGATGGTTAAGGGTACTGGCTGCTCTTCCAGAGAACCTGGGTTTGATTCCCAGCACCTCCGTGGCAGCTCACAGCCATCTGTCACTCCAGTTCCAGGGGATCCGATGCCATCTTCTGGCCTCCCCAGGCACCAGGCACACACGTGGTACATAGACAGACATGCAGGCAAAACACTCGTGCATATAAAGCAACAACAACCAAGCTACATCGAGTGTCCATATTATCCCATTCTTAATGGCAGGCTTTAAAGAAATAAACAAATTCTGGTGAGGATGTGGGGGAAATCTGAGCGCTTGTACATAGCTACTGGGAGTGTAAACTATTCCAGCAACGATGGAAGTCAAGATGGAGATAGCTTAGAAAATTAGCAATAAAAATAAAAAATAAAATTAACAATAGATTGTCCATATGACCCAGCTAAATCACTAATGAATTTTAATTTAAAGGACTCCAGGTGACTATGTCACAGGGACACTTGCACATCAATGTCTATAGCCACACTGTTCTTACCAGTGGCGTCATAAACCAAGTAACGTGTCCAGCAGCAGGGGACTGGATAAAACGTGATACAAACACAATGGAAAAGTTTTCAGCCCTACAAGAATAAATTATACTATTTGCATGAAAATAGGCTCAAATGGTGATAGTAATACTGGGCTAATTAAGCTAGTTTTACTTGAGGTCTTATGCGTGCATATCTACAATGAATACGGAAGTGAAATTGTTCTGGAGAACAATGGCAGTAGTCAGGAAGAGCGAGAAAAGAAAGGATAGGGGAGTGGGGAAGTGTTCTTGAGGTCTACGAAAAGTGACAATTTTAATTCTTTATTAAAGATGTAACTGAGGGCTGGAGAGATGGCTCAGTGGTTTAGAGCACTTGTCCTCTTCCAGAGGACCCGGGGTTCAGTTCCCAGCACCCACATAGCAGCTCACAACCATCCAATGCTCTCTCCTGATCTCCTTGGGCATGAAGCATGCAAGCAGTGCACAGACTTACATGCAGGCGAAACACCCATACACATAAAACAATAAATAAACGCTTTAAAATGATTTATTTAAAGATGTAACAAACAAACAAAAAACCCAAAAAAGCTACAAAATAATCAAATAAAAATAAAGAAGTTAAATTTTAATGAAAATAGAGTAAGTTGCAGTTTGTTTGTGGGCTTGTTGGTTTTGAAGCACCATAGAGGCAGGGGCATTTTTACTGGTATGCAATCCACCTTCTAGACAGAAACCCTCTGAATGCCAGGGAAGAGTCTCCACTCAGAGCTGCAGTGATCTTTAGATAACAGACTGTGTTCCTCCGCTGCCACCCTGGAGAATAACTTGAGAGGTGTCTAGGTCATCCCCAAGGAGCCATGGTCTAGAGTTTTGGATCCTGCAGCAAAAGAAGAGGGGCTGTAAGTGGGCCAGTCAAGGGGTGTGTCCCTTGGTAACTGTAGTCCTTCTCAGGCTTCTAGACAATGCAGTGTATGAGGGGAGCCATTTCTAGAAATGTCTGATCTCCCTTTTCAAGCACTGAGGATGCCATCGTCCAAGAGTGGCAGTGGCGGTGAGAGAAAAAATGAGCGAGTCAACGGCTGACCTGCAGCGAGCTGGTGCAAGCACGAGGCTGGGCAGACCTTTCTCGTGACGCGTGCCCGTGGGCATGGAAACTTCCAGAAATGTAATATACCCCAAACTGAAGAGCCGGGATTCACACCACCTCCCCGCTCTGCCCCAGGAAAGCCAACATCATCATTTAGTCTAAGCCCCAAGGTCTAACAGAGAGGGGACTGAGGGTGCAAGTCCCTGATCTGAGGGCCCCTGGATAAGAAAAGATGGTAAGATGGCTGCCTTAGCTCAAGCAGAGTACAAAGGTCCTATTTCCACCACTGCTTTGTTCTCTTCAGGCTCTCAGTGGGTTGGAGGATGCCTACCACGTTAGAAAATGCAGAGCCGGGTGCTGGTGGCCCACTCCTTTCATCCAAGCACTCGGGAGGCAGAGGCAGCTGAATCTGTATTTGAGGCCAGCTTGGTCTACAGAGCAAGTTCCAGGGCAGCCAGGGTTATACAGAGAAACCCTGTCTTGAAAAACAAAAAGAACACAAAAAAAGCAGATAGCTTTTCCTTATTCTACCAGTGCAAACACTAATCTCTTCCAGAAGCACCATTACAGGCACACCCAGAATAAAAAAAGACCAGCTACTTAGGTATCCTTAGCCCAGACATCCCAAGCTCACTGTACTGTCTTTTGCCGCTTCTGACAGTCTGCTGGACAGAGAATCCAGATCTTGGCTTGTAGACAGAAGGACACACATTTTGAACCACATGCTCCCTAACTCTTACTCTGGACCCCTGGCCATTCTCAGCAGTCAGCTCAGGTAACCAAGGCTTTGAGAGGGGCAGCAGAGAAGACCAAACATCCATACTGGAAACAAGGTACCGTACGTTTCTTTTGCACAGAACTGGATCAAGAATTCCTGTCATCCCACATCTCTATGCTTCCAACTTAAAACCCAGACAGGAGCTTCTGCCTGCTACATTGGCCCTTGGCTGGTACACACAGACCTGAGCCATCTGTTGGGCAGTTTGCCCAAGTCTTATCTTGCTGCTGGCAGCCTGTATTTATTTACAATAGGACTCTCTAATGTAAGAGTTGACTTCGCTCAAGACCGGAGTAATAGACTAGGAATTAGGCTACGTCTCCTTTGCTATTCCAAGAAGCTTTAACAGAGAATCCTCGTTTTCAGTCCCCCAATGTCTACGAAGAACCACCCTTTCCCAAACTGTGTTTGCAAACATTAGACCGGAAAGAATGGGAAACTTGAGAAAGCGACTCTGGAACCTGGGTCAGGGAGGAGAGTTCTCCTGTGTCTGTCCTATAATGGTGCACACTTACTGCAGTCCTTGGAACAAAGGAGAGCTAGCCAGTTAGCTCCATGTGCTGACACGGTGCTAAAGCAGTATTTCTCTGCCTGCAGGTCACGACCCCTTTCACAGGGCTTGCATATCAGATATTTTCATTATGATTCATAACAAAAGCATAATTGCAGTTATGAAATTGCATTGAAATGATTTTATGGTTGGGGGAGTCACCACAATATGGGGAACTGTATTCAAATGTTGCAACACCAGGAAGGTTGAGAACCATGGAGCTAAAGGCTTAGAAGGAGCTTCCATGAAACTTCCCTTCTCCTCTCTTGCCATTTACTTTATTGAGACACAGTGATAAACTGGCCTGGAAAATAAAACCAAACAAAAACCAAACAAACACAAAACAGAGCGAATGTTAGGACCATTTCTGTTCTCACCAGGGCGTCACTGAAAGATTAGGGGCAGGATTTCCACTTTAGTCCTCTTTCTGCCCCTCGACAGACACCCCACGCTGTTGTTCCCATCTAGCCCAGCTGACTCCCCCACTATAGAATACTCCCCGAATGTCCTTTGTCTAAAGGTCTAAGGAGGATTGCCGCTACAGCTTAATAACCCACTTCCTACTGCGTCCTCCTCCGTCCACAGTTTCAACTTCACCAGACCTACACTGTCAACCAAACATATAAACTAGAAGAATACTCAGCTTTATTCCCTGCATCTCACAGAGTTCCTCTCCTAGACAAAGAGGAAGAGTAGTGACCAAAGGAAAAGACCATGAGGAGATGGCACGGCTGTTGGACCCCCAGACCTGGCACTATGCACGCAAATCTCCTGTACTCAATGATAAAGGATCAAAACATGGAGCCCATGGATGGAGCCTGGATATTTCTTTTCTAAACCATACAGGTATGGGGCTCATCCTTCCAGAACTGTGACATCTAAGTACAGTTTTCTCTGGGCTTCCTCCTCCCCCAGCCTTACTCATCTCTATTAAACGTATGGGAATTGCGAACAGCTTCCCTTTGTGAGGGTGCATTTAAAATTGTTCAGTTTTTTGCATCTTTTACATTTTTTTTTCTGGGAAAATATAGCTTTAGACATTCGAACCACAGCAATCCTACCCCACCACTGCAGTAAACCCCACTAAGGAGCTGCCACCTGGCTTCTTTCTTACGTATACACATCTTCTTACCTTGTCACCTGCACTTAAAAAACTACACTAGTATCATCCACAATTACACAAATCTCACTTAACCCGAATTAAAATCCCATTGAAAAGTAAGCATGATGATGCTTGCCTGTAATCTCAATACTGGGGAGGCTGGGCCAGCAGGATTGTTAATTCAGGGCTAGCCTGGGCTCCATGGTAGGACCTTGTTTTAAACAAACAAACAACAAATAAATAAATGAAGTTATATGGGGGAATTTGGGCATATATCAGAGCAACAAGGTTGAACTTTAGACGTATTTATCTCTAAACTGGGTGTACGCTTTCAACTCAGCACTTGAGAGGCTGAGGAAGATATGTCTCCAGTTGAAGGCAATCCCTTTCTGAAGAAAAAATTAATCTATTAATTATTAAGAAAGGGAGGGAAGAAGGGAGGAAGGGAGATGAAGGATCCAAGAATAAGAATATAAAAATGTAGATTCCAGAAATAAGAATGTAGAAATACAAAGTTGTAAGCCTAGGGGAATGAGAACAGACCGTCAGCAGCTTTCTCAGAAGCTTAAGGATTAACAGTGGGTTACTCTGCTTTACAACCCATAGCTCTATTTACAAGGCCAGAGCATCTCTCTGCAAACTGAGAGCCTAACACCCCCTGTCATCCTTGATTAATGACAGATATGAGCTGAGTTAACTTTTAGGCGATGGATATATGACCTCTGGGTTACCCATTTCCCCTGCTATGTGAAGCTGGCAGTATCAAAGGGGAGAGCACAGGGCTTCAGTAAACACCTCCTGGAAGTACCAAGGAAGACAATAGATTAAGTACAAACCCTAGTTTAACTGAAAAACTCTGTTAACGAAGATTATAAAGTAAGGCAATCTGTATCTGAGTTTTACCTTGAGATTGTAAAAATTCCTTTGTTCAGACCTAATGCTTGGTGACTCTACTATAAAAAAGGTGGGTTTGTAAGGCCTCGGCCACAGCCTTACAAAATCCATCTCTGGCTGTGGTCTCAGCTAGCTGATAAGCTTTTTGTGCCCCATGGAGATTTTTTATTTTACTTTACTTTTTATTTTTTCCTGGTTGTTTCTGGAATAAAGTTTGCTTCTGGTTTGTTAGACTTTGCTGGTCTGTCTCCATCCTTGCACGACCCCCCGCCCCTCACCCAATAGGAGGAGAGAAAGGTAAGAAGAAAAGAGAAAGGGAGGACGCAGGAAGGGAGGGAGAAAGGAATTTTAACCCTGATAGTTAAACAAAATAAAACTTTAAATAAATCAAATTTTAAAAGTCATCCCTCTGATTTCCAGGAATACTAAGGATTTTTTCCTGAGAAGAGAAACTGCAAGGTTACATTGAAACATTCCTTAGAGTTTCTAAACTGTGGACAAAGCAGCTCGGATGCAGGTTGCTAGCTACCTCTGCTCTTTACAAGGGAATTTCTGAGGATATTTTCATAAAGTGGTAATTTTGCAGACGATGTAAGATCCAAAAACACCAAGGAGGTGTTTGGCACAAACATGCCAACCGTGTGAAGCAGCTTCTGGCAGCATCCCTTTGGAGGCCTCCTGCGACAGCGGTTCACTTAGATAAGAAAAAAGTCCCCTTTGCAGCTAGCTTCTTAAACGCGCTAATTTGACGCTGTCTGAAAGTGATAGTTAAGCTGTGGAAAATCACATTTAATTGTAGCAGTCTGCTCTCTGGTATTTGCTATCTCTTCCTTTTCTCCTTAAGCCCTCGAAACCCCAAAGAAAACAAAATATCCCTTAATTCAAGTGCTTTCATCCCCGACGACTTTTTGCCCATCTCTGTCAATTATTCTAATATATGCAAAAGCAGTCACAGCCACATTGAAACGTCAAGGAAAGCTAAACACTGCAACTGGGTTCTAAGAACTCCGCATTTGCATGTCTGTTCAGATGCAACTCGCTAGTGGAGTCTTCATTCTGCATGAGTCACTCCGTACCCACACGGTTCCGCAGGGTTGGAGTAATGTACCCACACGGTTCCACGACCAGCAGGGGTGGAGTAATGAGTCCCTAGAGCGGCTATGACCCATGTGGAGTTCTTCTAGTGGTTGAGGTAAATGCAGAGAAGACAGCAGACGGTTAAGAGAAGGATGAGGAGGTCAACAAGTCGTCAGGCAGCCGGCCTAGATCCGGAGGCTTCTGTTTGGGGGGTGGGGGGGGGTGGGAAGGACACGGACAGACAACGGTGCTGAAGCCTGTGTGGCTCCTCCACGTTCATTACCTCTGTGCGTGTGGTTGGGGGAGGTACGTGGGTGAAACCCAGGTCGTTGTATATAGGTGGTCATTCTATCACTCAACTATGTTCTTAACCCCTTCAAAAAGTTTTTGTTTTTTTTTTTTTTTTTAAAGTTTTAAGGCAGAGTAACACTAAGTTACACAGATAGGGTCACACTAAGCTACCCAGATTGACCCCGGATTTAAAGTAAAATTTAGGCTTTTCGCTCACTCTGTAGCCCAGGAAGGCCTTGAACTCATGATCTTCCTGCTTCAGCTATCTGAGTGGCTGGTATTAAAGGTCTGTGCCAGCAGACCCAACTTCATAGCTGTTCGTCGTAACCGTCACTTCGTCTCCGTGATGCAGAGAGATGAAAAGACAGAGGTGCACAGAAGTTGGTGGACTTACCCAGGTCTGCACAGACAGTTGGGATCAAAATTTAGGTCTCGACAGAACGTAGAGATATAGAGCCAGGGGAGCAGAAACTCTTAGTAGAGGGTGAAGGGCAGATGTTGATATGATAGTGCAGAAATCTAGAAATCACAAGAGATCAAGAGCTCTTCTTATTTGCAATAATTAATGATTTTCTTCTTCCTTGATAACCAAAACGATATTAAAATTGGAAGGACTCCAAAGTCACTTGGACCACCTTCCATGCTTTCTAACATTGACAGAAGTTTGATAAAAACCATTCTTCATCATCTTCAAGGATAGAGTTCACCCGCTAGTTGGGCTGGGAACCCTTGGCAAATTCTGCTGGTTGCGGAGCCATTTATCCAAACTGGTTTGCAAGGAGGAAGCAGAAAGCACCTAGTTGCCTGAGTGTGGGGATTTTCACACAAACTTGGAGAAATAAGGTGTGCCAGGTGGCATCATATTAGAGTGTGGTGTCCTGACCAGTTTTCAGAACCACCAGAAAGACCGGTTATGGATCCCTTTCAGGAAGAAAACAGTGGATTTTGGAACTAAGGTTGAAAAGGAAAATATAGAGGATGTAGAAATGGTGTCCAGTGGAGTCCTATTTTATGACTGGGCAAATATTAGCTTATTGGAAAGAATTATGTGCCAGGTAGTCTGTGAGGCTCTAGACACCAGCACTGTGAAAGTCCATGACAAGATCTGTGGGGCAGAAGGATGTAGAGAGAGGCTGCGTGAGTGTGGGTCACTCTCTAAACTCTGGTTCTCACTCCCCATTCATAACAACTTGTCACAAAGTGAATTTAAACTTTATCTCATGGTATTTTGTGAGGAAAATGCCCCTGCTTTTTCCTCTCCCAAATCTGATGTAGCTGTTCTGAATCTCCCTTCTTCTGCCCGTGGGACCCTTTCTTTCTATGTAGCTACTCCAAGAGTCTCTGGATCTCCTAAAGCAAGCATTTCCAGGGGAGAGTGGCCTGCTATCCAGGTCACTTTTATCCCTTTCAAGGTCCTTAGTTCTGACCACTTTGAAAATGCAACCTCACTGATTTCCGGTCAAGTTTGTGAACAGCATTTCTGAGAACAGAATATGGGGTGTGTCACAGTACTGCTTCCCCAGCTGCTGTTAAACCCAAACCGAAGACGGGAGGAGAAAGACCACTGACCCAAATCACCGTGACCAAATTAATTAAAGCAGGCAATTAATTAAAGCTGGCTTTTTTATTTCTGTACAAAGACTACCTCTCCGTAAGGTAGGGTTAGAGAGGTCACCTTGAATGTGAGGAAGATAAGGCTTTTGTAGCTGGGATAGAGGGTTTCCAAATGGGGGTTTTGGTGGGAAAAAATAGCTGGGGCTATAGGGGCAGAACATTGTAACTAACAGGCTAGTCCTACATGGGTTCCTGAAGCAAAGACATGGTTACAAGGTGGGCATAGCAAGTTAATCACAGGTGATTATATAACCTTTTGAAACAAAGGCGGGGGGGGGGGTTGCAAGATATCTATAAACAACCTTTGAAACAAAGACGCGATTTTTATTCCTGAAATTGTCAGTGCAGAGCCATTTCTAGTTAAGGTTACAGGTGGGGCATAGCCCAATTTTTGAAAAGCAGAGATTTAACCATGAACAGGAATGGATTTAGTTGTCTTTTCTATAAAGTGACTTTTAAGCCTAAAATGAAGGCAAGCTGGTTCGTTACTACCTTATTAGAGGTCCAGCTTCTTCTGGAGAATAGAAAGGGGAGGGAATTTGATCTCAGCGATTCTTAGAGCCAGGTCAGAATTGATAATCACTAGATGCTATTGTTCTTTAAAAAGATATGATGTTGGGATGCCCCAAGCGGCCTGCGAGCCAGGCAGAGGCTGCCACCAGAGCAGTGCAGGTTCCCCGGGCAAGCGGCAGAGTCAGGCGGCTGGATGCAGTGAAGGGCAGAGTAAATGGACATAAGGCTATACATAAAGCTAAACATTTATTACTTAAAGAAGAGAGAGACATTTATTACTTAAAAAGAGGGAGACAGAGAGACATAAAGACAAACATAGAGAGAGACACAGACACGTGTGCACATGCCAAGAGACAGACAAAAGAGAGAGAGTTAAGATGGCGACCAGGAGGTCAGAAGTGTCTGGGGGTGGGCGTGGTTAGTCCTTAAAGGGACCGCAAAGGAATAACAGATGCTTCTTTCCTTTGACCCATTTATGGATCTTCCAACCTTTGATTCCCCAACCCCACATACACACTGAACACATTGCCACCCTCTGCATGACGCTTCTCTGGTATAAGCTCAGGATGAGGGTACCTTCTAGCTACTCAAAGATTTAGCTTCTGCATATGTGTCTGTTTCATTTTGATCACGTATTCAATACAACCTTTGTAAACTATCTATTGAAGCTCTTTATGTCCAAGACTGTTACCCTCTTTGCTTTGGGGAACATTTTTTTTTTGGGAATTAGCAATCTAGGATTGAATTAATCTAAGAGGGTTTTTCCATAAACAGCACAGAGATATTTAACACCTGGTATATCGTTGTATAGATAGTTTCCAAAGAGTATTGTCCCTGAATACTTCAAAAGCCCTTATTAATATGTATATAGAACATTTTATCCCAAAATTTAGGTTTTGAAACAATACCATGCTCTCATAGTTTGAGTAGGTTGGATGTCCAGAAGGAGTCCAACTAATTGGCTCAAGGGGGCATGGGTCATTGTGGGTCATGTGCAGACATTAGGACTCAAATCCAGGTTCATTTGTTGGCAAAACTCTTGTACTGATGGAGGAGAAACTGAGAATAATACATTGATGCTGTCGGAAATAGTAAGTTACACAAAGGAGAACTTAGTAGAAGGAGCAGCCCCCGGTTCCCTTATTAGGAAGAGCAATATTCTGCCAGGCAGACAGGACCACCCTACTTAACAGCTGCCTGGGAGGAACAGCCCTGATCTTGGGATCACTATGACAATATTTTGCATTGTAAATCCCCCCATCTGTCCAAACAACCAAATTCTGGACTTTCGGTCTCTAGACAACATGTTCAATCCTTCAAAGTGTAACCCGGACCCACGAAACTTCATAAACTGGTTGGGATTTCTGTTCCGGGCTCGTTCCTTTTTGTACATCAGCCAGGACCAGTAGCATACTATTAGTGAAGAATTTTTCTTTTATTAATCTCCAAGTGGTGGAGAGAATTCTCATTGCAAAGGCATATTAATTCTATACCAGTACTTTACCCAGCTCCCTACCTCCCATCCGAGCAAAGCCATTCATAATTTGGTGGTGAAAGACCTGGATAAATCCAGACCCCTCTAGCAGAAAGAGAGGAGTCAAAAAAATCTAGCAGGGAGAGAAGAACCAAAAATCTAGGTTAGCCAGTTCAGTGACTCTGTTCCAGGAAACAGCTGACCTTAAAGTTAGATTATAATCTTGAGTATAATCTTGAGAAACAGGGAGTTACCCCCTTGTGATTATCACTAGTATTTTCGGAATTTTCCAATGACACCCTCCCTACCTCTTTTGGGTTATTGGGTTATGGTTTCTTCCCTTAAATAACCCTTCTCCCAGCTACTCTGGGTCTAACTCTACCCCTGCGTGGGAAAAGAGTTTCGGCCCCAGTGCACTGGTTCCTGTCCTGTCAATAAACCTCGTGTGATTGCAGCAAGGACGTCTCTCATGAGTTTCTGGGGGGGTCGTGTTATCCCGAGACTTGAGTGAGAGTCTCCCGGCTCCGGGGGTCTTTCAGTGGTGGCTCTGAAATGTTGAGTCTGTTTGATGGCATCAAGTGGATGAACTAACCGGTCAGGAAAACCTGGGACTTTGGAGCCTGGTATGAGGTGAGGAATCTGGGTCAGTGAGCAAAGAGTGGGTCCAAGAGGAAGAGTGGGGGGACCAGGTTGACTGCCACCTACACTGTGCATTTAGTTTGCTTCGCCTGGCACCAGCAGTCAGAAAGTCTCTGTGGGTGAATTTCTGAGTACACTCTTTTATGCAGCTAACAACCCTCCCACGAAGCTTCCGCTAGGCTCAGGCTGGGTTTTTCTTAGGCAGTATGAAGTTGGCAGAATGGAAATTGACTTGTTCCTGTCCCAGAAAGACTGCTACCTACTGAGCTTAACCTGAGCCTCAAGGAACCATCCAATCCTGCCGATCCCCCAGGGTTTGCAGAACAGAGTCTCAGTGGGAGGCTCTGCCGCAAGGGAACAGTGTGCAGCTCCGTTCTTTCTCAAAGTTGACTCTGTACCGATATTTAATAAGTGCTTCTTTGGTGGTGTCTCCATGTCCATTATTTAAACTTTGAAAATCAAAGCTCTGTGTCTTCTGAAAAAAGACCCCTTGACTCACCATGGGAAAGCATATAAATATTGATTTACATTCCAATGACAATGCCCACGGGGGGCTGTTTTTCACAAAGTTCAATTTCCATTGCTTTGAAAGACAGCCGGGCAACGGAGGCTCTAAGAAGCACAGCTATTTTCTGGCTGCCTGCAGTCCTGTCTTCATTCTTTCTTTCCTCTTCTTTATCCACTCTCCTTCCGTTCCTCCCTTTGTTGTTGATGCTACTGACGTTGTCATAAATGAAGCCCGGCTCACAGCTAAACAATAACCCCTTTTACATCTTGCGTCTTTTCTTGTTTTCAAGAGTGTTGCCTAATTTGATACAAGTTCTAACTCCAAGGGGCAGATAGGACCGTTTCTTCCCACAGAGGAGAAAACAAAGCCCCCTACCCAGGACAGTCCTCTCTCTCCTTAAGAATTGCCCTACACATATGGAGGACATTTAAATCTGCTTTATGGACACAGCAGTTTCTTTATGGAAAGCTCTGCGAACTAAAGAAACTGCTGGACGGCAGGGGCTCAGTAGCAGAGGGCTCATCTAGCATGCATAAGGGTCTGGGTTTGAACCTCGGCACCAGAGGGAGAGAAGGAGCAAGGATGGAGGAAAGGAGGGATTGCCATAGCCTGGTTTTTCTTTTCAGTTAAAATACGGGTCAGACACAGAGATTACAGAACAAGATTTAAGAGCAAAGCAGCTTGTGAGGAGCCTGCCTGACTCCATTTTGAAGGCAGGAATCATTATGCTGCATAGTTAAAAAATAAGTTTCTATTTACTGAGTTGCTCTCTGTTTCCTGTAACCTGACCTTCCCCAAGCCATGACCTTGACTTGTTTTTGAGAATACCCTTATCCTCTCTGACCCTCCCTGACCCTCCTGAACCCTCCCTAATCACATGGTGACCACGTGATTTTTTTTTTTAGATTCTTTTTCTATATTTCCTTATTCCATTGTCTCTCTTCTGTAAAAACTACTTGTGATTTTACTCCTTAAAAGGGGCCTAAGAAATGGATTTGGGGCTGCTTTCTTTAACCTGACTTAGAAGGCAGTTGCTGGCCAGCTGTTGGGGGCATGCCGATAAAAAAATCAAGCTTGCTTCAAATTTGGCTCAAATTGTGATATTCTTGATGTTGGGATTAACACATGCAGCAGCAGCTTCCAAACATCACAGGGCTCTAAAGGAATCCACAGTGTCACTGTATACTAGACACTGTCTAGTATACACTATCTGAGGGGTTAGGGAAAAAGACACACATATGCACGCACACACACACACACTCTTGATGGTTTCCTTCTTTATTCTCTATTTTCCTCGTTATGTTCTTGAAGATCCAAAGTTCCTCCATTTTGTCCTCCACCTCCATCTTGTGTCTTGGGTAAGCTATTTCCCTCAAAACATTCCGGTCCTCAGAAATGGCTATGGGTAAAAGTAACAAGGTAGCCATCTGGAACATACAGATAACCACAGAATGTCCCCACCAAGAATGTCAGCCAACAAGCAACAGGTGAGGTTCGAAAATAAAATTTGTGAAAAGTTCCTAGACACAAGCCAATCAAGATTGAACCCCTCACCCTACACTGTGCTAACATTACTTTTCTGGGTTTTGCCTTTAAATAATGCCCTCTAGAAGGGTGGGTATCTCCTCCCATTGCCACACTGACAAGGTCCCTGCCAGCTTGAAAATGTGTACACAATAAACCTTGCTTTTGCATTTCAGAGAGTAGGTCTCCCCGATGGTCTTTTTGGGGTCCCCATGGACTGGGCACAACAGCTCTATATTCTCTTTCATTATCTCTATCTGGAAGTATCCCTTCTGTCAATCTTAATGTTTTCCTTCTCCTTCTAACTCTCTTGATGATCTCCTCTTAATTCTCCCATTCCTGATGTTTTCCTCCTCTCTCATTCTTGATGTTTTTCTTCTCGTCCACTTTAACTCTCTCTAACTTTATCTCTATTTTCCCCTTACAGCTTATATACAAAGAAAGGACCAATTACTTTATTACTTATCTTGAAAGGTAATCTCATAAGGAATCGTAAAGGAATCACAAACCTAAACTTTCCTATATGAAAAAGAATCAGTCAGCTCACTTTAAACCTTTAGGGTGCATACCCACTGATGAGTAGTTTCTTATGTCAGGAAGCTGAGGGAAGAAATGGGCACAAGGAATCAATCGTCACCTTTGATCATCAACCAACCCTAGCAAGGAAACTAAGTCAGCTAATAACAGTTGGGCTGCTTTGTATTTTTGACCGCAGCTATGTGCCCTTGTGAACTTTAGATTGTTTTCAAGGGTTTTTCATTGCAAAGCTTTTATCAAGACATCTGATCTAATGATGCACACTGAAACCTGTGACTGTGTCTTTCAGCATTGAGACTCAATTGTTTTCTTAAACATTAACTTGAGCTATGGCTTATGCAACTCCTTAGGTGAAACTCATAGGCCCCGGCTATGTAGCATTTTCTTATACTTATTTTTATTCATCAAAACTCTGTATAAGCTAATATTATTATTATCAATTAGACAGTGTACAACTTAGGGAGGAATCATCTTCATGACAATCCACAGGTAAAAATGCCCAGTAGAACAGGATGCTTCCATGAAATAAACACACTACATTACAGACAGTGGGGTCATTTCTGAGAGGTTACCTATTAATCCCACTGATGGAGAATAAGACCACTACCACAGTTTAAAGCCACACTTGAAGCAAGCTTTAACTCCATACTGGCCAGGTGAATGGACTCTGGCCAGGTCCATACCCAGGATCCTGGGAAATGGTCCCGAACCACAGTTTGCAGTATCTCAAGAAGGAAAACCCACAATTCATTGCGTTTTTCAACATGTCCAATCAGGAGCAAGCATACATCCTGACGTACCTCTACTCTGTGAAACTCCCGCCCACGTGTGATCAAGCACATCTGGTGCAGATGGGTCAAACAAACTTGTTTAGCAGAGTGAAAACACGCGGTTTGTTATCTCCCGTGAAAAATAATCTCCAGCAATTCAGGAACTGTCTGTCCTTGGGAAAGGGGCTTGCAGAGCAGAGGCGTGTTTGCTTCATGGATCTCTCGTTTGTTTCGTTGGTTTTTTGAGATGGGGTTTCTTGGTGTAGCTTTGGAACCTGTCCTGGCACCAGCTCTGTACACCAGATTGGCCTTGAACTCACAGAGATCCACCTGCCACTGTTTCCCAAGTGCTGGAATTAAAGGTGTGCGCCACCACCACCCAACTGTTTCATGGATCATGAATTTCAGGCATAGTAATTGAAGCTTAAAATGTAACTTTGGCTCTCACATACCCTCTCAGAAACTGGTGATGCCAGGGCCAGCTTTGGACGCAGGACACATTTGCACTAACTGCTTTGATTCCATCTCACCCTTCACCCCAAACTGACTACTGACACGCTTTTCTCATCTCTGCTTGCCCAGGAATAAGGCCATCCAACTGCAAACCCCGGCCCTCTGAGACTTGGGCAGCTGTGTTGGATTTGTGTGCCTCCTGTTGGACTTTCATTCTTGAAGTTTTCAGGACGGTCAGGTCAAAGGACTGCAGGGCAGCCTTCAAATCTGTTGGCCTGCATGCTCTCTGGAGGCCAACAGGGCAGCAACCTTCCCAGTTCGCCTGAGAAGTAAAGTTAGTGACTTCAAAGCGTTCTTTCCACCCTTCATGGATGTACGCCTCTGCTCGCTGCATGCACGACTCATTTACTTTGAAATCACAACCAATTTTCTTTGTGTGTATCAGGGTAGCTGGTGCTGCGAGGATGCAAAATGAGAGTACTGTTCCTTTTCCTTGGGGATTCAAAGTGAGCTGGATGAGACGGCAGATGAACAGATAGGGAGTCAGAGCGGCTGTGGTTGGGCTGTGGGGGGGGGGGGAGCGATAGTAACCAAGGAACTAGGAAGCCCAGAAAGGGGGAAAGTGCTGTGATCCTACCAAGCTTGCTGGGAAGCCTGTGTCTGAGTTGTCAGGAGAAATGAGAGGAACTGTGGGGCTGGTGAAGGGAAGGAGGAGACTGACACAGCTTAGGGGTGAATCAGGATGGCTTCCACTTTTTTGAAAAAAGGGCTACACCTTTTATACTCTAGAATTGCACAACAGTTTAGGAGACTCAATGATTCAGGGATGAAAGTGGTCATTAACTTTTTATGTATAAATTTATTTATTTATTTTACATCCCAATTGCAGCATGCCCCCCAATACTCCCCTCCCAGTCCCTCCCTGTACCCACCTACCAGTCCCCTCCTCTTCTCTATCCAGGAGGGAAGCTCTCCCATGAGTATCAATAAAACATGGCATATCAAGTTGCAGCAATACTAATCACCTCCCTATGTATTAAGGCTGGACAAGGCTACCCGGTATAGGGAGTAATAGGGTTTCTGCTCCCCTCCCCATAATAGGTTTCTCTGTCCACGCAATAAGCCAGATCAAGTCAAACTGAAAAAGTATAAGAACAGGTTTATTTGTGTAAGGCAACTCCCAGATAGGTTCTCCAGTCCCAGAGATTGAGGCCAGAGAAACCCCAAACCTGAACTAATTATATAGGTTGTAGGTGAGGGGTGGTGACGTGTCCGGCACAAGCTGGATTTGTACCAAAGTATGGTCAAAAGCTGAGCACTTTACGGGGGGACTTGGCTGACTGGCAACTTCAGCAGGAAAAGCTGTCATGGCCACCAGGAAAGTCTGTGGAATTGGGCTTTTTGGTGCCTTCCCTTTGTTAGAAGATTCTCTGAGTGGGCGGGGTTTGGAGAGATAGAAATGGGGCTTTCTGGACCATGCAGGGGTGAGCTGGAGGTTTTAACCAAACTGGGAGTAAGGTCACTAAAGCCAGTAAAAGAGTCAGAGACAGCTCTTGCTCCACTGTTAGGAGTCCCACAAGAGGACCAAGCTACACAACTGCCACACTTGTGCAGAGTGCCTAGGTCAGTCCCCAGGGCTCCCTGCCTCCGAGAACAGCCATTAGCTTTATTACAGCCTTTCTCCTGAGACAAAAGCAAGTGTCTAAATATCTATTGTTCTCTAAGGTTCAGTACCTCCGTGAGGCTCCCTCCTACAGCAATGAAGGGCTGCAAATTCCTCCAGCCAGAAAAAAAGAAGAGCAGAAACAGGAACTCTCCTTAAGCCCCTGAGGGAATGAAGGCCCCTATTCAAATGCCTGGCCTTGGGGAAAGGGCTTTTTTTGGGGGCCAGGCACTCCACTATAGAATAATACAGCTTTTACTATAGAATAATACAGCTTGGTTTATTCAAATAGCTAAAACTTAAAGTGAGCAAAGACAAAGCTAGACAAATATTATCATGAACCTGAGTAGACCTTAGGAATGTATAAATCTTGATCAAATCTACCTTATTTATCGAAGAGATTTTATGTTCAGTTAGAACCTCCAGCTATCTCTTGCATGGTCTAGGAAGTCCCTTCACCCCCACCCCCCAATCCCTGCCCCACTCTTCAAACCCTACCCACTCGGAGTCTCCAAACAAAGGAAAGGCGCAAAAAAGGCCCAGTTTTGAATTTCTGAATTCATGGCAACTATTGCTACTTCCTCCGCGGATGCTGGCAGCAGCCCAAGTCCCAACCTAAGCACTGAACCCTGCACCATACTTGGGCACAAACCTAGCTTGTGGTGGAGACATCATCACCTCTCACCTACAAGCTATATAATCTCCTGCTTTAGTTGAGGCATTTGACTTCTCTGGCCTTGACCTCTGGGGTTAGGGAACCAACCTGGGAGTTGCTTTGTTCAATATACCTGTTGTTATACTTTTTCAGTCTGGCTTGATCTGGCTTACTGCATCAGTGGGGAAACTTATTATGGGGGGGCAGGAAGCCTGTTATCATATTTATCATATATACCCTACTTATCAAGCATATACGAATCTAAACTTTCAAGCAGCTTGATATTAACTTGTGTGGCAGTAGGCAGAGTAGGTTTCATGGTGGCGGGGATTATCCTCCAAAGAATTATTTTGTTAAAGAGGCTGCCATTCTATACATTTTCATCTTTCAAAGCCTGTACAAAATTTCTCAAAGGAAAAGATGTAAGGAAAGACATAGTGAAAATCATTAAAAATGGAAGTTAAAGGGTGCTAGAGGATTGTAATCTGTCAAGTCGAAATGCAGGAACTTTGTAAGCATCTATGGTCGCCATGCAGTCCACGCCAGTTCTGTGTGCAGCGCAGGAGAAGCCACCTCATCAATAGCGGTGAAAACCGTAAGGGAACCAGAGAGAAAAGTGCTCCACGGGAGACTGTGAGTCTTCCACAGCACTCTGGGGCCTCAGTGACAGGAGCTGGGGAGGGGAGGGAGCAGAGCTGCCCAGCAATGACAATAAGATCCCAGTAACTAGAACGGGAAGGACGAGCTGGGGGAAAGGCAGGAGTGCTCGGGCTTAAAAGGAAACGTGAAGCTCATCTTTCCCGGATTATGGTTTGGGTAGATGTTCAGGCAGGCTGACATCAGGGAAGTGATGTAGTGGGGTGGGAGCGGGGGGGGGGTGGCTAGAGTTAGGATGGTAAGAGGTTTCTATGTGAAGTCAGAAGAGTTCCAGCACGTCCTTGGGTCAGATGAAGGCAAGCGCACCCTCCTGAGGTAATTGGTGAGTGGTGAGGGTACCGAAAGGGAGGCAGAACAGGGGGCAGTTGGGCAAGTGCATAGAAGAAACAACACCCTGAACTTTTCCATAGTGTATCATTTTACTCTTCCGACAGCATCATGTGAGAGACGGGTCTCCACCCACCCACCTTTGCTAGTTCTTTCTATGGTCGCTGTTTTTTCCTTCAGCTATGCTAAGGGAGAGATGTCAATGTGAGCCTTCTTCATGGGCATTAAACAAAATGACATGAACATAAAAAGAAGAATGTTGGGGGCACAGTGGTCCTTGTGCTCACAGATAAGCATGAGGGAAACCAGAACTGTTAAACATGCAGGGGTGTCTTTTTAGAGAGAGAGAGAGAGGAGAGAGAGAGAGAGAGAGAGATGTATAACTTGCTTTTTTCCCCCAGAAGACTGGGAATGGAGGTGGTCAATAGCCTAAGTGACCTCTGCACTATCTGTATGACAAGGGCTCCCCCAGACTTACAGACAGGACCAGAGGTGAATAATAGCCTAGTAGCCTTTGTGCTATCTGTGTGCACCAGATCCTCCCCAGGCCCTTAAGATAACACATGTCATTTACCTATAGACGCCATCTTCCCGGAAGAAGTGACATTCACTTTGAAAAGGGTTTAAATGTAATTATGTATTATTGTGCACAAGGGATTGAGTTACACAGGAAACTTTTCCCCAAATTGCACTGTATTTAAATATGCCTAGAAGAAACTGCCCGGGGTCAGGCTTAGAAGTCTGAACTGACACTGGTTACTGAATTGTACTGAACCAAACTTCCTCCTTGTCGTATGTGATCGTGGTGAGGCACTCTGCTGACTCTGAGACACCCACAGGAAGATACATACCTATAAAACGCTTTCAAAAACAAAAGCAAATGCAGTAAAAGGGAGATTACAAGGAGCGAGTGGCAAGGCTCCGCAGAAATCCTGTATTGCAGGACTTCTTTCTGGGTTCTCACACTGGGGCCGGCCAAGCTGGAAGAAGGGTGGTCAGGTGAGACGCCAGTGCTTCCTCCAGTTCACACCGGTGCTGAACCTGGTGTGACCGAGCCTCAGTTGCTCAACAATGCTGTAACGGCTTTAAGGGCTTCTCCTCTTTGCTTACCCGGGGTTTCCTTTACCCACCCTTGGCCTTGTATCCTGTGGACCAGACAGATTCTCATTTCTCCTGACATCTCTCAGTTTGCATCCCTTGGAGAAGTTAGGTTTTAAGTTGAGGGGTGTCTCCTGAGTGTGTTAGGGCACAGGCAGAGGCAGGCTTTTACCGGAAGAGAGTTCCCTGTGCTTTCTGACCCTTCTCTGTATTAAATACTCTATTGAAGGGAGGAAGCTGTGAGGTATGTCCACAGGCTTGACATAATCGCTCAGCCCAATGAGCACAAAGCCTCATGGCAGAGAGGAAGCCGTGGTTTGGCTACCCATTGACCTCTGAATGAAGCTGTCTCTCTCTGTTGCCCACTCTGTTGCAGTGGGCCTATGGCTGAGTCCTTCACTATCTGAGCCTCCTGCCACCTAAGCTTCTCGGTGTGTCTGCTGTCCAGCCCTCCACTTCTCCACTCCGTGACTACCTCGTGCAACCGTCCCCACCCCAGAAGCTGCAGCTGCATGGACCCACGCTACTGATTGCTTTCTGTTTTCAGTCTCTCTTAGCATTTCAGTTTCAAACACTATGCAGTTTCAGGATATCAGCTGGTGTCTCAGTTAGGGTTTCTATTGCTGGGAAAGACACCGTGACCATAGCAACTCTTAGGAAAACGTTCAGTTGGGTGGCTTTATTTTCAGAGGATTAGTTCATTATCGTCATGGTGGGACATGGTAGTATGCAGGCAGACATGGTGCTGGAGAAGTAGCTGAGAGTCCTACATCTTGACTTGCAGGCAACGGGAAGTGATCTGACTCATTGGGTGTGGCTTGAGCATATTAGTATATGCTCAAATATACAATATATACTATATATACTAGTATATACTATATATATACTAGTATATAATACTAGTATATACTACATATATACTAGTATACTATATATATACTAGTATATACTATATATATACTAGTATATAATACTAGTATATACTACATATATACTAGTATACTATATATATACTAGTATATACTATATATATACTAGTATATATATATATACTAGTATATACTATATATATACTAGTATATACTATATATATACTAGTATATACTACATATATACTAGTATATATATATACTAGTATATACTATATATACTATATATATACTAGTATATATATATATATATATATATATATATATATACTATATACTAATATCCTCAAAGCCCACTTCCACAGGAACATACTCCCACCAACAAGACCACACCCCCTAATAGTACCACTCCCTCGGGGGGCCATTTTCTTTCAAACCCCCACACGGGGTACAGCCAAAGCATGCGGTGTATCAAAATGGACGTCTCCAATGTGAACTTGTCACAGATGCCACTCTCATAGCTCCAGCTGGAGTTAAAGCTCGTTGGGACTGTGGGCGTGTCCTGAGCTAGGACCACTTGCCGATCTCCTTTGAGTCAGAGCGGCCCTGCTTTACTCTGTGAAGAGTCTTCCGTTCTTCCTCCTCTGCCTCGTGGCTGGGTAGATGGGTTCCTCCATTGTCACCGCTTAGCTTTCTGTTTCTGTGGGCACCCCACTGTCCTGTGGTCTCTCTTGTGACGTCGGATCTCTTCCTCCCTGTCTGTTTTTGGTATAGACTCCTTGGGTTCTCTGATCTTTATCAACCCCTGTATCGCACAAAGGCTGCTTTTAACCTGCCGTCCTAGCATGACCCCCGTTAGGTTCAGGATAAAATGTCTTCCACAGGTCAATGTGCTTGGGCACTTGCTCTCTAGCTGATGACGCCATTTTGAGAGGCTGGGGAATCTCTGGGATGTGGCACCTGTCTTGCTGATGTAAGCACCCAGGGGCAGATCCTGAAGGTTATCTTACCTCTTCTTCAGCCTAGATCTTTACTTTCTGACCTGTTGAGATGTGAACAAGTGTGGCCACAGGCTCCCACTACCACTGAGCAAGTTGCTCCAACTACCTGGAGAGGCGCCGTCCCTTACGTTATTCCTGTTAAGTACTTGCCACAGCTAGTGGCAGAAGTGGGAGAAGTCACTAATCCATCCTCTCTCACAGTCTGGCTCCTACTGAATACACATTACTTTTTATTTTCAGCATACAATTTTAAAGGCTACCTATTGAACCACTGCAAAATACAAAGCCATTGCGTTGATTTCATCCCCTGAACCCTCTGCCTCTGGCGCCTTCGTCTTCTGCTGCCCTCTAGTGGCGACTCCTTCAGCGTCCCCGTCCGTCGTGAGCATCCCAGGGATTAACCCTACAGGGATGCATCTTTTTGTTTCCCTTTTCTGCTTCTGGATGTTCCCTAGACCAATTAATTTAGTGGCATTTATCTGAGCAAAGAGAAACAAAATAAATCAGAAATCCGATCTCGAATTAAGCAGTTCCCAGAATCAGGGCAAGTTCAAAGAACTCTAGACAGCGATGTGAGCAGACAGCATCTTAGAAAACCGGAGGTGAGAAACAGAACACAGCTTAATGGGGTACGGCTTAGTCAGCCGCTCAGTTGGTTACTACTCAATTAATCAGCTACAAGACCCAGTGCGCAACGGCTGTGGTTAAACTCAACATCGATTGGGCCTTTTGTTGCGTGGGTGGGAACCTAGGCCAAGTCCAAGGACTCATGTAAATTTCATGTAATGCTAATAAGTTATTTATACGGTGTCTTACTTTTAACCCAGGCTGGAATTTACCACAAAGCCCGGGCTGACTTTGAACTCTTGGCAATTCTCCCGCTTCTGCCTCCCTAAATACTGAGATTAGGTGTGTACCCCCAACTCCCAGGAATATTTTTCTACTTTGTTCCTAAAACCCCCACCTCTGAATATCATGTGGCCACACTATGCTGGGCTTTTCACCGCTGTGCCCAAAACGTCAGCAAAACAACCTGAGACGTTTTTCAGTTCAGGGTATCAAACACTTGTACATTCAAGCCCAGCGCTCTACCCTTGTGCCACATCACTAGGCACCAGGGAGAGCGTGTTTCTGGACTCCTTGTTAGAGAGAACATCATGGCAGTGGGAGCTTGTGGAAGGGTGGCCATTCGCCTCCTGGCAAACCAGGAGTCGGGTACAACTTCCATGCACCTCCTGTGGCCTGCTTCCTGCAGCCAGGACCCATCTATCTAAGCTTCTAATCTCATCCCAAATAGCACCGTCAAATGAAGACAAACTGTTCCACGCAAGAGCCTACAGAAAACATGATGTGTGAAATCCACACCAAAGCCAACCCGCTTGGTGTCTCCTACCCCGGGGTGGAGCAGAGCTCCGGGCTCTCAGTGTCTCCTTAGCACTGTTCCTGCTTGAGTCCTTGGACGCTTGTATAACTAACCCTCCCAGCATTTCAGCCTTATTCCCTCCTCTGATTTTGACTTTTGCCTTTTCTTGGCCACAGTCCCCCTTGGTCACACTAGAGAACTCAGTCCCATGACTGTACATCCTTCAAAACTTCTCGTCTGAATGGCTCCCTCTTGAGAGCAGATGGTTCTTTTGGCATGGAAACCAAGCAACTATTGTGCAGACAGGTGAACCTTTAATTTGATATAGGAAGGACGTCCACTAAAAAAACCTTAAAAGACAGGTGTGATGGTGTACTCCTTTAATCCTAGCACTTGGGAGGCAGAGGTAAAAGGATCCCTTTGAGTTCCAGGCCAGCCAGAGCTACATAGTGAGACTATTGCTAAACAAACAAATAATTCCAGGCCAGCCAGGGCTACACAGTGAGACCATTGCTAAACAAACAAATAATTCCAGGCCAGCCAGGGCTACACAGTGGGACTATCTCAAAATAAATAAAATGAACGAAAGCTTAAAGAGGTCAGCGCCAACCACCATGGTGACTGTGCTATGTCACTCAACAGAGGGGACAACTGGCTCTGTTTGATTTGGGGAAGAGGCTAAAATTTTGGTAATGGGCGTGGCTTCAGAAGATATTTTTTCAGGCCTTTGAGATGGCTCTGTGGACAAAGGCACTTGCTGCCAATGACATGAGTTTGATCCTGGGAACCCATATGGTGGAAGGAGATGCATGCCTCAGCACATATGTGTACACACACACACACACACACACACACACACACACACCAGCAATGTAATCAATGCCAGTGGGGAATTTATAGTGTGTTACTCAGCTGTGTGTCCTCCAAAATCAGTTGGGTTTTTTTTGTTTGTTTTGATTTTTCAAGTTAATTAAGAGCAGGTTTTTAGCCATAGCATTGACTAAGGCAGGAGGATCACCAGCTCAAAGCCCCCCGGAACACGATATAAACTCCGTGATATAAATCAGGGAAGCAGTCAGAGGTTCCATTTCTCCACATCACATGGGCACACAGGTGTCTGCTGCCTAATAGCATGCCAGACTGAGGAGCCTTAGCCTGAGCTAAGATGCACGACCTGGATCCCACGTACCCTTCCTGTCTGACAATCGCACTTCCAGGCCGTCTCTGCCTGAGGTGCCTTGGAGCCACCTTGTCTTCTCCGAGCAGACATAGAATGGGGTTTGCTAAGACTCTAGCACCTTCTTGAGCTTTGAGCACGTGTCCTCAAAGAGTAAGACCCGATATTTAAAAACTCTTCAGCTGGTAATTTTGAAGACGGTAATTGCTGATATGTTCTCTTCTCACACAAACATGAAACCTGGTAGTTTACGTGGCGCTCCGCGTGAAGAAGCTTCTAAAGATGGCTCTGACTCTGAACACTGCATGGCCACACAGAGAAGAGTTGCACGCTCTCTGGGCCCTGAGACAAGTCTATCAGGCATTTACAAGACAGCCTCCACCCCTTCTCTTCCTCTGCAGTCTTTATAGGCTTCCAGACAAGCAGCTGCTGACCAGCTGCTGAGCCAATGGGAATCACCTGGCAGCTGGATCCTTGTAAACCAAATCAGTGAAACTGTCAGAGCCCCCGTTAGACTGTCTAGCAAATCAGAACACCTTGGCCCTCCTGAGCCAGTCCAGACGCCAGACTCAGGAGTATTGGACAATCGAGGAGGTCAGGAAGGTGACCAGTGGCCAACAGGTTCAAGTCATCCAGGCACACTGTGAGTGTGCCCAGCACCTTAGGGGAAGGAGACCGGCTGTTGGCGGAGGGGCTTCCCTGGGTGGGAAGCTACCGTGCCCGGTAAGAGTGATACACCAGAGTAAGATTGCAGCATGCCAGCTCCTTCGTCTCCTTCCTCCTTCTCCTTCTCCTCCTCCTCCTCCTCCTCCTCCTCCTCCTCCTCCTCCTCCTCCTCCTTCTTCCAGAGCAGTTGGAGGCAGGTTGTCATGGGGAGGAAGTGGGCAATGGAGCTTAAGGCACATGGGTTGTGAGGTACCGGAATCAGAGCAGTCAGACAACAGAGGACCACTGTCCCCCAGACAACGAAGACATGAACCATCCGAGGCTTATACTGCAGTTCAGTGTCTAGACCCTGACTTTGCACTGTGACCTCAAAGGACAGACAGCTGGTGCTGCACTCAAGTTCAACCTTAAAGGCACAGACAACAAATAAAGATACAGTCAGACAGATACAGCCAGACAGTCACAGGCAGCCACAGACACCCTTCCCTGTGCAGCAGGAAGAAGTATATGGCAGGCAGGCCTTCAGGAAAGAGTATTCTGAGAATCCACTTGGGGTCCCCCTCCACACGAGAATGAGTTCATGGGAGCTGGATAGTTAGACGGGGACTATGAGAATCTGAGTTGTTTTAAAGACCAGACTCCAAAGAATGTGTGTGAGGTTAGGACAGATGTGAGATCAGGAAGAGGGGATCCCATGTGGAAATGGGGGCCTCACAGCCCATCTGCATCAGAAGGCTGTGGGGTATAGAAGTCAGAAACACTGCTATTGCACAGAGAAGGGACCCATGCCCTGCTGAACACCCCCAGTGTCCCTGTTCCCGTCTGTGCTGCACAGCGAAGTGATGTCACCTCTTTCTCCCGTCATCAGCTGTGACTGCCTCTTGTGCTGTCAGCACTTGCAGCCCGGTCTTCCTCCTAGGACTGCTGCCCTCAGCAGTACTCTCAGGGACTGACATGTTCCCTGGGGACAATGATCAGGACACCTGCCCCTTCCCTGCACCTCTCAGCCCAGCAGCGATGAGGACAGAAATTCAAATCCACAGAGGCTGGGGACTTTGGGTCAGAAAGGACAGCGAGATACAGCCACCTGGTCCATCTGGGTGGAGAGACTCTGGGAAGGTGACAGAACTCGAGGAAACTGTGATATCCCACAATCCATTAATGCCCCAAGCCCAGCAGCCTTCTTAGATACCAAGGACAGATGTGTTCAGAAAGAACTTCAGGAGACAACTCAATTTGCGATTGCAACAACAACAGAAACCACTTGGCATAAGTTTAGCCGAAGTAAATGAAAGACCTTTTAATAAAAACTTCAGAATACTGGAGAGAAATTGAAGGCAACACTAGATGTGGAAAGACATCCTATGTCGTGGTTGGAAGGATGAATACTGTGAAAATGGCTGTCTTACCGGAAGCAGTCTACAGAACCAATGCAAGGCAATAAAATCCCAACACCATTCTTCATAGACATAGAAAAGAAATAATCCTAAAAGTCCCTTGGATAGTGGTGTGACAGGCTGTAGGAAGTAAGGACACGCACGACCCCACTGATTTCTCTTTCTCTACCCCACCTTCCAGTTGCTGCCAGGGGTGTCTAAATAAAAATAACCCTCACAGTCCCATAGGGAGTGGTGCCATTAAGAGGTGTGGCTTTGTTGGAGTAAGTGTGGTTTTCTTGGAGGAGGTGTATTGCTAGGGCATGGGCTTTGAGGTCTCAGATGCTCAAGCCAGGCCCAGTGTTGAATGCTCTTCCTGCTGCCTTTGGATCTGGATGTAGAACACTCAGCTCCTTCTCCAGCACCATGTCTGCTTGTGTGCCACCATGTTTCCCACCATGAGTAACTTCCCACCATAACGGACTAAACCTCTGAACTGTATATAAACCAGCCCCAGTTAAATGTGTTTTCTTTATAAGAGTTACAGTGGTCCTGGTGCCTCTTCACGGCAATGGAAACCTGAACTAAGGCCGTGTCTGTGGGTCAGTATGTCTTGTCTGCCTGTGCCCAGGGGTTACAAACAACTAAGGTTATGGTGGTCACCCAGATCGAAGCTCATGTGGCCTCACTGGAGGCCATTTCCCTGGAATATCAAGTCCTGCTCCTAGCAGGTTCCTCTCTGGAGGATGAGTTATCCTAGGCTGGGGTTCGATGCCCTAACCATCCTGGAAGTAGTTGATCGCATGCTGGAAGGTGAAGTCCACAGTTCTGGGACCCATGCTGGAAAAGTGAGAAGTCAAACAAGAGAAGGGGGGGTGATGAGGATGACAGGCTGAGTTTAGTAGTGGATGCAGAACCACCCCAGGGCTCTGTTAATGGTGTTCCAACCTTCACCAAGAAGGATTTCAGTGCCAACTGTTGAGACTTATGGGATCCTTATGCTCTCTAATAAAGCCGCGTTTCCCAGACCAACACCCCTAAAAAATCATATGAAAGCAGCAAAGATTTCCAATAAAGCAACCCTGAGCAAAAGGATGGTACCACCACATCTGCTTGCAAGTATACAGCAGAGCCATAGTAACAAAACAAGAATGGTTCTAGAACAAAAACAAGCATGGAGAGCAATAGAATAGAATAGAGGACCCAGATGTAAACCCGTGCAGCTAAAACCATCTCAGTTTTTACGAAGATGCCAAAATGCACCTTGTGGGAAGACAGCCTCCTAAAAAAGCATGCTGGGGGAACTGGGTGTCCATGTGTAAAAGAATGTGCAAGTCCAAGCCAACCCAAATCCCAGGATGGAGTGGTGAGCAATAAGTAGTCCTACCCATTGCTGAGGAATGACTGACAGTTATTGGCTAGGAAAGAAACAGCCACTCTCCAATGGAAGACCACACACAATTGGTCTTGAAGGGTTTAGGGGGAAAAAGACCCAAAGCTGAGTGAATAGAGAAAGGGCTGGGTTTAGGAAGAGTTGGGGTGAATATAATCAAAATATATTCTACAAAACTCTCAAAGAACAACTAAAGAGAAAGAGAAAATAGGTTTGTGTACATATTCCACCATAACTACCCTTTCCTGGTCTTTAACATGTAGTCCTTTGTAGCATACAACAGATCCAAACAACGACAGCATGTAAATTAGAGTGAGTACTAGCAAAATAATGAACAGTATAATCATATATTGGCTTAAGAAATGAAGCACACGGGGAGGTGATGGTGCACACCTTTATCCCAGCACTTGGGAGGCAGAGGCAAGTGGATCTCTGTGGGTTTGAGGCCAGCCTGGTGTACCTAACAAGTTCCAGGACAGCTAGAACTGTTACACAGAGAAACCGTGTCTCAAAAAACCAAGGGGGGGGGGTGGTGTGTGTGGTGGTGGTGGTGGTGGAGGAAGAAGAGGAAGAGGAAGAGGAGGAGGAGGAGGAGGAGGAGGAGGAGGAGGAGGAGGAGGAAGAAAGAAGAAGAAATGTAGCACTGTCATTAGTCTCCGGGGTCGCTGTGTCCCTTCTTCACACTGAGGCAACTGTTATCCTGAAGTTGTGCTGGTTGGCCGTTTGCTTTTCTTCATATACTATATTTTGAGGTATATCTGGTGGGGATCAGACGAGCTTGTACCCAGGGTTCAGGCTGTGCTGAAATCTATTCCACATGCCTCTCTGATATCTCTGTTATCTATGGATTCCAAACACATGGTCTCTGAGTGGCAAAGGCAGCCGTAAAGAGGACTCAGACCTAGAACACAATCGTATTTTAGCTGGTTTGGTTTTGTTTGCCATGTCCACAAATCTCATTGGCCAAAGAAAGTCCTGTGACTAGCTAAGGCCAAATCATATGTAGTTTATTCATTTCCATCAACATAAGGTTTTTCAATTTTATCTTTATGTGTATAGTTGTTTTGTCCCCAATGGATGTCTGTGCACCCCATGCCTTCAGTGTCTATGGAGGCCGGAAGAAGAAGCTGGATTCCCTGGAACTGGAGTTGCAGATGCTTTTGAGCCACCATATGGGCGCTGGGAATCAAATCCTGGTTGTCCGGAAGAGCAGCCTGTAGTCTTAACCACTGAGCCCTCTCTCCAGCTCCAACATGACATTTTGCTGATACCATTATGCCACAGTATAGTTTTCCTTTCTCTGAATAAACACGTGGTTTTAGGTTTTGCTAATTAAGAGTATAGTGTTTTAACAGTCATGTGACTATGCCCTTCAGCAAATAGACAAGCATTGCCACAGACTGTATAACTACCTAGTACAATTAACAGAATTTTGAAGGAGAAAAGGTGATTCGTGTGACATCTGTGTATTCCAAGAGTACTTTTAATTAGGTGCACTTGAAGGTCGTTTCATTCTTGTATAATAAGTCATTGTTAACTGAGTGTTTTCAGTTGACGGCTCCAGCATTGCAATAGCTCTCTCAGTGCTGATGGCCAGCTTATAGAAAGCTAGTTAGGTGTGTTTATCCTTTAAAAGCTAGTTGACATGAAAATGCCAAAATAAACAAAGGAGATGATACCAAGTGTTATTGCCCAATGGAGGAAGTAGTCAACTTTGCATTAAATTTCTCAAAATGTCTTAGTACTTTTCTACAGATTGCATAAACACCAGTTCTCGGGTCTTCATTTAGATGATTTGCCTCCTTGGTTGATACACAACATCTTGGGCTTGTGAGGTGACCTATTGCATCAGCGTGAAGACCTAGGTTCAGATACAATGACAGACACAGTGGTGTATGCCAGACATAGAGACCAAACAAGAACCAGTTCCAGCATCAAGCACATCTCTTCCTATGCAGAGTAAGCAGAGAGTGCTAGCTAAGTGGGTCACTATGTAATGTAGCAACTTGGGACTGGAGAGATGGCTCAGAAGTTAAGAGTACTGACTGTTCTTCCGGAGGTCCTGAGTTCAATTCCCAGCAACCACATGGTGGCTCACAACCATCTGTAATGATATCTGGTGCCCTCTTCTGGCCTACAGGTGTGGAAGCTGAACATTGTGCACATAATAAATAAATAAATAAATCTTTAAAAAAAGAAAGAAATGCAGCAACTCAATTTTCAACTGGTCAAAATAAGAAACATACCCACATGACCTTGCTTCTATTTACTTTTTAAAAATTAGATTTATTTCATGTGTGTTTTAACTGCATATATGTACGTACACCACATGTGTGCTTGGTGCATGTGGAGGTCAGAAGAGGGTATTGGATCCCCGGGGTGGGAATTACATGTAGATGGTGATGAGCCACCATGTGAATACTACGAACTGAACCAGGGTTCTCTGCAAGAGTAACAGGTGCTCTTAACCACTGAGCCATCTCTCTAGCTCACTTCTATTAACTTCTGTGGGGGAAAAAACAGCAGTCAAAAAGTTCTTGCAGGCCAGGTGTGGTGGTGCAATCCTAGCCTGCTAGGAAAAGTCAACAGATCACTGTGAGTTTGAGGCCAGCCTGGTCTACATAGTGAATTCAGGACAGCCAGGGATACGTAGCCAGACTTCATAGACTGTTACCATCCTGACAGCTGTAATTTCCACAGCCTGTGATTCATTCTTGCGCAGAACAGTGCTTGCCTGTGTCAGGCTGACTTCATCCAAGCACCACCCTATTCACATCTTCTCTTCTGTGACTGTATGCGGGGAGGAGCTCGGTAGATCGCAGGTCGGGGAAGCCACTTCCATCACCAGAGGCTCTGACAACTGTTCTAAAAGTCGGGGTCACCTCTGCACAACATATCCAACTGACTTCATTTGAGCCCTCCTCTGCTTTTTCCTCTCAGCCTGTTTACTGTTGCAAGGGTGAGCTAATAGGAGGTAATTCTCACTTCGCTTCCTACTTCCCTCACTTCCAGACTGTCAGAGAAATCACACAGGGCTTCCCTGCGTTTCCTTTAAGGGTGGCAAAGAACACCGCCACTGCCGCCGATGACACAAAGCCCAACTGCTGTCACTGAGAGCTGTGCCACAAGAGCCTCTGTGGAGTCTGTTACACACACTGATGCTCATTGGTTTGAAAGGCTCAAGGTCCACATTTGTCCCACGCTACCATCTCGCCAGCAAGAACCACGCAGGACACTAGGATTCTTCTGCAGAAAAGCTTTAATGCATCCTGAGAGAGAGAGCATAAGCTAACATGGCGGAGACCCAGGACCAGGTGAACCCAGCCCTTATAAAGGAAACAGTCCTCACTTCGGACGTGTCATTCCTGGATTGGTCCGCTGCCCAAAATCCCAGATGATGCCTCGGGAGTAGGCGGGGACGCAGTAGTGGAAAGTTACCAAACACGTGTGCGTTACCTAGTTCACCTGGTGGTGGAACCGGATGCCAGCGCCATCTTGTAATGGAGTATGTGGTTGCGGTCCTCTACACACATTGACTTTCCTTTCCTTTCCTCCTTCCCTACAATTGCTCCACAACAGAAAAGTAGGCTCTTTGGGGGAGTTCTGTGTGAAGTATGTGGCTTCCATACAGATGTCCCAGCTCCCGCTGAAAGACAATATCTTGTGACTTCATGTAAGATGTGGTTCCAAACTCTTCTTTGCCACTTGTGAAAGCTAGTCTTTGAGAGGAATGATCAAACACCGATGATGGCCCACACCAGTCTCTTTATAAGCTTCCTGCTCTCCCAAATCTGGTTGACCATTATCTTCTCTGCAAGGCAGCATTGCTGGTCCTGTGACTGCTTGTCCCCAGGGTAGCTCTGACATGGAATGCGTGTTCCCTAGCTGCATGCACTTAACTTGAGACTAGGGGAATATGCCACCACACTCAGTTTTGGTGGTGCTGGGCTTCATATATTCTAAGCAAGCACTTTATTAACTGAGCTACAAACCCAGTCTACCATACTGTTTCAATGTCTATAATTGTTATAAATAATGGGGGAGAGAATGCCCCAACTAGACATCTTATGCCACCAAGTGAAACATAGAGTGTCAGGAATAGGGTTACATCTAGTTGAATCATTGGCAAAAGAGGTCTTATAGACTCTTCCAAACAACTCAGGCTATTGCCAAAGCTATTGGTTGACTCCCACAAACTTATGGTGAGACCTATTGCTGGAGACAACAATATTGAGTACAAAAAAGTCAAGCTGGTACCTAAGCAGAGACTTCACCCCTGCTGACTAGTGTTCATGGTACTGGCAGACACTTTGCACACTATCAGAGGAGGAGGATGGTAATCAATCCAACTACAAACCTCAGACCTATAACAGTGACCTGCCTGTAAGATAGTCTGGTGCAATAGTGGCACAAATATTATGGGAGTAACCAGTCACTCTCTGGTTGGATTTAAGGCCTACTCAATGAGATGGAAGCCATGCTTGACGCTATTAGAGTGGTCAAGAACCTGAGACTGGATAGGTCATGGCTCTAGTATGCAATTGGATGTTTCTGTCCTGCCCACCTGTTCCCAAATATCTGATAGCCTCTTCCCAAATAATTGACTCAAAGGCTTAATATTACTTATAAATGACTGGTCAATAGCTCAGGCTTATTACTAACTGGCTCTTACGTTTTAAGTTAATCCATATTCCTTATTTACACTCTGCCACATGGTGGTACCTTTATTAGCATGGCACATTCATCTCCTGCTCCTTCTGCATCTGATTGACCAATCCTAACTCTGTCCTTCTTCATCCCATCATCCTTAGTTTGGTCACCCGGCCTACATTTCCGGCCTGGCTACTGGCTAATCAGCATTTTACCAAGCCAATTCAAGTGACAAATCTTTACAGTGTACAAGAGAATTATTGCACAGCTCTAGTATTTAGAAAACCAAATGTTAGTAGTCGTTAAAAGAGCATAGAGATAAAATAACACGTAATGACATGCTGATATACCCTCAAATCAGTGCCTCACTCAGCCTTCATCTGAGAAGCTAGCACAAAAACCCACAACTGGACAATGTGTAGAGAGTCAGAGACTTTGGAACACCCAGGCCTAAATGGGATGTCTTCACCAAACCCCTCCCCTCAGGACTCAAAGATCTATGTGGGAGAGAAGGTGAAAGAGAAGAACCAGAAGTGATGGAGGACACCATGCAAACAGTGTCTTTCAGACACAACAGAGGGCTTTCAGTGGGAGCTTCGTGAGAGCCCTCTCTCCCGGGACTCACATTTTAAAAGGGGGAGGCAGCACTAAACAGCATCGAGCTGTGAAAACTGAGGAAAGGAGTCTTGTTATTACCTTACATTATCTGTCGGTGGATGAACGTCATCCGCACAGAGATCTAAAGTGCTTACTTGGAAGTAGAATCATAGTAACCCACTGTCACTTCAGGCATGGGAGTGGGGAGTGGGGGGTGTAGATGGGAATTTCTGCCCTGGCCAGTCCCACAGCCATTCAGTCCCACATAAACACACAGAGGCTTATATTAATCACAAACTGTTTGGTCTATTGTTCAGGCTTATTGCTAACTACCTCTTACAACATAACCCATAATCTTATCTATGTGTAGCCATGTGACTTGGTACCTTTTCTCAGTGTGACATTCTCACCTCTCTTCCTCTGCTTCTGGATGACAACTGCATCTCGCCTTTCTTCTTCCCAGAATCCTAGTCTGGTTGTCCCGCCTATACTTCCTGCCTGGCTACTAGCCAGTCAGTGTCTTATTAAACCAATACAAGCACAAATCTTTACAGTGTACAAGAGCACTATCCCACAGCAGGGAACATAAACCAGTAGTATTGTGTTGGTCTTAACTGATGAAGTAGAGTCTGCAGTTTTATAACCAGATGACTTGGCATGTGTGCTCGAGAGGATGGGTGGCAATCCTGCTCAGAGCAGCAAAGCTGAATGCAACCCAACTATACTTCAACAGGAGAAATAAACAGCAAAGTGAGCGTTAACCAGGGAGATGAAATACAGGAGAAACAGTTTGAGGAAGTGCTTTGTAGTATTAAAGAGAGGCAAGCAAACCATGGCTCCATGTGTCAACTTGACAGAAAGTCCCTGACAAGGGCCGGAGGTCCAGAGAGAACACACCACTTCAAAGACACACAAAACTATTCAACATAGCCTGTGGCCATGCAAAGACGAGCGGAGAGGGAAGGGGAGTGGAGGGATGAAGAGGGGGAGGGAAGAGCTATAGGCAAAATGTAAAGAAGGGAACTGATAAAGAATGAGAACATTCTAGAAATGGTTGCAGAGATGATGGTGGTAGGAGAGAGGGGCTTGCAGAAATAATCGCGGGGTCTATATGCGGAGGTGCAGACAGTTGAGCTGGGGTGGGTGCTGTCATGAGCTGTTCTTGTATTGTGTGCACAATTTATATGTTCTTTTGAGCATAGAAAAAAATGAAACCTTGATTAGATGATAATTCATGAGAGCCTGGGCCACAGCTCTCCCTCTTCCTTTCTCCAGATGAGCTTCATGCTAAAAAATTGATTTAAGCAAAACCTTACTCAGAGATAAGTCAGCAAGAGTTAGCCCAGGGAACTTACAGAGAGAGGCTCTGCAGGAGGAAACGTGCCAAGCAAGGCCTGCTGGGAAGCCATCAGAAAAATCTCCGCTAAGGGAGGACACCGTGACCCAAATTGCTGCAATAAACTACCATCTAACCATCCTGAGACCTATGTCCTCACGGAACAGAAGGGAGACAGCAGGATGCCTTGGCAAGAAGTTGGAGAGCCAGAGACATGGCAGGTGTGAGGGGGCGTAGGAGAGATCTCTGCTCAGCTCAGAGAATTTGGCTTTCTGAGAGAGTGTGTGATGCAGATGACCAGGAGCAGATGTGACTGCTTCCATTGGAAGTCATTTGGCTGCTCAGTCCATGCAGATGTGCAAGTGTGATAAGAAATAACCCTGACTGACTCCCAGACCCTTCTTTCCCGACCTCCATCTGCTGGAAGCTCAGGCCTGCATGATGGGGGACTCTGTCCCAGCACAACCTCTCAACACACCGTCTTTCAAAGATGGGGCCTGAGTACAGCTTCCTGGAACTGGTCTTAGAGCGAGCTGCCTTGGACACAGAATAGATACCCTCAGCCACATCTCCACCCTTGGTCACCAACTGAAGCTGTTTGGATCCCAGTGTCCTGTGCTCCCAGTCGCTGCTGCCCTGATGCCCTGGTCCAGTGCCCAGGGCTTCTGTGACTCACCTTCCTTTGTCAACACCTCCCAGGCCACGGGCTTTGCTCCTACTTGTCTCTGGTCAGCACATCTACCCTTTGTGCTGCTGCCCTTGGAATCTCATTCCTTCTTCACCCCTACTCTTCTCCCTCCTTTTTCTCTTTCCCCCTCCTCTCCCTCTCTCCTTTCCTCTCTTCTCCCCTCCCTTTTCCTATCCTCCCCTCCTCTCACTTCCCCTTTCCCCTTCCCTCTCCTTTCCTCTCTTCTCCCTTCTTCTCTTTTCTCCTCTCCTCTCCCCTCCCCTCCTTTCCTCTTCCCTCTCTTTCCTTTTCCTCTCTTCTCTTCCTCATTTAAAAGACTTATTTTACGTATGTGTGTGAATGCCTGCATGTAAGTATGTGCACCACGTGTGGCCAGAGGAAGGCTCACATTGACATCTCTCTTTGTCTATTAGCATAGCTGAAAGAAAAAAAACAATGACCATAGAAAGAACTAGTAAGGCGGGTGGACAACCAGTCTCTCCCATGATGCTGTTGGAAGAGTAAAATGGTAGCACTGTGGGAAAGTTCAGAAGTCTCTTAAAAAAAAAAGCTAAACAGCAACGGGCAGTGGTGGCACATGACTTTAATTCCAGCACTTGGAGGCAGAGGCAGGCAAATCTGAGTTCGAGGTCAGTTTGGTCTACAGAGCAAATTCCAGAACAGCCAGGACTACAGAGAGGAAACCCTGTCTCAAAACAAATGAAAAACAACAAAGCCAAAACAAACAAACAGAAAACTGAACATGCAACTTCAACCTGAAACCATCTTCAGGGAAGCTTCCCCTGCAGCAGACAGGAAGGAACACATACAGGGACCCACAGCCAGACGTTATGCGGAGAGAGAGACCCTGGAACACTCAGACCTAAAGGTAATGTCTCCATCAAATCCTTCCCCTCGGTTCAGGTTCAGGGAATCCCTCAGAGGAGGAGGCAGAAAGAGTGTTTTAGAGAGCCAGAGGGGATGGAGGACACCAAGGAAATAAGGCCCTCTCAATCAACATGAGCAATACCCATAGAAACTCACGGAGACTGGAGCCATGTGTCATGTGTATGGGGACTGCATGGGTCTGCCCAACTATATATATGTATATAGCTAATTATATATTAGTGTTTTTATGAGATTCCTGAGTGTGCAAACAAGTGGCTCTTTGATTCTTGTGCTTTCTCTTGGGTGCTTCATGCTTGTTTTAAATTATTATTCTTCCATAGAAATTTGTTTGTTTTCTAATGAGAGACAGAAAGGGAGTAGACCCAGATGGGAGGGGAGGTGGGGAGGAACTGGAGAGTAGAGGGAAGGAAAACCATAATCAGGATATATTATGTGAGAAAAAATACATTTTCAGTAATAAAAAATCTTGGTAGAATGTGAACATGAAGATAAATAAACCAAAAAAAATGAACATACAGTAATCACTGGACTTGGTGACTACAGTCTTGGGGATTACGTGTGCACAACAGCAGTACATGGATATCTACAGCAGCTTTCTTCTCACCGGGCCAAAGTGGAAAGCACCCAGATGTCCCTCAGAGCACTATTCAGACCTTGCAGAGGGCAAATGCGTCACAGGCTCGGCAAAGTCCCGATTCACCTAGGCTGGGGCAATCCTGACTTCAAAGCTGATCTACGCCTTTACAATAACTTGCCGCAAGCACAAGCAGCATCTGAGCTGGATGCAGATTTCAAAGACAACAAAGGATCGTGTAGTTTAAATTCTTCACTTTTCAGTCAAGAGGCTGCGTGCCCTAATTGCTTCCATTCATTTATGAAGAATTTAGCTTGCAGTTGGACGGCAGTCAGTGGCTGACATACCTCATCATACCGCTGCAGCCACCTGTCATAGTAGTACTTACTTTTGTTGTACAGTTGAGGAAAAGTAAAAATTGTTAGAAGCCTTGATGATGGAACTCTGCACAGAAGCTGAAGGGCGCTGATAATGCATTCGCCTGCCGTGCTGCAGTGGCCTGATGCATGAGGTGCCCGCAAGGTGGCGCTCACGTCTAAAATTTTATTGCTCCAATGCCAGCAATTCATCAAGAAAAAAAAAAAATCAAAGCCAGAGGGTTGTATACATCTGTAAAGTCAATGTTCAGAGGCTACAATCAGAGCACTGCAGCAAGGTTCAGGCCAGCCTTGACTATGCAAAGAGACGCCCTGGGAAACAAAACAAAAACCGACAGTCTGGCCATGGTGGTACATGGCTATAGTTGATCCCATTATTTGGGAGACAGAGAGAGGAGGGTCACTACAAGTTCCAGGCCAGCCAGAGCTACCCAGCAAGAAGCAGTTTCAACGATAGGAGGCTGGAGAGATGAATCCTTGGTTAAAAACACTGACTGCTCTTCCAGACCTAAGTTCAAGTCCCAGCACCAAAGGGCAGGCTAACAACCATCCCGTAACTCCAATTCTAATGCCGCCTCTGGTCACTGTGGCACCAGGTGTGAATATAGTATATATACATATTTGCAGACACTTGTGAAAATACTCAACCACACACACAAAAAAGGTGTGCCTGAGCAGGCTGAGAGGTGGGCGCCCTGGCTTCTTCAGAAGAGTACTGGATTTCTGTCAGTTGTAGAACCAATCACACGGATATCCACAATGCTGCAGGTTGTAAACAGCCCCTGTACTAGCCAGCGACACTATGAGCCTTGCGGGTTCTCAGGGAAGTCTCAGCTGCCTGGGCCTGCCATCTCCACTCTTGTCAATCTTCCTCACTTCCCATTGGCTTCTCTTCTTCAGAACCTTGGAGGAGGATCCAGATCTACCGCAACCCTACCCCACCCGCTACCCTACTTCCAGCCTCTTCTGCATTGCCAGGCCCTGGGCAGCTAGTCCTGTTAGGGCCTGTCATGCAGCACCCCACAAGGCAGCCTCAGTCAGACCTCTATAATAGTGATTCTCAACCTTTTTAACGCTAAGACCCTTTAATGCAGTTCCCTGTGTTGTGGTGACCTGCAACCATAAAATTATTTCGTTGCTACTTCATAACTGTAATTTTGCTACTGTTGTGAATTGTAATGTAAACATCTGATATTCAGGATATCTGATGTGTGACCCCTGTGAAAAGGTCAGTCCATCCGGTGGGTCACCTCCACAGGTTAAGAATCACTACTCCTGCTTTATCCTGGAACTAGCTCAGTTTTAACAGGCTGACCTTGAACTACCAGAGATTCTCATGCCTCTGCCTCCTGAGTGCTGGGATCAAAGGTATGAGTCATTATAACCAGCTTTAATGCACACACGTGCTCACATGCATACACACAGTTTTATTCCTCTAGAGAACCCTAATTAATACAACTAAAGAAGTTGAACCTCTTTTAAGTATTTCTTAGCCATTTGTCATCTTTGAGAACGATTTGTTCAGTTCCACAACACATTTTTTTTTGGGCCATTTGCTTTCTTGATGTTTAGTTTTTTGAGTGCTTTGCATATTCTCAATACTAACCCAATGTCAGATGGTGAAAAGTTTTTCATTCTGAAGGCTGCTCTTCATTCAAATGTTTCCCTTGCTGCACAGAAGCTTGTGAATTTCATGAGACACATCTGCCAATTTCCTGTGTGACCAGAGTCCTATTCAGGAAGTCCTTACCCCAGGTTTAGGGGTCATTGAGGAAGAGGGGTGTCTCTTAGTTTGCTTTCTCCTGCTGTGATAAAACATGTTCAAAAGTAACTTAGGAAGGAAAGGGTTTATTTGACTTGTATATACTGGGTCACTGTCCACTGAGGCAAGCCCAGACAGGAACCTGGAGCAGACGCCACAGAGTATGCTGTTTACTGACTTCCTCAAGGCTTTTTCAGCCTCCTTTTATATCTGGTGCGGGAGAATTGTCTGTATTCTGTCAATCATGTTTTAAATAAATGCTGATTGGCCAGGCAGGAAGTATAGGTGGGTCAACCAGACAGGAAGTAGAGGCAGGGCGATGAGAACAGGAGAATGCTACTAAGGAGGAAGCCCATTCCTCCCATTCCTGCCCAGACCACCGAGAAGCAAGATGTAACCTGCCCCATTGGAAAAAATACTGAGCCATGTGGCTAACATAGATAAGAATAATGGGTTAATATAACCTACAAGAGCTAATAAGTAGCCTGAGCTAATGGGCCAATCAGTTTTATAACTTATGGAGATCTCTGTATGATTTTCTTTGGAACTTGCTGGCTGTGGGGTACCGGGCAGAACAGAAACCCCAACAAGCCAGCCCTCATGTTACAGAATGGCGCCTAACCTCATACTACAATATCCCACCCAGGACCATCCCAGGGATGGTACCACACACAGCAAGCTGGACTCTCCCACAACAATCAATAATACAGAAAATGTCCTAAAAACTTGCCGACAGTCAATTTGATAAAGGAATTTTCAACCGGAGGTTCCAGAGGTAGTGACTAGAGAAAACAGTATTTTCCAGGCACTATAGATACAGCTGCATGAATTCACGTGGCATTGACAGATGTGCAAAATCAAGCAAGCCAGTCCAAATCCCAGTATAGATGGGACGGGGGAAATCATGAAACCCCACTGCTAGCTTTGCAGCTATTGCCAATTAATGGTTTCCAAGAGACAGAGTTCATTTTCTTCAAGGGTGTGGCCCCTGAGAGGTTGCCTATGGTACAGGAGTCCCACCCATGCACACACTGCCAGCACTAAGTGCATCCAATGGGATTATTTTATTTTATTTTTTTTTTTTAAAAAATACATGAACGAGGCTGGAGAGATTGCTACAGATGAAGGGCATTTTCTGTTTTCAGACGATCTGGGCTCAGTTTGCAGCATCTACACAGTGGCTCATAACTGTCTGGAATTCCAGTTCAAAGGGATTCAATACCTTCTTCTGGCTTCTGCCAGTACCAGGCACACTACAGTATACATGCATACATGTAGGCAAAACACTTATACACATAAAATTATGGTAAGTCCTTAGACAGCTTTAAAAGAGCACTCGACATAGGGAGTACTGGGGAGCAGGACAGGGCACGGGGAAGAGGCGGATTTGATCAAAACACAATATATACATAAATAAAATTCTCAAACATTTTAATCATCTACTTGAATTAACATACACTTATTGGGACTGGAGAGATCACTCAGCAGTTTAGACACTGCTGTTCTAGCACAAAACCCAAGTTCAGTCTCCAGCACCTCCACCTCTACAGCTCCTAACAACCCATAACTCTGGTCCAGGGAATCCAATGGTGCCCTCTAACCTCTACTAACACCAGGTGCGCACACACACACATATGCATGTAGACCAAATGCTCATAAATCAACCTAAACCAATTTTTGAAAAATGTTTATAAATACTAAGTATGTAATTTATCTTACTGTGAGAATAAAATGCAAGCTGCTAAAATGAAAACCTACACAAAATTATGCTGGAACATTTTACAGACCTGTATTCCCATTCACAGACATGCTTAAAGGCCGCAGAACAGCTTAAACTGATACTGGGAAGAAGTGGGAGTTCTGGAAGAAAGTGAGAAATATCATAGAATGAAAGGAATGTCCAAAGAACCCCATCAGAAGGCCTAAGATTCAGACTTGAGAGGTGTCCCTGTAGGGAAGTGAGAGTTACAGCTCTGGAGCTGCAAAGATATCCTGGCCTATGGGGAAGCCAGGGTATACTTGGCAGAGCCGCAGGAGGACAGCTCTGGAGGCTGGAGCTGCAATTGGACATCTCAGCCCATTTTATGGGCCAGTTAGATGACTCACTGTTACGAATATCCTACTTTCAACTTGAAAAATCACACAATCAAAACGAAAGTAAATAAACTGTATCTAAATCTCAATGAAGGGTACTCTTTCATGAATGCAGTGTAATCAAACCTATCACACTGTAGACACTACAATGCAGTGACAGCTACCCAGGGAAAGACAGGCAGAAAAGACGATTGTTCCTCATGACTACCAAGCTGGACTGCACCACACTCAGGCCCAACAAGTTCTACCTTCCCAGACAGGCCAACCCTCAGTGCGGCCTCAGGAGAGAGCTGTGTGCCTCAGTTTACTCAGCAGTGCCCATACACAGGACCAGAGAGCGATGCCAAAGAATCATACAACTCTCCAGAAAGAATAAAAATAATTACATTCAACTTTTTTGAGACAGGGTTTCCCTGTGTAACAGTCCTAGCTGCCCTGGAACTAGTTTTTGTAGACGAGGCAGGCCTCAAACTCAGAGATCCACCTGCCTCTGCCTCCCAAGTGCTGGGACTAAAGGTGCGCGCCACCACTGCCCGGCTTATATTGAACTTTTACATGCAAAAGCTGAGAGCTGAGTGTAGTGACGCACGCCTTTGAACCCAATACTTGGAGGCAGAGGCAGGAGAATCGCTGTAAATTTGAGGCCAGTCTGGTCTACAGAGCAAGTTCCAGGAGAGTCAGAGCTACAATGAGAAGGCCCCCGTCTTGAAAACGACAACAATAAAAACCAAACAACCAAACAGACTTGACATCAATAAACTATCCCAGTGGTCATAATGCATTTTAAAATGTGCATTCATGGCAACATGTCATGCACCATGGAGAGAAAAATACGGCAGGTACGATGAATGCTACCCGTGTCTCTCTGGAATGTCTCAAGGTTCAGTAAGATCACTGGCACACACAATATAACGAGTACTAAAAGGTCCCTCCCTTTCGACAGTATTGGCAATGAAGAAAGATGGCACAGAGATAGAGTATGGTATGGCGGGGTAAAGTGATTGAGAGAGTTTCCAAGCAAAGGGCACAAAGGCACAGGGATGGTCACAGGCACAACTCTGCTGAGTAGAGTGGAAAGGTGACAGCTAGTGATATGGACCCTGGGTTAGCTCAGGTAAATAGTCTAGTTACCCATTAACAGGAAGAGGGACAAGGGTTCTGTGGTAGTCATCCCAGCTCTTTGAAACTAAACCCACACTCCACAGCAACTCCTTTCCATAACCTCTCTGCTGTGCCCCTTTACTTCCCTCTGCCCCGGAGACCACCATGGAGCTAGAAGTGGAAAGTCGTGGGAAGGACCACAGAACAAAACTAGAAAAGTCTAAGGAAGTGCTCACACATGGTGTGCAGGTCTACAGAAGAAAAACAGGTCTGTTTCCAAAGGTACTGATTATACGAAAGTGCTAAATTCCCATTTGACGTGGGGAAAGACATAGAAATGGCCATGCAGAAGACATGTTCTAAACTATGCTCCATTAAACATCACATTTCAAATACAATACTGTAGGATTGCAGGCCCATATCTCCGCAGTGAAGAGCTGACCAAAGCCCCATTGGTGTACTGTTAAAAAACAAACCAGGAAGCTGAAGGTGGTAGCGCAGGGCTTTAATATCACAGGAGGCAGAGGCAGGAGGATCTCAGAGTTCAAAGCCAGCCTGGTTTACACAGTGAGTTCCAGGAGCCAAGGCTACACAGGTTGTCTCAAATTGTCATTTCAAGTCTTAGGTTCTTGGCTCCTGTCAAAGTATGCCAAAGAGTGAACAAACTGCCTCAGTAGGAACACACTGAGAGAGCAGTGAGCCAGCTTTATGATCAGAATGAAATTGCTGTTCATCAGAATACCATTATAAAACCATTCTTCAAAAGTAACACCTTCTTGAAATTCCATCTGAAGATAAAGAAAAAAATAATAAATCTGTCATTTTATTTAACATTCATTCTGAAGTTACAGTTTTATCAATACAATCTGCTTCTAATGAAGAAATCTTAGTATAAGCCTAAAAACATGCATTTATATACAGTAAGATCTTTGACATTCCTAAATAAATTACATACATGATATATATTAAACAATAAAGAATACCAATTTGAGAATTCAGGACATTTATTTTTCTGCACGGGGATTTAACTACTGTAACACTCACACAGCAGTTACGTGTACTAGGTAGTGAGACACTAAATAAGTATATTCAAAGTGTCTACAAACAGACTTTGTTTTTTAAGTGACAAAATATTTTCAGTCCTTGACATCTTCTCACTCACCTAGCACCAGATGCAAGGACTTAACAGTAAACATGTACAGTCTCATGCTTAAAACCTAAAGCATGCATTGAGTCAAATTTATATATTGTGATCTATACTACTATGTATGCAATATATAATTCTTTACTAACATTTTATACATTAAGTTACCCTGCAGCATTCTGGAATTTTAACATTTATGCAAAAACAGTTTTGAAAGGTTTATAAAACAAGTTTCATGGTTTGTCTGCAGGCTGGCGTGGGTCAGGGGGAAATGGCAGCAGTCTGAGATTTAGGTGGATGGAAACAGTGCATGTTCACATCAACTCATGTAAGACACCTACGTACACAGATGACAAAGATCTGTAGAGCTGGAGTCACCAGTGCAAATACATGCATTTGAGGTACTTATCTTTTTTCCATGGTCAGGTATAATTATGCAGTCATTTTTTTCAAGCACTGAAGATTTAAGACCTAATCAAACGAAAAGCCTGAACTTTAAATATCAGATATTTATATAATTAATTTCTTAGTATTATGCTTTTAATGAAGATTCAACATTATAGGCTTAGATACTCAACTGAAAATATTTAACAGTAGATTTTCTCATTGTATAGACTGATTGGTAATTATACCTGGCCAAGTGACAAATAGTATACTTGATATTTTTGCAGGAACTGTAATGAAATAGTAAAATACTTCATTATTGCTTCATTGGACTGAGAACCTAAACGGCAGAGAAGCAGTGTTCAAGGATGAAACTGAGCATCAGAACGTGACACATGCCCCCAAACGTCTTCTGTGCACTACAAACTAAGAGGTTTCCACATTGTCGATGCCATTGGCATCTACATGGATACCAGGCTCCCCACAAAAAGAAGAGGGGACAAAGTGGCCAACACTGGGACACAAACAGCTCTTAAGCTCTGGCAATTCTTGCTTCAGGCGTTCCAACTGCTCCACTTGGAATATATTTGGCTGTTCAGGCATCCAATCGTATATCCTATGGTGAAATAAACACAAAAAAGTAATGTAATTTCATGTTTATTAAAGCTGCCTGACTTAACCTTTCCAAGAAAATTCATTTTTAAAAGTGCCTGGGATGCCCTTATTGCAGAGATTTTATTCTGCTTTCTGATAAAACCAAAGTGTTAACAGAACCGTTCCTTTACAGCCCTGGTTACAAAGCAATTCTTCAAATCAGAAAACGGAATCCGCAGGTTCCTAGCGATTCTCAAAGTGTATGTCTTCCAAATCAATTAACTGTTGTGTCTTATTTCACAGGAGAAAAAGCTCCTGAGAGCTGGCGCTTGTCCCCAGTGACACAAGTCACAAGTGAACAGTATCTAGTGTGGAGAGAGCAGAGAGAGCCTCTGGTGGGTGAGGCTTGCCCAACAGCAGAGACCAGCTCCACATGCTGCCCTGTCAAAGTCAGTACAGGAGAATGCCAACTAGCAGACAAAGCCATGAAATTGTAGAGACTGGAGAAAAAGACAGCTGCAGTATCAGACAAAAGTTTTAGTTAGAAAAAAAAAAAAGATCAATTGCCAGCCATTCACAGGGAAAACAGCTTTAAAAGTAGCACAGTTTCCTTTGATCTGAAAGTAACGTGGGAGGGAGAGGAGGATGAGGTGGAGCCTGAGCAGCAACTCAGTATCTCAGTCTGGCCACGGCTGTCCTCCCTCTGACACTGACTTATGAGGTAAACAGATGTCTCTTAGAATGGAAGATGAGGTCCAGTGGAGGGTTTGGTATTTTAGAAAACCATCACCACTTCTACCAGCAGCAAAAGAATGTGTTAACCAATTAAACGTAGAGACAACCCACCCCTCTCAGCTGACCACACTAGAAGCCAGTTAAAGTCCCCCAAATATGATGCAGGCATTCTCTTATGAGGAATCCAATCAGCCAAAAAGTAAAGCCCTAAATACTAAGTAACCTCAGAGGTCTGAACAAGCAGGCCACCAAGACCACCCTAAAATGACACCCACCTCAACAATCCACTCACTAACCCAGAACTTCTAATTAATTTTCTAGATTTCAATCTCATCTAGGAAGCCAAGAATACTTTTAAACATGGAATATGAAAAAGGCAAAAAAAGACTAACTGTCCTGACCTGGAAGAAAGAGGACTTTCATCAGACAAAAGGAGGCTACTACTTGCTCCCTGCATAGCACTTTCAGCACAAAACAAAGTCCTCAGGAATTCAAAACACAATAGCATATAAGGAAAACTCAACAGAAACAGAGGGAAAGGTTCAGAGTCTTCCAGAGTAGGATGAAGAGCAAAACAGAGAATGGATTACAAGTGTTGTGTCCAAGAGTGAACAATACAGAGGGCTTACATAAAACTGAATCTAGAAATGTACATTCCCTGTTTTCTCCAGTACCCACCCATCACTGAACTACATTCCCACCTAAAGTTCCACACCTCTACAATCTCCAAACAAGGTCTCATGTCTGGTTTTGGAACTGACCTTCTCATCCTGTCTTTACCTGCAAGAGTTTTGGGTTGCAGCCACGTAGCTTCACACCAAGTTTGTGCTGTGCTGGAAACAAACTGGGTTTTGAGCACACTAGGCAAACACTATACCAACTATGCTGCATGCCACGTCCAGTCTTTAATGCCACACATCAAGCAAGAGGCTAGTGGGGTACCAACTGCTCAAAACAGGGGTAAAACCACTCAGAAGATCCATTTCTAGGATTTCAGAGCACTAGTAACAAAGTAGATTCTCTGAAGTCTCAAAAGGGAAACAAATTATACTTGAGGAAACAGCAACCAATGTGACTTCACAGTTTTCAATGCTAACAGAGAAAACAAAGCATGATGGGGGAATGCAAGAAAACCCTAATAAGAAACATACAGAATATGAGCCTGGCCATACTTTCAAACAAAGAAAACCTACAAACATTTACAATTAATTCTATGTCCTCCTCTCTCAGGATGACAAACAGGATGTGCTCTGTATCAATGATAGCAAACACAGAGAAGAGATATGGCTATGGAGACAGAAGTTTGAAGACTTGAAATGCCAGCAAGTGGCTGCTCTCAGGAAGGTGCCTGTGCTCACGGAAGCCAGCTGGTCTGTACTGGGACATCTTAGTGAAAACAGGAAACCACTGACACTTCAGTGGTCTTGTAATCTAAGGAGAGTGTCCCCTAGTCTCAACCAGGAACATGTTTTAATACAATATGCCTGAACCATGGGCTCATGTAGTTTCCTTCTCACCTGGCAGGACTCTACCCTGAGAACTGGTCATTGGTTATGATGGACACTCCAACTTACTTATCCTGCGACTCTTCAAAAAATGTTTGACTCAGACATGGATGCCTAATTTTGCTGAGCTAGCAGCTGAGTGGATCACAAAGCCAATGAAGTCAAGGTTTTAATCTAACAGTACATAACACATAATGGGGAGCACTAAGGAACCTTGTTTTTAATCTTACATACATGTATCTGTATTGTGAGTAAGCAAAGTTTTGGAGAAACTCTACATCTATATTTCAAGAGACCTGGTAAATAACATCCATATCAACATTAATAGCCTAATTATTATTAAGTAGTAGAATAACCAATTAGATTATATAGCCAGAACAGAATTTATAGCTATATACAAAAATGGATTAAGACCACAACAAAGCATAAAAATTAAATTAATATAAATATCAAATGGCCTATTATTTAAGGATTGAAATAAGACTAAAGCTTTTTGAGAAAAATTAAATGGCTGAGAAAAGGGGAGGGAGGGAGGGATGGAGGGAAGGAGGGAGGGAGAAACTGGGATTATACAGAAGCACAGAGGACTTAAAATCACTTGCCTTTAAACTCACTACAAGTGTTTGTTGTATTTTCCTCTCTTCTCTCTTGTTCCCTCTCTTCTTTGAAGCTGTTGGTGGTGCTTGGGACTGAACTTAAGTCATTCACAAGGCAACTTAAGTGCTCTGTCACTGGTCTATGGACTCCAAGTCCCTAGAATGGGTCAAGCTAGGCATTGGTAGGCATGCCTCCAATCTCAGAGCTTGCATAGAGGCAAGAGGAATAGGATTTCAGGGCCTGCTTCGCTATACTAGACCCTGTATTGCCTGCTGTACCAAAGCCAGATGAACATTTAACAAAGCTATAAAGGTCATCCTAAATTAATCACTCCCAATGAAATGTTAGAAAATAAAACGCATCAGCTTTACATTACAAATCAGGGCTACCTGTCCAATCTGTGCTTTAATGCTTCTGTAGAGAAACAGTTTTTCATCATTGAAAATGCATACTTAAGGTTGGGCTGCATGTCAGGTGCTCTAGTGCGTTCTTAGCATGCATTCTCCAGCACCATCTATAGCAGGGTGGTGGCCCATGACCATAATTGCAGCATCAGGTGGAGACAGGAGTGTTGGAAGTTCAAGGTCATCTTCAGCTATATAGTAAATATAGCTGGGGCTATATAACCAAACCAAACCAAACCTATACTCCTATCACCCCTCTTTCATAAGTTTCCCAAAGGCTCCAAATCACTAACCACTCAAAACCACCTAAATTTGTCCATTTAGAAACATACAAGCCAGGTAGTGGTGGCACTTTGAGGCCAGCCTGGTCTACAAGAGCTAGTTCTAGGTCAGGCTCAAAAAGCTACAGAGAAACCCTGTCTTGAAAAACCAAAAAGAAACATACAGGTAGCCAGGCAGTAGTGCATGTCTTTTATCCCAGCACTCAGAAGGCAGAGGCCAGCAGATCTCTGTGAGTTCGAGGCCAGCCTGGATTACAAAGAGTTCCAGGACAGCCAGTGTTGTTACACAGAGAAAACCTGTCTTAGAACCCCTACCCCCCAATAAAACAACCAAAAAATACAAGTAAATATAATATAAAAACAATAAGACAGGGACTTGGCCAGGGACAACTGAAGGAATAAAAAACTGGTAGTTTTTTTTTTATTGTAAGCCTTAGTAACTATTAGAATTTTTTATATTATACACACATATTTTCACACCAATATAACCTCCCTTGTCTCTCGGACCCTAATTAGAACTCATGCCAGTCTGGCTCTCCAAATACCTCAACAGTCATGTCCTGCCTCATGCATGCTGAACCTGGGCCTGAAATGTAAGTTCTATCAAAGAAAATATGCCCATCTCAAACTTCCAAATGTCCCTCTCTTCACAGATGCTGAGCCAGGAAAAGCTTTCCTCAGCACTTGGTATGACATTATCCTGCTATTCATGTCAACATCCAGCTCCAATCATGAAAGTCCTCGAGAGGAAGGAGCTGCCTAATTTATTTTCCTTAGCAAAATCATCTATGGAATTACCTCACACCATCTTTTCTTTGCCCCCAAATACTTGCAGTCATTTTTTCTTCTGCATACTCACAGATACACTAAAATTTCCCAACATTTGCTAAAGCCAGTATTTTTTTATCAAATTGTTAAAATAAAATTAATATTTTTATTTTGTTAGTTGGAAATACCTATTTTAAAAAACCAGCCAGCCAACTAGTTTAGAATGCAGGCAGACAGGCAGATAGCATGCAGGCTACAATTTAAGGCAGCAGAGCACCTAGGCATAGTGATCAGGTTTTGGAAAGTTGAGACAGGAAGATTGCAGGCTAAGCCAACTTGAGCTACACAGTGAAACCCCTTCCTGTCTCCAAAAATCAAAATAAATTAAGTTAAACAAATAAGTGAATAAACTAGACCAGCTTAGACAAAATAGTGGGAGTAAAATCTTTATTAAAAATGATATAATTTATCAGGACAAAGCATAGTATGTATTAAATCCAAGGAAAGTATATTTTTGGTTTTCAAGCTGGTCTGGTCCTTTACAACCCAAAACCTCAAAATAAAAATAAAAGTAAGAAAGAAAAGCAACCTTGAGTATCAGCAACTATTAGACTATTAAACTTCCATCTTAAAATACTAATTCCTAGAAAACTGTTTTTCCATCTAGTCAATATTAGCTCCCACAGTCTTTATTTTATTGCCCTAGCCTCTGAAGACAGTACACAAAACAAGCAAAATGCCTTGCTCTTGTGTGTCCCACAGTCTCTCTGTGTATGCACTATGGAACAGGGAGGTACTAATTCAAAGAGGCCAGGAAGGAAAGAGGGCACACGGTGTAATACATTACATGCTGTGTGTCAGTCACTGATAAATGGTGTTGAGCAAAGTAAAAGCAGTGCCCTGTCAACAGAAGCTACTGGCAAGTATAGTTGAAGAGCCTTCCTTCAAGTGAATTTCTCCCTGAAGCAAAAAGAAACAGCACATGGAGGGAAGTCAGAGAGGAAAGATCCCAGAGGAAAACAGGGCTGAGAGGTGACGGAACTCTGTCATGAAGACTTCAAGGATTTCCCTGAGAAAACAGAATAAGGAGAGTGCCCATTTATGTCGAAACCAGGGTGATAAGAAGGGACAAAAAGGTCAAGGAAATGTCCTGAGTTGCATACATATATTACTGGGAATGTATAAAGATATAAAACCCCATAGAATTCAAATGAGATCAATGTAGTGGTTTGAATGAGAATGTTCAGTTCCTGGTAGACAGACTTATTTGGGAAGAACTAGGAGGCTTGAAGGAGGTATGTCACAGGGGTGGACTTTGAGCTTACAAAAGCCAACAGGTCCAGTCTCTTTCTATCTTTCTGTCTCTCTCTGCCTCCTGCTTGTAAATCAGAAGTAAGCTTTCAGCTACTGCTTCAGCACCATGCCTGTCTGCTGCCATATTCTCTACCATGATAGCCATGGGCTCAACCTCTGCAACTGCAAACAAGATCCCTACTAAATGCTTTCTTTTGTAAGTCGTCGTTGGCATGGTGCCTTTTCACAGCACAGAAAGTAACTAAGACAATCACTGAGAAAGTTCTGACAGACAGGAAACAGGTGTGGGACAGGCCAAGGTAACTTGTACATTTGGGTTAAGGCTTCTCAAGTGGTTTTGACATAGTTCAACATCTGGAAAAAGCTCACAAGCTATCAAGATAAACTTTAGGCTAAACTACTTCATTTTAACCTAATTAAATTTAACAGTTTAGAAGATAAAAAGCTACACCTTTTATAACATTCCATGGAGATTTTTTACAAGAAACAAATACCTATCATATATTAGACCATTTACTCCAAATTCCTTCAGTTTCCTTCTGTTTTCAGGATCATTGGTGTCATCACCCCAGCAGAAAATGACCAATCCCTTAGCTTTTGCCTCTTGGACATAAGATGGGTTTCTAAGCAGGTCTTCAGTATGGGCATTAATCCCCTGAGGGAAAAAAATTCATTGTTTACAAAAAAAGAAATGTCATTACAAATACTAAACTATCAGACTCTAGGTTAGTGCTCTTTAGAGGAGATGAAACAGGGAAAAATGAGCAGATATTTTTCTTATAATTTCCCTTATTTAATGGATTATATACACGTGTGCATATAAACACAACATATTATTAATACCTATATGTAATTTATAAGCACACTGAATATGTAGTCATTGTCATTTCTCTACTTGACATTAGTTAAACCACGCCGGGCATTGGTGGCACACACCTTTAATCCCAGCACTTGGGAGGCAGAGGCAGGCGGATCTCTGTGAGTTTGAGGCCAGCCTGATCTACATTAGTTCCAGGACAGGCTCCAAAGCCACAGAGAAGCCCTGTCTCAAAAAAAAAAAACCAAACAAACAAATAAAAAACCATTATTTAATACTGTATTAAAAAAAGAGAGAAAAAAACGTTTGCACAAGCAACATTTAATGTACTTAGCAGGCTGAGTTTATATATTTATTCATTGTATATGTGTGTGCATGTGTGTAACAGTAACAATTAAGTTAATTATTTTTAAAGAAGAAAACTGGAACATAACTCACCAAAATATTTTCAAACTGTGCAAAGCTCATAGCAATGGGTGTTGTCCTAGATCTGAGGTCCATGAGTTCAGGGTAAATATCAGATTTTCCTTGGGTCAAAAATAATATGGGATATTTATTTTGCTTTTGCCGAACCCTAAATAGACAGGATAAAGAAAAAAATGGTAGAAAAATAATAATATTACTTTGAAACTTTAGAAACTACTAAAAAGAAAGAAAACAAAACAGAAAGAAACAAAGATATGCATTATGGCTCTTACCCACAATCCCAGCTCCAGGAGGTTGAGGCTGGAGGATCACTGTCAACTCAAGGCTAGCCTGGGCTACACAGCGAATTCTGGTCTACAGATTTCACACTCAAAAGCAGAACAAACAAGAAAGACCAATCCCATTACTCAGACACAATCATGTCAAACATAAAGATTTAAAGCCTTTATATACAAGAGTAAAATAATCTTAGAAATGGAGAATGGGAAACCGCAGGAGGGTTTACAGCTTGTATGACAGACGTGGGGATACAAGATCCACTACAGTACAGACAAAGGGTGTCAAGGTGGAGGGCACTTGGGAAAAAAGTGCTCTTTTTCAGGAAGGAAAGAAATGGACAACTGGCTGAGGACAAACCAGGGTGCCATCTGGACAACCTCCCAATACTGCCTCCCAAAACCTAGCTATAATCAAAGGGTGCAAAAACAAACAAAAGAACCTGAATATTACTCACATTGTACAAATATCTGCATCAAACGAAGAAAATACTATTCTCCTCTTCCCAGAATTTTCTAAAACAGTTTTTAAAATTATATCCAAAAACAGATTCATGTCAAAATATGTTGATAAGTTGCCATCCCATACTCCATCCTATAGAGAAGGAAGGAAATGAGAGGCTGTGATACATGCTGGAGCCACAGTATTAGACAAATGCCAAGAACAATCAGCCTAATATTTATAAATGTAGTTATGTGTTTTCCAAAGGTATACAGGATATTACAGGATACAGAGAGTAAACAGATTATTAAGTTAAAGCAAATAATCATATCCATCTTTACAGTTGCCCCCCGCTTGGGAAGCAGGAGATCAACTTATTTTAACACACATCACATGTATAGCATGAAGCACAGCCTTCAGCTGTATATGAATCTCAATCATTAGCACATCTGTTATTTTGTATTCTTTGACCTCTGATTTGTTTACCCCCTCAATGCAATTAGTAACTAGTTCTGGTCTCTATATTTAAAACAAAAAATCAGATTATTTTTATAAGTAAAACCATGCAATATTTTCCTATGGCAGCCTTACTTCTTTTTAGCAAATAATTTCTCCAAGGTCTATTTAATGTGGCAAATAGCAAGATCTCATTTTTTCTACAGACTAAATGTATGGCTATTTCTCGGCCTGTTTGCCCAGTAATGGACACGTAGACTGTCCTTTTTTTTTTTTTGCCTATTATGAAGAAGTAGGCAATAATTACCTTTACAGGGTCATGGTGCTTTCATTCCTTTTTGGTAGATACCCAGTGTGGAGGTTTGAAAGAAAATGGCCCCCTCAGGGAGTGGCATTATTATAAGGTGTGGCTTTGTTGGAGTGAGTATGGCCTTGCTGAAGGAAATGTGTTACTGTGGGGCTGAACTCTGAGGTCTCCTATGCTCAAGCTACACTCAGTGTGGCACCATAGTTGCTTCTGCTACCTGCAGATCAAGACATATCAACTCTATGCTCCTTCTCCAGCACCATGCCATCTGCAGGATGATAATGAACTACACTGTAAGCCAGCTCCAATGAAGTATTTTTCCTTTGTAAGAGCGGCTGTGGTCATGTCTCTTCACAGCAATAGAACCCTAAGACACCCAGGAAGAGGGATAGGAGATAGCTAGGTTATATGGCAGATTTCTCTTTCTAATTTCTTTAGAAACTTGCTTTCCATAATAGCTGTACCCTCTATATTCCTGTCCAACCATGCTTAGGAGGTCCATTTTAACCACATGGTGGCCAATATTTGGTTTCTTTTAACTTTTTTGGCAACCATGTTAAAGACATATGGTATGATACCTGCTCGTGGAACTAACATTTATTTCACAGATGAGGAAACCGAAGACGAGGAGGGACTGACTGTCAAAGAAGACATGGTTATCTAGTGATAGCACAGCAAATACTTAATGTACTGAGACAACAAGGATCAATTAAACAACCAAAGGCTTTGGTTTTAAATAAAACCAAATAAAATAAAAGATACATTTCTGGAAACCTTCAATTTACTATGACTTAACTATTTTGACATAATCTTCACAAACCATAAGATGTATAAGTCATTAATTATTACAAAATATCAAAATCCTTAAATATTAAGTCAAAATAATTCTCAACGCCTCAACAAACAAACAAAAAACTACATATTAAGAAAATCTTGGTCACAAATTTGCTGTCTGAACCAGGACTGCCTTAGCCTGATATAAAGCTAGTTATGAATTTTTCTAAACGAAACAAATCTAGGCTGTTGGTCCAAATGTCCAACACATAAGGACTCCACATTCCAGGCAACCTTTACCATACATACCTTCCTCTAGTCCAAAATGCATTCAATAATTAGTTCTTTCTTTCAAAGCTTTATTTTTTTTAAGTTATGGGTTTATGTGTGGGTATATGCACATCATACAAGGTGCCTGGGGCCAGAAACGTTGGTTCCTCCTAGACTTGGGGTTAAGGACAGTTATAAGGACCTGATGCTTAACTGAACTTGTATCCTTTTCAAGAGCAGTAAATGCCTTCTACTCTCAATAGTTAAATAATCCTTGTTTTTCTCAAATAGGATAAACTCTAGGGAAAAAGGACTTTACTTTGTCCTTATTCTGCTTATGTTCTCAGTACTCAGAAATGCCCTGACCTTTACTAACTCTCAGTAAGTATTTGTGGATAAAGAATAAGTAAACCTGGGAATGATTTAAAACATATTTACAAAAGTTTCTTCTCCTGTGGTAATATTTAGCTAAAGAATGCTCTTAGAAAATTATTAATATATTTTTAGATGTAGACCATAAAGAAATAATTAGTGAGAGTTTGACTATTTTTTAATATACCAAAAGCTGTTTATATTAATGTATACACAAGCCACATGTATACCAAAACTTTTACAATATACACTAAGCAATTAAAAAGCATTCAAATACTAGTAATAAGTGTAAAGTATGAATTATTAAAAGTCTTGGTTCAGCAGGTAAAGGTGTTTGCTACATAAGCCTGACATCCTAAGTTTGATCCCAAGTTTGTGGTGGAAGGAGAGAGCAGAGTCCTAAAAGCTGTCCTCTGACCTTCATGGGTATCATGGCACCTTTACATATTTTCACAAAAATACACACAAATTTCTTTGTCTTCAACTCTAAAACGTTCAGCAAACAATGTGCTTCAAAGAAAGAAACACAAGACTTCAGTTTTATTCAGTGTCATTAAAAACAAAAAGAGGAACAAAAAAATTACTTACCCTGTGTTGGCAAATCCATTTTATTTCTATATTAAATCCTACTTCTTCTGGCAATGATTCTAAAACCTACAGTGTTGTGTGTTGATGATGAATTGTGTTGGTTTTGGTAAGATGGATGGCAAAATAAGGAGGGGGAGGAAAACAGAATTATTACAAAAATCAGTAAGAATACATTACCAATATGTTTATTGTCATTATAATTCATTATCTATTCTAATACTGAACTAAAAACACAGTAGATTTTTATGTTAAATAAGAAGAAACAATTTCCAAAAAAGTAGGCTTAAGTAATATCTTTGATAACTCAATTTTCATCATAAAAATAGACCCTTAAGCCAGGCAGTGGTGGTGCACACCTTTAATCCTAGCACCTGGGAGGCAGAGGCAGGAGGATCTCTGGGAGTTTGAGGCCAGCCTGGGCTACAAGAGCAAGTTCCAGGACAGACTCCAAAGCTACAGTGAAACCCTATCTTGAGAAGAAAAAAATAGACCCTTAACTGTGGGGAATATTATTTTCAAATGTGTGACTTTTGTTTACGTTGCATTTGTTTAACTTTGTGAAGCTGTGTTACTGTGCCTGTCTAAAACACCCAATGGTCCTAATGATGAATGGCCAATAGCAAAGAAGGAGCAAGGACAGGTGGGGCTAGCAGGGAGAGAGTGCAAATAGAAGGAGAAATCTAGGAGAGAGAAAGAGGAAGAACAAGAGAACAAGGAAAGGGAAAAACTAGGGGCTACCCACCCAGCAAGTCATGGAGTATGAAGGAAAATAAGACATACAGAAGTGAAAAAGATAAAAGCCCAGAGACAAAAGGTAGATGGGATAACTTAAGATAAGAAAAGCTGGCAAGAAACAAGCCACACTAAGGCCAAGCCTTCATAACTAAGAATAAGACTCCATGTGTGACTTATTTAAGAGCTAGGTGGTGGGCCCCTCAAAAAGTTGAAAGAGTAAAATATCCCACAGCACTTAACCTAAAAGCTTTTTCATCATTCCTTTAAAAAAATATCTAAAGTGAGCTACTGGAAACAAGAATTGAATTAAGGAAGACTTACTTTATCCCTAACTCTAAACCTAACCCTAACCCAAGTCATGCTTTCTGAATTACATTCAGATATGTGGAATATACTAACATAAGATTAAGTAAAAGCCCTTAATCCCAGTACTTGGGAGGAAGAGGCAGGCGAATCTCTGTGAGTTTGAGACCAGCCTGGTCTACAAGAGCTAGTTCCTAGTTCCAGGACAGGCTCCAAGGTTTCAGAGAAACCCTGTCTTGAAAAACAAAAAACAAACAAACAAACAAAAAAACAAAAAAGAGATTAAATAAAAGTCATCATTTTAACTTTTTAAAAGGTGTCGTTGTTCAACAAATACCATGCTAATTGATAATCCCCAGAAAATACTATGCTATTGAGGTCCATAAATCAAAAAGGCTCATGCACGCGCGTGCGCACACACACACACACACATATACACACACTAATCACACACACAATTATAAACAAGTTGCTCATTCTTTCTAAAGAAAATGATCTGGACACATGGCAATCTGATGATTTAGGGAGCTATAATTGTAAAATCAAATTAAAAATATGATAAGGAGTGCTTGCTTGAAAGAGGCCCTAAGTAAATTCCTACCAATACCACCAAAGCAAAACCAGAAATTCAAGCAATTACCAGCATGAATAGAAGCATAGTTACTAGACCAAACAACTGACTTGAAAAAGGGGTTCATTATGAAAGTACATAAGCATCTCTCTAGCATCTATATAGACTTTCCTGAGGCTGTAAATTGTCTCCAGTTTTTAAAATATTATTATTACTATTATTTTAAAGGCAGGGCCTCAGCATGTAGCACCTGTCCTGGAACTGACTGTAGATCAGGCTGGCCTCACAGAGAGCTGCCTGTCTTTGCCTCCCAGAGTACAAGATGAAAGGTGTGTACCACCACGCCTGGTCAATTTTTAAAATCTTTATACTAGTTTTTGCATTTTCATAGTGTATTTCTGAAATCTTTTTTTTTAAACAATGAAGCCTCTTATGTTCTCTCCAGACTGTAAATTTTAAATACTACAAAAAGGCCTCTTCTACCATCACATCTTCCTTCCCCCTCTTTTCTTCCTCTTTGAGCCCTCTCCTTTCCTTCATACAGAAACATGCAAACTTGCTATTATCACCAAATTAGCCCAATAAGGGAGGTTTTACTCAACTAAAAGTTAAATAATTCTTTAAAACCATCTGAGCCTCAGGGGTGATAGCCAGCACCTGCAAACCCAGCACTTGGGGCAGGCAGAAAACCAGGAGTTCAAAAAGTGTAGGCCAGCATGAGCTATGTGATATCATGCCTCAAGCCTCCCATAACATCCATGATAATAAACTGATACAGCCTTTTTAGTGCTTGTTTAAGAGAGTAAAACAAACCATTATGCAATCAGGTATCAATGAGATAGCCTTGTCCAGGTACCTCAAGGAACTTACCATCTTAAGAGAAGGAAATGGCTGGTTTTCAGAAAGGAAATTTTCTTCCTCAACCACACTTTCTGAAATTTCAAATTATAAAAGTTTGGTAAATAAAATGCACTAGAGCAGATCTCCTAAACCCTAACAGAACCCCTGCACTGAAGCAATTACCAGATTTTAGGCTTAGTATTTCTGAAGGCCCTTGCACTTATTACCTTTAGCCATTAAGAAGAGTCCCATTTTCTAAATGAGCATCTAGCAACAAGACTTAATACTTCATGTAAAGATCATCCTTTGTGGCCCCAACAAGTGATTTGTTTTTAATAAAAACTGTTAAGATGACTTTCTGAATAGTAGTGAGAAGCAGTAATTATTCTCAGCAAAATTTGTAGTTGTATCAAAACCAGTTCACTGATTAGACTTAGAAAATCTAAGGGTTGGAGCATAGCTAGGGTGGTAAGGAGCTTGCCTAGCATGGATGAAGCCCTGGGCTCCAGTCTCAAGACCAAATAAAAGTAAGCATGGCATATGCCTGTAATCCTAGCACTTGGAAAGTAGAAGCAGGAGGGTAAGTTTAAAGTTATCCTTGAGTATATAGTAAACTTAAGGCTAGGTTAAGCTACACGAAACTGCCTTAAAAACAAACAGGAAAATCTATGGCTACTTTTGTTATCATAATCTTCTAATCCAAAATGGATTACATTTTTAAGAATCATAGAATTTTCTCCTAAAAGGAAAAATAAAATATCAATAATCCATGTACATCATAAATTTATTTTAAAATTAAAATTAGGTAAAAAATTTGCAACTGAATAATTAAAAGTAAAATTTTTGTGTACTGTCATAAAATATGTCTATGAAGTCATTATTTTGAGATCATCTTAGGTCTAAAGGACATAAGCCTTCACAAAGACAGTCACGTGAGCACTGGCCCTTTGCATTAGACTGTGAAAGTCAGTCTCAGGACTATGAAACCACTGTCCTGCCTTTGAGAGACAGCATAGTCTAGCTAAAGAAAGGGAGCACAAAGCAATAGGTTTCAAGAGTTTCAATGAATTACTGAGCTCTGTTGAGAAAGGAATGTAAAGTGGTCCTCCACAGCAGTGCTGCCTGACACTGTGTGAGGACACTGGGGCACAAAGTAGTGAAGTAAGTTACCTGTCCACAGTCACAGCTAGAGGGATAGGCTGATCAAACTCCTGGCACTGGACTCTGTACCTGAGAGGTACCCTTCTCTGTAACAGTTAAGAATGTTTGGAAAGAACTGACAAAAACTAAGTGAAGCCTATTATGCACCTAACACTCATCTGAAAAATCAATGTAAGAGCTACACATTTATGAAATTGTATTCAGACAGACCAATACTATAGTCATTATATGACCAAGGATACATTAAAATGAATGGGAAATATCCATCCTATCAATGCCAATCATAAAACAAAAGCAGTGATTGCAAACTGGCACATACGTTTCCGATCTTTGGCTTTTAGTGCAGTCACATGAGAAAGCTAGAACACAAACAAACAAAATACAATTAGAAAAAAATCCATAGTTTATGAAGGTAACTAGTAATTAAAGGCAATTAAAAGTAACTAGAAAAGCTACAAAGCTAGAACAGACAAAATGTGGAATTACTAGTTTAATAATAAGCACTAAGCATTATGGTACTTTCTATATAAAATCATTACCAAATACTTACGGGGTAAAAGAAAAAAAAAACCCTAAGTTACCAGGCAGTGGTGGCACACAACTTTGATCCCTCAAAGATAGAGGCAGGTGGATTTCTATGAGTTTGAGGCCAGCATGGTCTACAGAGTGAGTTCCAGGACAGCCAGAGATACACACAGAGAAACACTGTCTTAAAAAACCAAACCAAAACAAAAACTCTTAAGTTAGGAAACTATTTCTACCTAGTTATTAACTTAAGTATCTAACAGGGATGAGACACAGAATCAAGCAAAGTAACACAGCAAAACAAAATATACTAAGATCTGAAATATGAATAAAACTATCACATAAGTCCTATTGCAAAACATGATGGTTCTACAGACCATCTACAGACAGAAGCAACCTAAGACTGTGAACACATACTCTACAGCTAAGACTTATAGGCTAATTCCTCTAAGAATGGAACTCATGATACCAGCAAAGAAAATTGGAGATGAGCATAAACCCGTCCCTCAATTAGACCAGAAACTAAAATATACTTTATGTATGTTGAATGCATAATTATTCTTAAGTGCAGAGAATATTACTAAATCAGACAAATGCAAATCATACTAAAGCTGAAGGAAAATCCATATTTTTGTGTCACTGTTAATACCTTCAATAACTGGAGCTGGTCAAATGTTAATTCTTTTACTGGAATTTCAAACAATTCAACTGGATCAGCTTCAAATTTCTATTAGAAAAGAGAGAGGGAGACATTAATCTGTTTTACTATTTCTGAATGTTTGTACTACATACACCCATAACCTCAATTTACTGAAGGTGAGATAGCTCTTAGGTAGGCATCATGAACCCATCGTGACCCCATGCTGTAGTATTAAGTCAGAAGGACCTAATACTACAGGAGCTCTTGTTTGGCTCCTTGCCCTGTAGGCTTATAAGAGTCTATGGCCTTGCACATGCTAGACAAAAGCTCTTCTCTCTGAGCTACACCCCAGTCCCTGGCTTTTGTTTTTAACGGAGGCATCCAGTATCTGGAAGAAAAAGGCATCTGGAAGGGGTGGAAGCATTGGTGACCGAGCATGACGTCAGGCATCATTTTCACTGCCTCCTTCATGCAGTGTTCATTTGATATTTATCCATGCTACATGCCTAGGAAATCAACATGCAAGTATTATAAGCGAATTAATACTGCAAGTAAGTTTCTATTTTTTCTAAGCTTTTCAAATACCTAACTTGACTAAAAGTAGCAGCCACACAAAGAAATTTCCATGAATATGTGTCTGATTATCTATAAGCAATATTTAGAAACTATTATCGAGCATGTTCTCTCCACAGGCAGATCTAATCTTAAAGCCGTATCAAGTGTTATGCTGTAGGAAGTACCACTCTCTTAATGAAATGAGCTAAGGTAACACCATTAAATTAACTCAACATTAAAAGCCATTGCACAAATATATTTACTCATGAACATTGGTACAAACCTGTGTGTGCACAATTTTTTTCTGGAAGGACACACAAGAAACTATTAAGAGTAAGGAAATGAGATCAAGGGAGGGGGAGGGAGCTTTGTCATTCATTTCACTCTTTGAACTACTTGCATTTTTTTAATGGACATGGAGAAACTGTTTTTACACATAACTTAAAAAATATAACTCGCCGGACAGTAGTGGTACACACCTTTAATCCCAACATTCGAAAGGCATAGGCAGGTGGATCTTTGTGAGTTTGAGGCCAACCTGGTCTACAAGGCAAGTTCCAGAACAGCGACGGGCTAAATACACAGAGAAACCCTGTCTCAAAAAAACTAAAAAACAAACAAACAAAAGCCTAAAAAAGGAATAAAGAAATAAAACTCAAGGTAAAAATATACAATTCATCACTTTCATTCCCTCATTAACTCATTCAGATTCAACTTCATAGCAAGATAGTCTGTTGACAATAAGAGATTAGTAAGACTCTACAATAAGCTATTTTAGAAATAGTATTCTCTTGCAGCAAAAACCACCTTCACTATTGGTCCTTGGGTATTCTGCTTCCGTCATCAATAGTGTAGATGAATCTTTTTACCCTCCTGACATATTTCACAAAGACAGAGGGTTCTTATTGAGGTCTGCTTAGAATCCATCTGCGAAGCGGGCAGAGCCAGCATCCTGTCAGATTCTGTCCAACACTCGGGTCAGCTACAGTGCTCTACATAGCAGCAAACTGGCCTCGACTTTAAACCAGCTCACATGAAAATGATAACCATTATTTTAAAAGTGCAGGAAGTTCACCTGTATGCTCCAGGCCAGAATACAGACAATTATGTTCTTACAATAATAATGATAAATCTTAGGATTCTACATGTATTTTTAAGCCTCCCTATGGACTCTTCCCTGTATCATGCCTTCCTCTCCATTCTTTCTGCTTCTGCTGCACCTGTCTCACTGCTCAGTAGCCATCAAATTCCATCATTCACCAAGACAGGGATTGGTGTTGAAGTTTAGCTCTGAACATTTCTTTTCTCAACCACAGGCTTTCCTTTCTTCCTAACTCTCCCATCTAGCCTGCCTTGACTAAGGCCTTCGATATACTAACTCCACACCACTCCACTGTGGTACCTTGTAGCTTTGGCTAAACTGTGCCAGCTGACTGATTTGAGATATGATGCAGAAACATGTGGGGTCCTGGGAAAAAATTTCTTCTCTTCTCCCTGTATGATCCAGGCCAGAATACATAATACTGACAAAATGAAGAAAGTACCTGGCAGGTCCCTTCATCGGCAATATCAAAAGGCAAATTTATCAGCACTGATACCTGACTTATGGAAATCATTATTCCCATCAAACCTATGTCTTAATATTATAAGGGCTTAAGAATTGGCAGTATTTCACTAAGAAAATGAATTTACTAACTTTAACAAAAAACTAAACATGTAACAAAATTTCTTTTTTTAAATATTTTATGACATTGAGTAGGAAATACAGAAATTTCAAAATACCTTTTTCATAGTCAAACAGCAGGTGAGATCATGATATACCACAGGCACAAAGTCCTTTGAAAGGTGGACATCAAATTCTACAAATGCTGCACCCTGATAAAAGAAAAGGAAGCAAGTGTTTGAAACAAAATACTGGTAGACAACACATTTCTCAACACAAATCAAAATTTTTGTTTAGAGTAAAATTATAATTTTGCACTGGAGTCACAAGCAGCTGTGAGTCACTGTGTGGGTGCTGGGAACTGAACCCAGGTCCTCTGAAAGAGCAGCCAGCTACTGAACCATCTCTCTAGCACTCTTCCTGTTGATTTCCAAAGCAGGAAAGTTTTATGGCTTTAAATAAGAAAATACCACACAGTTTCGGCAAGAGCACAAACTACACCACTTCCTCAGAGTCCAACTACTTGCCGTCACATCTTCCTACTTAAAATATTTTATTTTATATAATCATTCATTTAAAAGAAAACTTTACTAAGAGGCAAATGATGCTTAGTTAGCAACAATGATCTAAAACTAGTTCCAAATTATGAACTATGGTCTGGTATTATATTAGATTAGAATATCTTTCAACTAAAAGGGAAAATTACATACTAATTTTTTTGAGACAGGACCTCACTGTGTAGCCCTGTCTGGCCACGAATGTACAGAAATTCACTTCCTTTGACTTCAAAGTGCTGGGATTAAAGGTGTGTGCCACCATGCCTGGCTCTCCAAATACTTTTTAAATACTAAAGTAATTACTATAACCAATTTAAGATGCCATAAATGATAAAATGTCATATACTACTAAGAAAAAGAGGGAAAATGTTGCTAATTAAACCATGAATCAAGCTATTCTGATTTCAGAGAGGTAAAATATGAACAGATATTAATATTAACATTAAGTAATCCACAGTGGATTATGTTTACGAATTTGGGTAGAAAAGCACTGGTTACAATTCCAGCAAAAGCAAGATGAACTTAATATAGTCCAATGATCTAGGACTTGCCTAAGGTCTTAGATTCAATCTGTTGTACGAAAAAAAAAATTCATTTTTTTTCTTTTTGGTTTTTTGAGACAGGTTCATCTAGCCTAGGCTAGCCTCAAATACATGTTAATCTTCCTGTCTCCTGGTGTGGGAGAATTGTCTGTATTCTGTCAATCATATTTTAATAAAACGCTGATTGGCCAGGCAGGCAGTATAGGCGGGAAAGCCAGACAGGAAGTAGGGGTGGAGCAAAGAGACTGGGAGTATTCTGGGAGGCAGGAAGCTTCCTCTGCCACTCCTGCGCAGACCACCGAAGAGGCAGCATGTAACCTGACCAGCTGAGAAAGGTACTGAGCCGTGTGGCTAACATAGATAATGATAATGAATTAATATAAGTTACAAGGACTAATAAGAAGCATGACCTAATGGGCCAATCAGCTTTATAACTTAAAGAGATCTCTGTGTGATTGATTTTCCTTTGGAATTTGCTGGCTGTGGGGTACCGGGTGGGATAGAAACCCCAACAAGCCAGCCCTCATGTTACAGTCTCCACCATGCAATTCTTTTTTGGGGGATAGGGGAATGACAGTATCTTTCTATTTAGCTCTGTCTGTCCTGGAACTCTCCAACTCAAAGAGATCCTCCTATTTTGCCTCCCAAGTGCTGGGATTAAAGATAAGCACCACTATGGCTGGCTTAAACTACTTTATAAGGAACATGGAAGCCACTGTGAAAAAATACGGAAAGGAAAAGGATGAGATGCCCTCTCATCCCACACACCAGTTAAGTCTAGAGTCTGAGTTTCTTGGTCAGGTAAAGTAAGCAAAATAAACTGATACTTTGTGACTGGATAAAAGAAGAAATTTAACATAATCAAGTTTATTTTTTCTTTTAAGAGTATAGAATAACATATTTTATTCGATATGGTATTTTATATATGTATTGATACATTTTTAAAAGTGTTATATAAAGACAGCCAGAAGACAGTTCAATGGGTAGGAACACTTGGCAACAAGAATGATGACCTAAATCTAATTTCTGGGACTGACATGGTAGGAGGAGGTTGCTGAGACAGAATTCCTACAAGCTGTCCTCTGATTTCCCCATGTATACCATAACATGTAGACATGTGCTAGCGTCCTACCCCCAATAAATAATAAAATGCAATGAAGTGTTATATAAAATCACTACCTTCTGTAAGCATTATTTCTAAACTAAAACCAGCCATTAGGAACATTTTATCTCAAAAAAACAGGTGGGAAGGGTGCATGGTGGCTCATTCGCATAATGGCAACACTTGAAAAACAAAAGCAGGTACCCACCAAAGTTCAAGGCCAGCTTGGTTATATCAGACAATTTAGGCCAGTTTCTCTATTTTTGAGACAGAAAGAGCCGCCCCCCCCCAAAAAAAGTATGTGTGGAAGGTTTGGAGAAAGCGGCTAAAGTTCTTATTCACTTGTTGCTATTTCAAAAGATGTGGGTTCAGTTCCAGCAGCCACAGGACATCTCCCAAAGGTTTGTAACTCCAGCTACAGGGGATCTGACACCTTCTGGTCTCCAAGAAAACAAGGAACACATGCAGTACACTTACACACATTCAGGCAAAACACTCATACACACAAAATGTCTTAAAAGGTTGGTTATTATTCTGTTATTTACATGTGAATCCTCACCACAAACCTAAACATACACATACATACACATCAAAAGACATTTATTCTTCACTCAGAAACATTTTCAGAACAAGGAATAGTTTTCTTTCTATCAGTTAGTACAATCTGGAAGAGTTCTCTGTCTCTATTTCAACAATCTAAAGTTATTTAAAGAAAGTAAATGGTGGAGACACACCTTTAATCCCAGCACTCGGGAGGCAGAGGCAGGTAGATCTCTGTGAGTTCAAGGCCAGCCTGGTCTACTAGAGCTAGTTCCAGGACAGACTCCAAAGCTACAGAGAAACAGTCTCAAAAAACCAAAAAAAAAAAAAAACAAAGAGAGAGAGAGAGAGAGAAAGGAAAGAAATGGTGCTTACATGACTCGCAGCATTTCTTAAAGAAGCGATAGTATTTTCCTGTACTTTAGCCAGCCTGAAATAGAGAAGTAGTCATAAGTACTAAAGAAAAGAAACACTGCAGTAAGCATCTTCAACAGTAAAAACAGGACTTACCTTTTATACAGAGGCTAATTTTGTTATACTCAAAATATGATAGGGAACAAATTTGAATGATATGTGCACTTACTTCATAAATACAAGTTATATCTATTACTTATAATGATAGATGCATTCCACATCACAACACATACCTTCCCTGTACTTGGATTTTTTTTTTCTTGGAGACAAATGAGGTGCCTGATTAAGGAAAGCAATCCTTTTCAAGGGCATGAAGAAACTAAGACAGAAGAAATTTACTACTTGCAATAAAGCCTAGAAATGTCTTCATACTGGAAAAAGATGGGAAACTGGGAACGACTGACACACCAAGGGTAGATTTCATTAAGAAAAAGAAGGAAAGATGCTAGAGGGATAGCTCAATGGGAAAGAGTGCTTGCTACTCAAGCATAAGGACTTGAGTTCAGATTGCAGCACCCATGATGTCCGCAACCATGCTTAAAAACAAAACAAAACAAAACAAAACCAGCAGCCAGGGATGGCTGTATATGCTAAAACCCCAGTGTTGCAGTAGACAGGCAGAAGAGGTCTGCTGGGGCTTGCTGGCTGCCAGACAAGCTCCATTCAGTAACCTGGTGTCAAAGGTACAGAGTGACACCCACAGAGCTTATTGACAGGAAACTTGGAAATGTTTCTTCCTTAAATGTAAACTGACTTGGTTTGGAGACCTATTATAATATCATAATGATAACCACAATACCCAAAGCAAACTAAAAATCACTCTTTAAAAAACAATGTGGGAACTGAAGAGGTGGTTCAGTGGTTAACAGCATGCGCTCTTCTAGAGGATCTAAGTTTGGCTCCTACTACACACACAAGCTGTAACTCCAGCTATGGATGATCTGATGCCCTCTATATTCCATGAGTATTGTACACACATGAACACACACACACAAACAAAACACCAAAAAAACCCCTATGTTTTTAAAGGTGGGATTAAATTTTACAGAAGAAAGCCTCTGGCAATTAAGTACGCCACTGAAAGAGTTATAAAACTAGAAGGGAAACAACTTTATTGGGCTGGCATTTGTTATCTGATAAAGCCTAGACTGAACTTACTATATACTTCCTTAGAGCTATGGCTATGTAGGTAACAAAGAAGCACTCAATACAGGTAACTTTAACAGGTGAGGAAATTAAGACCCACAGGGAGCAGCTTCCAAGAACAACAATCAAAGATAAAAAGGAGACAAAAAAAGCTTTCTGCATAAAAATCTCCCTCCTGGTTTTCCATTTTTAATGTTTTTTTCATTACGCATGCAGTATATAAAAAAGATTGAACATTATCCCAGGAGAGACTTGGTTTCTATTAAAACAGTAATCATTTTCTCCTACCATCACTTTCATTTAATTCTAATGGTAATGAAAAGGCATTTTCAGATACTTAGCAGGCAAATTCATTAATCTCACCAAGTACGAGCTAATGAATGGTAATCCCATCCAAATATGAAACTTACTGGGCAGTTGTTGTTGAGTTCCCTGCACCACGATGTCCAACATCCAGTGGTATTCTTGGCTTCCAATATTTGGAAAATGAAGACTGCATAGAACAGCTGTATCCTGGTAACGGCTTGATGACGATAAAGTCAACTTCCATAGGGAAGGGGGGGGTATGATTAAAAAGACCACTATGAGCTAAGCGACATCTGAATAGAACCAGCTTTGGTAATTTCTATCAAACAAGATCAAGGCAAAACTAATGCAGAAAATTCAGTAAGTATGCTTCTTCAAGTGTTATTATCCTATTAATAATGAAAGCAAATTGTTTATTTTGTCTTCATCACTTGCAAATAATTTAAACTAGTATAAATTCTAGCACAAGCTTAGGTTAGTTTTAAGGGCCTATCTGCTCCTCCCCAACTTACCTCTGACTTTGCCTATAGTTTTTCTGGAAACTCTGCTCATGATGGGGAGAGTAAGGACTCCAGCACTCTTCTCGCTCTCAGCAATTGTAGATGACAGTAGGCATGCTGTGCCCACATGACCGGGAAAAGCATCACCCTGAACTACATGCTCACTAAGATCTTCCTAAAAAAAAAATTTTTAAAAAGCAGTTCAGAATGTCCTAATTCTTATTTATATTTTTTAACATTTAAAAAAATTGTGTGTAGGGAGAGAATGAGATTTGACTTGCAAATGTCACTGCATACATGTAGAGGTCAGAGGACAACTTACCAAATTTGGGGCCTCTTCCATCATGTGAGACCAGGAATTTTGAATTCAGATCATCAGGCTTATAAGCAAGCACCACCCTTACCCACTGAGCCATGTTTTCACTGGACCCAGTAAAAAAACTTTTAAAAAAGGTGCTTGTAGAGGTCTGAAGAGGAGTCAGAACCCCTGGAGCTAGAGCTACAGGAGAGAGCTCAGGTCCTCCACAGAAACAGAAAGCGCTCTTAACCACTGAGCTGTTGCAGAATATATGTGTACACTGTAAAGATGTGTCTCTGCCTAAGGCACTTATTGATTGATTTAATAAAGAGCCGAACGGCCAAAAGCTAGGCAGGAGAGACTAGGTGGGAATTCCAGGGAGAGAGAGCGAGCTCTGGGAAGAAGTGAGATGGGGATTTCACCAGCAAGTCACATGTGCCATACTAAAAAGTAACCAAGCCACATAGCAGAACGTAGATTTAAAAAAATATGGGTTAATTAGGTTGTAAAAGCTCACTGGGAAAAAGTCTAAGCTAAGGTCAAGCTTTCATAATTAATAAGTCTCCATGTCATGATGCGGGAGAATTGTCTGTATTCTGTCAATCATATTTTAATAAAATGCTGATTGGCCAGGCAGGCAGTATAGGCGGGAAAACCGGACAGGAAGTAGAGGTGATGCAATGAGAACAGGAGAATTCTGGGAAGCAGGGAAGTTCCTCTGCCATTCCTGCGCAGACCACCGAAGAGGCAGCATGTAACTTGCCCAGCTGAGAAAGGTACGGAGCCATGTGCTAATGTAGATAAGGATAATGGGGTAACATAAGTTATAAGAGTTAACAAAAAGCCTGACCTAATGGGCCAAACAGTTTTATAATCATATGGAGTCCTGTGTGTGATTTCTCTTTGGGACTAAACAGCTGGGGGGTTGGGCAGGACAGAAAACCCCCAAACAAGCAGACCCGGCCCCCTCGTGTTACATATGGCACCCACATGGATAACTGCATCCACAGAAAACCTGAGAAAGTTTGGAAAAGAATAGAGTAAAACATGTTTTCTTGGTAGCAGCAATTTCTCGGGTCTGCTCTGTTTGCTAGAGGCAAGCAAGTGCTCTCATCTAAGAGAGGCTTCCTGACTCAGCTTCAGCTGCAAAACTTTGTAGCTCCTTTAAGAGGTTCAGCCGTGAAACACTTAAACGGTGTTGATGAAAAGCTGAACACATGCTTTTCAGTTTTCAGCTATAGCAGGAAAAAAGCTATGCTGTTTTAAAATGCCGGCTTTCTGGGCTGTCCTGCCAGAGCAAACTGACTCTTTCAGGCAGGCAGTCCTACTGAATATGGTCTGTGAGCAGAATGCTGCAACTTGCTTGCTAGCAAGGACCTTGAAACGTCATAGAGTTGTGGCAGTGAACACAGTTCTGGCTGGTATCTCAGCCATGAGACTGGAGAGCTGGGGAATGGGCTGGATCTAGCCGTCAAAGCCACTGCTCTCCATATTGCTTAGTAAATTAAAGGCTCATATGGTCAGAAAAAGAGAGATATACAATAAAGAGAAATTCAAAGAGGAAGAAAACCTCTAAATGGTTTACAATGTGTTAAAAATATATGCAGGCTAAAGATTAAAGTCATTAAAAATAAAAAAAAAGAAAACGGAGACATAGGGTGTGGTGGTACACACCTTTAATCCCAATGCCTGGGAGGCAAAGGTATATTGACCTTTGTGACTTCAAGGGGCAGAGGTAGATTGACCTCTGTGAGTTCAAGGTGTGGTAGTACACACCTTTAATCCCAATGCCTGGGAGGCAGAGGCATATTGACCTCTGTGATTTCAAGGGGGCAGAGGTAGATTGACCTCTATGACCTCAAGGTGTGATGGTACACACCTTTAGTCCCAATGCCTGGGAGGCAGAGACAGATCTCTGTGAGTTCAAGGTGTGGTAGCACACACCTTTAAGCCCAGCACTGGGGAGGCTGAGACAGAAGGATCTCTGTGAGTTCAAGGACAGCCTGGTCTACAGAGTTATTCCAGGACAAAGATATATACAGAGAACCTGTCTCAAAAGCCAAAAATTAAAAGTAAAAATAAAAGAAATAGAGGTTGAAATAAAGCCACATAAAGATGGAAAATACACAGAGAATCTTGATACTGTATGTTATTATGCTCTCTTTGAATTGTTTGAATGCTGAGGAAGGAGCAATAGCTGCTAAAAGACTTTTGTTTATAAATGCTGCTGAACTAACCCAAGATAGGTATTTTGAAAATACCTTGGTTTCAAAACTGAAGTCAAAAGGTTTGTTACTTTGGAGAAGAGATTTTGCTTTTGTTTCCACAGAAAATGAGAGGTTGTGGATTCATTCTGAGTTAAGAAAAATCCAGTATGATCAAGGACGGCCACCTGAGAAATCTCCGACAGGAACAGATGGCCCAGATGTCTGAGTTCTACATCCAGAACAGATTCAAGACTGCTGCCTGAGATGATCAAGACTCATAGGATACTCCAGTCAGGACTTGATTATAACTCTAAATTTTCTTTATGTCCCCATAAGATCATCAATGCCCCCAATCAGCAGGAAGTAGCCTGAAATACTACGCCCACTTTCCCAACAAATGGATTATGGGTATTTTCCTTTGTTTAAAAAAAAAAAGAGGGAAATGATGCGGGAGAATTGTCTGTATTCTGTCAATCATATTTTAATAAAACGCTGATTGGCCAGGCAGGCAGTATAGGCGGGAAAACCAGACAGGAAGTAGAGGTGTTGCAATGAGAACAGGAGAATTCTGGGAAGCAGGGAAGTTCCTCTGCCACTCCTGCGCAGACCACCGAAGAGGCAGCATGTAACTTGCCCTGCTGAGAAAGGTATGGAGCCATGTGCTAACGTAGATAAGGATAATGGGGTAACATAAGTTATAAGAGTTAACAAAAAGCCTGACCTAATGGGCCAATCAGTTTTATAATCATATGGAGTCCTGTGTGTGATTTCTCTTTGGGATATGCCGGCTCTGGGGTGCCGGATGGGACAGATACCCCAACAAGCCAGCCCCATCATGTTACAATGTCATTATTTGTGGGCTTGCAGTTCAAAAAGAAAGACTGCAACACTGAGCCACCTTTCTGAACTGCCCGAAATTTTTAAACATAGTTAATTTCCATCCCCCAAAAAGCTTTCATGTAAACTTGGACTCTATGCAGACAACTAATGAGAAAGAAATCTAGAACTAGACGCTCAATTGGTATGGTACTTGCCTATGTATTATGAAGCCTTAGGTTTGATCCCCAGCACTGGACAAAAGCAGACATGGTGGTACATGTCAATAACTCTAGCACTTGGGAAGAGGAAGTAGGAGGACTGGGATTGGCTCCTAGGTCATGTCCAATTACACAGCAATTCAAGCTAGTCTGAGCTACATGAAACCCCGCCTCAAAGATAAATGTACACATGATAGAGTCAAGCATGGTGACACTTATCTGTGACCAGCACTTAGAAGGCCAAGGCAGGGAGTATATTTGTAGTAAAATCTTAAGGTAGGCACATGAGTAATTAAAAAAATGTTCAACCAAAACTTCATACTATATTTTTAACAATTCCCATCATGTTAAGTTTAGTTCTATAATTTTTACATTAGATCTTATATATTAAGAGACAGTCAAAAGGACACTCACAAAAGTATCTAAAAATACCACCAAATTGAATAATTCAAAATTTACAAAACTTTCAATCATATGTAACAAGTTTCACTCAGTATGTTTAAGTCTATCTTGAATTCTGTTGCTATCAAGAAAATGTAGCTAGATATTACCACTGTCATAGCATATTCTCAAAAAAACAGAAATCAGCAGGGGCAGCAAAGGACCTAGCGGCTGAGAACCAGTACATATAATTTACAGGACACTGTATAAGGACTTTAAGGAAGGTATCAAGCAAGTATTACTTGCAGAAAGCAAACAAGCTAACAGTCCTATGTGTTATTAAGTTGGGGCCTCAGCATAGCTTTTTCAAAGCCCGGCATAGATAGCTGAGCAGGTAAAAAGTATGCTTACCTGGTGTTTTAGTTACTTTTCTACTGCTGTGATGATATACCATGACCTAAATAAAGCAACTTGGCGGGGGGGGTGTTAATGGTTTATTTTGTCTTACAACTTTTAGTTCAACAACCAGGGAAATCAAGGCAGGAAACAAGGCAAGAACTTGGAGACCAAAACTGAAGCAGAGGTCATACAGAAGCATTGCTTAAAAGCTTGCTCCTCACATCTTTCTCAGTTTGATTTCTTATGCCATCCAAGACCACCTGCCCAGGGATGGCACAATGGGCTTGGCTCCCCACATCTATTGTCAATCAAAAAAATACCCACAGATATGCCTACAGACCAATCTTATGAACGCATTTTCTCTAGTAGGATACCCTCTTCCCTAACATGCCTAGGTTTGTGTCAAATTAAAAAACCAAGCAGTACATCTGGAAACCTGGGTTCAGAATCCAGACCTACATACAGAAGGGACCAAATATTCCTGGGTGGGGGTAGTGCAAAGTTTTAATCCCAGAACTTGGGAAGCAGAGGCAGGCGGATCTCTGTGAGTTCAAGGCCAGCCTGGAATACAAGAGCTAGTTCCAGGACAGGCTCCATAGCTACTAAGAAACTGTCTCAATAAACCAAAAGTGGGGGAGGGGACCAAATCCCTAAGTGTCCTCTGACCTTCACATGAGCACATGGCATCATGTACATACATGTATACAAAAAATTTTTTATTTACTTGTTGCTAAACATATTAAGTTATAAAATAAATCTACCATCATAGTGACTTGTTACAATAAAAAAATACATTTGAGGCTGAGGATGTAGCTCAGTTGAGAATGTCTAGCATGCATGACGACCTGATCCCATTTGCAGCCCCACAGAAACTAGGCATAGATGTCCATGCCTATAATTAAGGTCCTTCCTGACAACATACTGAGTTAGAGGTCAACATAAAGGGCTACAAAAGGTCTTATTAGGGAAAAAATAAAATAAACTGACTTCCACCCTCTCTACTCAATCCATCGAAAAGGTCTTTGGAAGTTTTATATTATATTACTTAATAGACACATACATCTTGTCCCGATTAAAAATAATTCTACTGAAGTTGCTTATTCTGCTCCACTAAGTTTTCCTAAGGAGCAAAATCTGATCATATACAAACATAAGTTCATGCCTAAATTCTCTGCCTAGTCCCTCATTGAAACTACTACTCACCTCAAAAAAGTCAAAGATTAGTTCCAGGTTATCGGGCTCCATTGTCTGTATGCTGTACTCAGTCCAGCGATCAGGCTGTAAGCCATACCCACATTCTGGTTGTGAGTGCCTGCATTTGAACTCATGGTCACTTATTAAGGATATCTCCAGGCTGTTGGACATTTTGTGAAGAATAGTAGGAGACACCTTATCATCATCATCTTCCTCCAGACCCTCTAGTGTAAGCTTTACCCTGTATTGAGAAGAGTGAATAATAAAACCCAGTAAGAAAAAAAAAATCACAGAATGTACATAAGTACAGTTATAGCGTTTTTCAAATAGCAAAAATAACATATTAGACAATCCACATTGTAAGTTTATTTACCGTAATATCAATTATAGCTAGCTCTCAATTTCTTAGCCTTCAAAGAGTAAGAACTCCTTTCTAGGAGATCTCATTTTAGGTAGATGATATGATAGATGAATTGATCTCAAAAGCACAAACTAAACCAAAATCTACTAGGTAAGAAAGTCTTTTAGGAGGGAGTAAAGTAGGAACAACAAAAAGACACATAAAGATGTAAAATACACAGGGTGTCTGGATCCTACATGGTATCTTGTTAACTTTGAATTTTTTAAATGCTAATATATAAAAAAACAACAGCTGCTAAGAGACACCGGATTTTGGAAATTGCTAAATTAACTATATATTTTTAAAATGTCTTAACTTCAAAATGAAAGTAGACAAGGCATTGCCTTTTGTTTCCACAGAAAACAAAAGGCTGTGAATTCCTTCCAGCGATCATATTTGACCCGGAGAGACCTCCTGAGTATCTTGGCTACACATATGGGGCAGGAAGTCAAAAAGATTATAGGACAGGTGACGTGTAAATCCTTTACATGGGAACAACTGTGAGATGAGATATGATCTTACTGGCTACAGAATCCTCATGACTTATTATTACATGCCATCTTTTCATACGGCAAGGATAAATTCATATTAGTTTGGTTATACAGTCCAAATGGACTTACAAAGTTCATAGATGCCTTTTACCTGACCCAAATACAAAACAAGAAATCACCTTTAATTGACTTGTGTTCATTGCACATTCCATACTTGTGTATTTTCAGAGCAAGGGACCAGACACCAATGAAAACAGGTAGCCCAGGTGATCCAGCCCCTCAAAATGGCTCTGTTGCAATATCCTTAGAGTTCTGCATCCAGAACAGCTTCAAGGCTGCTGGCTGAAATGGCCCAGCCTCAGAGACTACTTCAGTCAGGACTTGTACTTTCCCATTGCACAGAGACTGGACAACAAAAGTTACAGCTAGTTTTCCCAGCACTGGATTGCTACCCCAACTTTCCCAGGGTCTCTTAAAGATGCCATATCCCTCAGGCAACAGAAAGCAGTCTAGAAAACATGACGCCACATCCCAAGAAGCGGGGTAGGTGGCTTTTGGTCAATGGGCTATAGATGTTTGTCATCATTTAGGGAGATTGGTTACAAGCTATTATTGGTCATGGTCAGGAAAAAAGCTAAACAAAGTGGGCAGACTCAAGGATCTCTTTCTGAAGGATAAAAAGGGGATTAGAGTATAGAAATGAGAGATTAAAAAGGTAGATTGTTGCATCCACTTTTTATCATTGCATATTGAGATATTTTTATCAAAATAAAAAGTGATGATGCTGCTGGGCAGTGGTGGCATACGCCTTTAATCCCAGGACTCAGGAGGCAAGAGGCAGATGATCTCTGTGAGTTTAGGACCAGCCTAGTCTACAGAGCAAGCTTTTCACGACAGTGAGACACATCTGCTCCTAGCAGCACCAATTTACTTCCCAAAAAGAATAGTGGACATCAAAAAAGCTCCATATGGAGTTTCTTAGGGAGCTGGGACAGAGATATCTGCCTATAGAACACTTGCCATGTTCCTCTCTACCACAGTAATAGTCCATGTAGCTTATAAAAAGTAGCTGCCAAAGAAAAGTATTACAGCAAACATCACTTTGTGTGTATATATAAATATTTTGTCTTTTATTTTGCTCATTTGTTTTGAAACAGGGTGTAAGACTATGTATCTCAGATGGCCTGATACTAGTTATGTAGCCCAGGCTGGCCTCAAACTCAGAGTAATCCTCCTATCTCAGCCTCCTTAATGCTAGGATTATAGACATGAGCCACAACCTGAGGTTCTTTGCATGAACATTATTTATGCACGTATATACTTATGAATCAACCCACTTTTCTAATCAAAGAATCTGGAATAAACCTCATAGAAACAAACACAAAACCACTACCCAAACCACAGGACATAAAGACTAGTCTACTCCTAAGGAGAGGTAATTAGCTGCAGAAACTTTTAATGCCAAAAAGTATACTGAGGCTGAGATAATTTCTTCTATCAATTAATGGAAATTAATCAAATTAAGTACTACTAATGTAGAGAACAAGTTATTGTAGAAGGTAACAGATTACAAAAAAAATTTATTCTAGACTTGATTTTGCTTGATGAGAATTGAATCTAGGGTCTCACCCATGCTAAGGAGCATTCTAGATTTAAATGGAATCTTACAAATAATAGAACTTTATTAGTGTGGGCTGCTCTCTCTGTATAAGCCCCTGCCCCAAACACTGTTGTAAGTCATATAATTGAGGTCTTCTTGACCGGCCAAACATGCAGATTACTCTATTAATAACCCTGTTCTGGTACTGCACTATAAAACATTTCATTAACTCAAAACAAAAATCATCATCTCCTCTCAGAAAGTAAACTCTTAGGAATGGTTCTGGACAACTATTAATCAGGCAGAGAGATACATCAGGAGAAACCAGAAATGTACAGAAACGAGAAGACAAAAGAACCATTTAAAAGAAGGGGCAAGTATAAAGGAAAGGGATCTGTAATTGAACAAAAGAAAACGGATGTCAAACAGCTATATAATGCTGTAATCCACTACAAAGTTAGCACTGTTACTTTCTATCTATGGATGAGTCTCCTAGAGAAGCTGGATAGGAGGGTGAACCTGAAGAAAATTCAGGTAGTTTTCCTCCTGGAAACAAAAACTTTATTATACATAGCAGACTACTTTAAAAAATAGAAGTCAAATAGACAAGGCACACATAACAAATTCTCTCTAAGCACAACAGCTAATATATGGGGTTTAAAGTGCTACCTGGAATGGATCACAAGGCAACCACTGCTGCTTGACAAAGTTCCTGCATTTTGACATTGCAGATCACACTTTACCATCATCTTTTTACTTTCATTTTTAACAATTCTCATTATTAATGACTTTCCCTTTGGGGAACTTTGTGCTTTGGTAAAGGATGAAAATGTGAATAATGGTAGCCTTTCTAAACAAAATAATTCTCTGGGGAAAAAAATAAACTTGATACCTCAGAATAAGGAATCCTTTCATGCCCTCCTAATTATACAAGGAACAGGAAAGTTAGAAATTTCCTAGACACACCTTATTCCAAGGTTGAAATGCCTTGGAAGTCAGAGGGTCCACAGCCTGAGGGCATCAAGGGGAAAAGTAGGGAGACATCAGAATGGTTCTCAGACCAAGACCTCCTTCCGTTTCAGGAGTGCAGGAGGAGAACAGCCCAATATAGTAACAGGAGGACACAAAGGGACGCGATTAGGGACAGCTCAGTACTTATCCCCTAGAGGAGTATAAATTACTCTTAAATTGGTGTGGGTTCCCACGGGTCCTTTTCCCAAGGTCAGGCACCTGGATGGGGTCCCCATTCCCTCAGGAAATTGAAGAAAGTTCCTGCTAGATACAATGAAAATTACTCTTTTTATCTCTGGCAAGAGGAACTTGTGGCTCTTCCACTAACACAGGGCTGTTGTCTACTATCAAGATCAATGCTAGATTCCTCAATTTCTGATCTCACATCCCTTTAATTTAATCCTATGTGCAACTCTAGAGTATAAAAGGTGTATTCTTTTTTCAACAGATGATGCTGGCAACCATCCCAATTCTCCCTCTGATCATGTTAGTCACCCCCTCCCAACCCCATACATCCTCTTTGGGAACTGACAGCCTCCACTCCCGTCAAAGTAGGTTTCTGGCAGCTACCCACTTGTTCTTACCTATGATTGGGATATGTATTATAACATGCTTAGGTACTGAGAGTAAATAACTAAAGATTTATAGGGTATAATATCATTATAAATTATACTAAAAAGATAATGTTAAGGTCTCCAGTTACTGCAAATGGGCATTTCTACCCAGCCTTGATATACCAGAAAAGCTTGCTTGTTACGTAACAAAACCTAGAATTACAAAGCCTAGAATTCTTGATTCCAAAATCACAAGGTTAGATGTCAAGAGTCAAGGTAGGCTACATCTTAAGGAAGCCAGCTTACTCAGATTTATGTTCAATGGTATAACAACAAAACTAATTTATCTTTGCAAAACTTTTCCATCTATCCACTAAAATAGGGAAGGGGAGGAGGGGAAGAAAAGGAGGAAGACAAAGGAAAGACTAGGTCGCAACCAAGTTTGGGCTCTAAAGGCATTTCTGACAATCGTTTCCTCTCACCACAAAAACACTTGTTTTGTCCATTTTAAAGCAATCCTGCAGTAAAAAAGGTTAACTGACAGAAACTACAAAATACAGAAGCCTAGAAACCACTTTGATTTTACAAAAGAAAATTTTTCTGGTTGCAATTTTAAGAGTTAAAACTAATATAAATGTGTAACAGCAGCAATCTGAGGGAAAAAAATAGTTCACTATCCAAGAACCCTAGAATGTAAAGGTGGGAAATCCACACTAATAGCAAAAATAAATGGCTTAAGTAATAAAATCATGTAGTCATACCTAAATCTAGATTTTTTGAATTTTTTCTTGGTAATTGAGACAGGAGGCTTCTCAGAATAATGCAGACGTAATCTAATTTCAGTCTGACATGTGAGCCATCCAGAATCCAGTGTTTCAACACCATCTGGTGGGATAAACAGAAAGGATAATATAATTACACACTTTTAAGCAATCCAGTTAAGTTTAATACGTATTAAAAACTCTAGTTCACATTCATATTTCAATACACTGAGAGTATGAAATTCTGGTTCTTTCCCAACATTAATTGTAATTAATAAATTAACTGTAATTAAGAGTAATCTTGAATGTATCACTGAAAAAGAACTTTCATTTGAAGTTAGAGAAACAAAGTTAAATGATTACTAACAAGTGGCTACTTAGCAGCTCAAGTTAATTAAGTAAATCTATAAGAATTGCCATTATAGGCCGGGCATGGCAATATACACCTTTATTTTTTCTTTGGGGTTGGGGCTCCTGGAACTAGCTCTTGTAGACCAGGTTGGCTTCAAACTCACAGAGATCCACCTGCCTCTGCCTCCCGAGTGCTGGGATTAGAGGCGTGCACCACCACCACCTGGCCAGCAATACACACCTTTAATCCTTTGAAGAATTTGGAGGCAGAGGCCCGCAGGTGTCTGTTAGTTCCAGGACAGCCAAAGCTACATAGTAAGAGACCTGTCTCACATTGAAAAATATAGATAAATATATGGCTAGATGGATGGATGGATGGCTGGCAGGCAGGCAGGCAGACAGACAGACAGACATTATTGCTAGACATGGCACCTTTCCATCCCAGCACTCAGGAAACACAGGCAGGAGAATCTTTGAGTCTGAGATCAGTCTGGTCTAAAAATAAACAGACAAACAAAAACAAAACTTGAAAAGCTTCATATCCATGTAAAACTGACCTTGAAACTTGTATTGAAGACTTGAAAAAAGAGAAGAACCAAACTGAGTCAGCTCTGATTCTCCCACTAATATGAGTCACCATAACAAATGGTGTAATAACATTCTGTTAATACTACTGCACCTGAAGTTACCTACTAATAAAGGCAATAAAATTTTCATAAATACTAGTGGTGCTGTTTCCAACCTAACGTTTTAAACCAACAGGCATTAAAAAACAAAAAATCAAATGGAGGGGGGCTGGAGAGATGACTCCGAGGTTAAGAGAACTGACTGCTCTTCCAGAGGTCCTGAGCTCAATTCCCAGCAACCACATGGTGGCTCACAACCATCTGCAATAAGATCTGGTGCCCTCTTCTGGCCTGCAGGTATACACGGAGACAGAACACTATATACATTATTAATAAATCTTAAAAAAAAATCAAAAGGCTTTTCTCCTGAGGAATGTCTTAATTGCCTGGCAGTGGTGGCACACACCTTCAATCCTAACACTCGGGAGGCAGAGACAGGTGGACCTCTGTGAGTTCAAGGCCAACTTGGTTAGTTCCAGGACAAGCTCCAAAACTAGAAAGAAACCCTGTCTCAAAAAAACAAAAACAAAAAAACCAAAAAGAATGTCTTAAAATCTTCAAAATTCAAATATTATTCATAAAATGGACAAAGTCAAAGAAATGCTTTTCCACCCTGAAAACTAACTAAAGCTGAAATTAATGACACTGGGAAGTAAAGAAGATAGAGACAAAGACAGAAACGCTGCAACGTATAACCATAAAAAGTAATTAATGACAGATATTATGTCATATATTATAGCTGAAAAAAAAAGCTACTCTCTGGGGGCTGGAGAAAAAGCACATACACTCTTAGAGAGGACCTGAGTTGCAATCCCAGTATCCACAGCAAACAGACCACAATATCTGTAACTCCAACTTGAGGGATTCTGCCACCCTCTTCTGGCCCCTTGAACACACCGGTACACGTGGGCACGCACATATCCACACACAAAAAATAAAATAGTATTAACTGGGAGTGGTAGCACAGAGGCAGAGAGAGCTCTATGAGTTCGAGGCTAGCCAGGCAACATAGTAAAACCCTACCTCAAAAAACTACAACCTAAAAACAAACAAACAAAACAAGAACAACAAAACCATTCTCTATAAAGTTCTAAAAAATATAGCATAAATATTTTGTAAATAATAGGACAAGACTTCAAAAGTAAGCATTAAAGTTATTCAAACATTTTAGACTATATTATTTCTAAGATAATACTTCATAATGAAATAATGGGGAAAGGTTTAATTCCTTTTCATATACTACCAAAGGATATATACAGCCTCTGTGTTTAATGAATATAGTAAATTCTCTAAAGAGCATTCTTGGCAGGAAAGCACACTGGTCCCCAGCAACTCATCTCTGGTTAAGAGTCAGGCCACCTTTGACCCTCAGGTACAGTACCCAGTATAAGTAAGACAAGGCAGCATGGCAGTCTGATGGACCAGGAGACTTCCAGCCACTAGAGAAAGTTTGAATTCTGAGGATAAAGTACTTACTGGAGCAGAAAGTAAAAACATTTTAAATGTGTCTTGAAGACAAGAAATTTTCAACTTTACTATAAATTAGTTTTTGAAGAGTTAGCCATAATTACTAGAACATTCTGGCTGTCTGGATTTATTGTAAACACATTATTTTTTTTTTTAAAGATTTCACCTGCCTCTGCCTCCCAAGTGCTGGGATTAAAGGCATGTGCCACCACCGCCCGGCTGTAAACACATTATTTAAACATACAAAATACACAAATTTAGCCTAGAAGCAACATTTAGCTCTTTAAATGTTTAGAACCATTTTCTACATAATAAGTGCTAAAAGGAAATGGTATGCTAATACTTTAATACTAATAATATAAATAATTTTAAAAAAATATTTGTACCAATTTAAGGGTATAGTCTCATTAATTAAAAACATATATACCATGTCTAACCAAATTGAGAAATCCTCTCAGGTATACTTCCTCTATCAGGTATACTTCATTATAATTATATAAGCTCATAAATCTGAAATGACCAAACACTAAAAACAAAGCCATGAAGCTATTTATGATTTAACAGAATATACTTGTCTGTTTTCAACATGCATTGTGTTGTCTAGTATGTTATGCTATTTCCAATGAGATGTTAAGGCAACAGGTTAATCATATCAATAAAAGTTTTCAAAATTCAGTCTCACTTACTGTGGATTCCAAATTGTCCATCATCAATAATGATTTCACTTTCTGGAATTCAAGGAAAATAAGAAGCCTAGTTAAAAACCCATGATGTCTACAGAATGAATGAACAATTGAGAATTTACTTTAAGTACTGCTTAAAATGGTAATTCTATAACATAAAGTAGCCTAAAGTGAATAAGCATATTTATAGTGGCCCTGGATAAAGTGTTCCTTTTCAGGAGGCTAGCAAGCAGTGTTGGTCCTACAGACTTGAGTTCACAAAGAGAGACAAGGTCCTGGGAAGGTGCCCTGGAGGACTGGGACGAAGCTCAGCACCCACCATGCATGAGCCTACCGAGCTGTTGGACAAGAGCTCCTTGCTTACATCTCAAACCAACAGTCTTGGCACAATTAAAATGCTTATTCTTATGTGGTTCACATTCATAAATTAGCTAAAGTGTGAATCTCCTCAAACCCCAACATTCTTGCAGCCAGCCAAAAGCTTTATAAACAGCATACACTTACCTGTACATACAGAGCTGTGGAGAGTTACCAAGAATAAGTGCTAGCACAGCCCTTCACTAACAGTTCAAGACCATTAAAAAAAGCTGCAAAGTTGTATCTAGTAACACATGAAATACATTTCCTTCTCAGTACTCTTTTCAGCTTACTTTAAGCAGCCTGAAGCATCTGTTAAAATAAGTAGGGTGCTTCCTAAAGACTGTCCAGCAGACTACACATCGCTTTTAAGTTTACATCACCTTCTTCGAAAAGCCAAACAATAATTTCTATGAGAATAGAAATAAAATCTTTCTCACAATGCAAAAATATATTTAATTTCAAGATGCACCCAAATGCAAACTGTGTTTTAAAATACTCAATTCTCATTAAGCTTCAACTTCAATATGGAATTGTTAATTCTAAAGATGCTGCTGTAAGAACTATCAAAAAATTAAAACATATAAACATATAAAAAGAACCCAGATGGAATGAGACATCTATTAAACAAGATGAGCCCTCTAAGTAGAGCGAAGCAGAAACTCCCACCACTTTCTAATCTAAGCTACGAGACCCACAATCAGTTGTTAGTTCTCAATTTTGATCTTCTGTAGGAACTAAAACATGTACCTCTTAGAGTCAATTCATAAATACAAGTAGTTTCGTGTTTGTAAAATGAGTGTCAAGATCTATTTTCAGCCTAGACAAGTGAACTAAAAAACACCTGTATGAAAAGAAATACTATTTTTGGCATTGGAAATTGAATTTTAAAAAGCCTCTGAATATAAATAATAGCACAGTCAAGAGGGAGCTAAAATGAATTAGAAGAATATGTCAAATATAACAAAGAAATGTAAATTCATTTGTTTAAGTATTTGCTAGTATTTAAAAATTAAATATGATAACTTTATTAGCATTCAAAAGAATTTTTTAGGGTTTTTATTTTGGATCAATTTTTTTCTTAAAAGGCTCTCTGAGCAAGAAAGCTAATAAAAGCCATGAGTCCTCAATAAAGAAGAATGATATTAACTTTCTAACAACTCCAAATTGAAACATAATAGTCTAAAACCCCCAAATAAAATAAGTATAAAAGCATTTTTAATAGTTTATAAAGAATAGCTACTAAAACTGTTCAGTTTTGCAAGATCCATGAAATGCTAAGAGCAATCTGGAGTACTGACAACGCATTGATTTTAAACTTCAGAATAAAAATGTATTCAGTCCCTAAGCCACTGTGCAGCACATTAGTAACTTAATGCATACGCCTCAAACAGATGCAGTTAATGCCCATACCTAAAGGGGTTATTGATCGTGGTTGTAGATGAGTCTCCCACTTGTGAACTATGACTTGACATGGACCACCGATAGTCTGCAATTTAAAAGTTAAACGTCTGCAATAATTTCTTATATCTTATTTCTAACCATGATTCCATTAGATGTTTGTGGCCTAAGTCTTACTCTAAATA